>NC_140187.1:11447757-11752757 GCF_965226575.1 Pagrus pagrus
TACGGGTTTCAGAGTTACTTTCAAGGGACTCCAGTGTGAGCCTCTTTAAACAGAGTTCATCTTTGACAGTTTGGTGTTTGTGCCGTACCTCTGTATCCCATCTGAACAGAGCAGCTACAGTATTTGTCTGAACTGTTTGTCAGATAAATTGAAAAATGCAGCCCCTCTTTCCAGCTGTGTCCTTCAGTTAATTTTCGAGCAAAGTTGCATTTGTAATGTTGAATATTATCACCCTGGCACCCAGATTTTTGCCTTATGGTTGTTGTTTGACACCGACAGCACACATTCTTTCAGTGGGAGACAGTGAGATACAAAGTAATGTTTGCATGCAAATATTTGAATGGGTAACATGAGGCGTTGCCAGATTTTCCCCTCTGCCAAGTGGCCAGTGATTAAGGAACTGTTTTTGTTTGCCACAGCAAACAGGACTGTCAAACAACCCGCCCCCACTCCCACTGAACATACACCCATGATCTTGATCCCCAACGCTTGATATTTTCATCAGCAGTCTTCCAGTATAGCTGACATTACGACGGAAATTGTGAAATTTGAGATATCCTCTGACAAAACAAGGTCTCTTGGGCAACGGGCCACATGAGCGCCGCTGGGTGTTTGAAGCAACAGAAACTCTTCCTGAAACACACACTGTGCAGCTACAATCATCTTCATGAGGCGATGCAACTCACACATGGTGAGAGCATTTTGTTCTCAGCACTCGCTGAGGAGTTTGAAAGGGTAATCTGGGAGATGGGATTTCACGAGGAGAGCTGCTGCCAAATCACTGTGAAATGACGACAGTGATTTATAGAAATTTCATTAAAAAAATGACGCCGCCGCTTTGTATTCTTTTCCCAGCCGCAGCTTCCTCCAGACAGAAGCTTTTCCCACTTCACACTGCGTCAAGTCAAACTTTGTGAGATCTTGTGTGCATGTGGTGTGACTTAGATGCGACTGCGGCCTTATTAGTTATCAAGCTTGTCCGTCCTCAAACAGCGTGGAAAGGGAGCCAGGACATTTCTGGCCCGTCTTCCACAAACCTAAACGCCACTGGCCAGAAGATCTCTACTGAGCCCTGAAACATCAAACTCACGAGCATGAATACAGGCAAATTTGCCCGATGACCAACACATACATACCCAGCACCAGTGGTGGATGTCTGAGGGGCAGTCGCCAAAAAAATAAAGGGAACCACATGTATGCGAGGGGGCACTAGTGCGCAGAAAGTCATGATATATTCATAGTGAAGAGGGGGCACTTCGCTACATCATATCCACTGGAAGAGCACTCTGGAGGGCACTTTCCTGCTTAATCTACCATCCAAGAGGGCACTTTCACAGTGTTTGGAGGCACCCCTGCACCCCCCTGTCCACCAGTGCCAAGCACCCTCAAGTGAGGAGAAACTAGATAACCGCGACTACGAAGGCATATCAGGGCCAATGTAGGTTAAAAGAAATAAAAAATGGTGGGAGCGCGGTTATATTTTAAGAAAAAAACTAAAAAGATGAAAGTGGTAAATTAACGAGTAAACTCACTAATTAACGAGCAAAAAACTTGAATATTTTCTTAAATTGTTCTTAAATTGTTGTTTTCTAAAAATTCTGTTTTTTACTATGTTATCCAAACTTTGAAGAGATATTGCTGTGAATCGGGCCTACTCAGAGGAAACCAACATATTGACTTGGATAAGATGATGATATTTTTGTGCATCAGGAACCGCAACACAACGGACAGATGGAGGATAATACACAGCAAGCAGTGGCATCTGTGGTGCGATCACGTCGATCCAACCTTGCAAAGTGAAGCATTGTGGCTCCTTAACAAAAATATTTCATATTTTGAATTGTTTTCTCGCGACGTTACAACTTTAATCTCGGAAACTGAGTTTTCCTCTATTTATTACCCTTTTTCTTTGCGTTAGCCTTGTTATTATCAGCACATGATCCTTTGTTTGTGGCAGATGAAAACGAAATGTAGAGCTGAGAAAAAAAGGAGAAACCACGCCAAATGACTTAAATCGGATTGAACAACCAATCAGATTGCTGAATGAGCTAAATGGTTGTCAATGAGAGCTCACTAAAATCAACAGTACCTGACACTCAGCAGCATATATATCATCGGACACCTAAAACATTTTCAACAATGGCCAAAGAACATCTCTTTCGGTCTCTCTTTAGTCTCTTTTAGTTAATTATTAATGGTGTCGCTATGTTTCCCACCAAGCCTCATCGTTTCTGCCCCCTTTTTTTTCTCTGACCATCTTACCGCCATGGCTCCCCTCCCTCGCCTTCCCCTCCTTCCCTCCATCTCTAATCTGATGCAGCCATAGATTTCCCTGTCTGATCTCGCATGGACACATTTTCCATTGCACATTTATCTAATAGGGACACGTCATTTTCCAGGTCCATGTCTGTCTGGAGGACCATTTACTGTAAAAAAAAAAACAAAAGCAAAACACAAACAGAGTTAGAGATCAAGAAAGATGCTTCTTCTCGGTAGTAATCAAGGCTAAAGTGCGGCCTTTTTTCTCTCTGTCCGCAGGGTCTGATAAGTGATAGGTCATCGAAACAAAAACCAGATTTTACTGTATGTGTTGTTTCTGGACAGTGAAATTTAAAGAGCAGAATTGGAGGATGGTGAGGGGAAGGATGAGATTCCCAGAACATCACCCCCCGCCCACACACACACTTTTGCTTCTACTTCAGCACTCTCAAATATCAAATGAATAGAAAAAATACATGTTAATGTATTCTTCTTCTATGACTTTAAGTTAAAGCAGCCCTCTGGAGCCTTTGTAAACAAACGAGTGATGTTTAAATTCAGTGTTACTCACTAAAATGCGTATTCAAAATGTGTATCCTTCTCTTCCAGCAAACGAGTACACATCCTTCCTCATATATTGTATTTTAAATCCTGTGAGATAGAAATGAACAGAAAAAAAACCAGCTCCATAGCACTGCTAGAGGTCTAAAACTCCACAGCGAACCTTTAAATGGCAGTTGTGAAACCTCAAACTGGTGTTGGTGAGAAGTGTGGCTGAACGGATGAACCAGTTCACACACACACCCGATTGCATAGGATTCATTTTCAGGACAAAGCTTCTATTTCTGTGCCTCTGTCTGTTATCACTTAGTGTGCGGTTCAAAGTAGACAATCACAGTTGTTGTGCAGAGAACTTTAAAAAGTCTGATCTGGTTTGGTGAGCAAGTACCATTCGTGACACTGAATTAAATAACATTACAGGGCAGATCATTGTGATATCCTCACATGAATGACTTGAAAAAGCTGTCTAGCTCACTGACATACAGTCCTATATTGGATTCCTGATGTATTTTTAATTAACCTGTCACCATGACTGAAGACATGACTTGCACAGTGTATCCCCCACAAACAGTTCAATCAGATGTGTGCATTTAGCATGAGCAGGTACAATAGTTAGCTGGCTACTGTATCTTCAATGTGTATGCTCGCACAACGTCAAAGCTCAGAGGATGCGCGCAGATTCTGAGAGCAGATGGTCGCCCTCATGATGCTGGGTGGATGGAGAAAAAAAAACGTTGCTTGTGTCAGTTAATCTAGCTCCTAGCTCCTCTGCATCTGGTGTGAGACGCCACGAGACAACAAGCAAATATGACGAGGGGATAGTGTCTTTTCAAATATTCAAATATTGAGAGGTTTTTGGTTTACACGAGCGACTGTGTCGATGAAGCACCACATTATGTTGAAAATAAAGCATTTTTCAAGGAGTTTTCAATGAGTTTATTAGAATTCAAGCATATTCCTAACCTTGAAGACGTATCAGTAAAAACTGAGCATTTTCAAGACTTTGTATGAACCCTGGAATATGTTTTTGTTGATGGACAACGCTTAAAAATCTGGATGGAAGGACATAAAGACAGAAAAACATTGTCATTATCCGCCTTAGTTTGGACACGGCCTCACTTTAAGCTATATTGATTCCCTGAAGACTCATTCGCAGCTCATCCCAACGACATTAACAACAAACGGGTGGCTGGTCAGGGGGGTCCCACAGTGCTCTGACACAAAACAACCACTGACTGGTACTTTACCCCCTCCTGACACCCCACAAGCCCAAACACGCCTCCCCCCTCCCCTCGTTCCCCGCAGTCCACCGACCCACCCTGGCCCCCCACCCCTCTGTCCTTCCACTCCACGACTATTGTGCCCTCCTTTTCAGGCATCCTCATATCACCCAAAACAAATGGGTCCCGTATTTTCCTCTCTCCTCCTCCTCCTCCCCCTCCTTTCTCTTATTTTCTCTCTCTCTCTTTCTCTCCTTCGCTCGGTGCCGATGAAAGGCAGGCATTGAGCCGGCAGTGGCATTCCAAAACCTCAGGCCTCGGCTCCAGTGTGTCTGGCTATTCAACACTGCTGGGAGCCATTAGTTTAAGTAAGGTCTGACCCGCCTACTCACCCACGGAAAACCCTCAGATCTCCTATTACACTCGGCACACAGAGGGGAGACACACGGCTGCTCTTCGGGTGCAACGAGTGTGTGTATGTGTGCGAAGGCAGATACAAATAGAGACGAGCGAATATAAGAAGACGTGAGGGTACGGCAGAGAGAGAAACGCATGCATGAGCGCGTCTTTTATGAGTGAGAGGGAAAGTGAGTTGGTATGAGAGGCTGCATGTGTGCTTGAAATTTATGAGCAGTGGGTCTCACGCTCACTTGGCTGCATCTTCCGAAAGTTTCCACACAGGGAGGCCAAGTGCGTAGCCAGACGCCAAACCCCTCTCACCAATAACTCCCCTTAAACGATATTCAACAACCACGCACTTTTTCGAAGTCTCTCCAGCCGCTCTCCCGTTTAACTTATGTACCAGATACGCTGTCGGGGATATCCATCCGCTGCACTCACAGTCAAATCCTTAAATGCAGCAATTTCGCTAATTAGAAAATGATACCACGGATCAGAATTTGCCCCGAGTTGCCAGCCTCACCCAATTGTCGGCACATAAACGTGAATAGTTCCCATAAACAACTCCATGTTTGGGCGAAGTTGTGTTTTAAAGGACTGCGTGTGCTTGGGACAAGCCCACACACAGACGTTACACGTGCAGTGAGGAACTACGCACTGGACATTCCTCTCAGTACAACAGGCTTTAATTAAGGGACAGTGCTGTATATTGTTCACAGCTGGACAGGAACAGATTTTTGACTATAAAACCTTTTTATATAGGGAATTAATTATGGTTCATTGAAACAATTACATCCCTTATTGGTCGTTGTGAAGGTGTCGTGCCAAGAGGTTGATCTGATGCTGTTGTGCTGGGTGTTCCTTCAGAATAGTAATTAATGTTGTTCCAAGACCGTCACTGCAACCGACCAAAAGGTGCAGATTTATAATAGAGCTGGATAACGTACCCAAAGATGGAGTTTCCAGCGTCCGGGTCTACTTGTTGTTCATGCGGCCCACTGGGTATGCGCAGTAGGGTTTTTTCTTGCTGGCCTCTCCCACAAGCCCTTGTTCAGCCCATACACTTTACACTGTGATGATGTCACAGATTTTTAAATTGCTTTTCTCAGGTCAAGGAAAGTACTACAAAAATAAATACTTCATGGATCAAAACATTGACGGTAGAAGGAGTTATAATCATTTGGTTGTTTATGAGGAAAATGCTTTTCGAAAATACAGGGGGTATTTTTTGTTGTTGTAATACCACAAGTGGCCACTGGGCAAAATTGGACGCAAGTGGCACTGCTCTATCCAGGTCCACATAAGGAGCAGGTCACGGTGGATGACTGGTCAAGCACAGGACTTTCATTCAGGTGACCAAGGCACGTGCACAGTGCAGAACTCACTGTTGACTTATTTTTAGACTCATTTTTTCCCCTGCAATTTTGTTAGGTTTAGGCAACAAAACTGCTTGGTTTGGTTTAAGAAAATGTCATCCTTGTGTTTATAACAGACTCCTTCACAACCTTTACCACATGTTAGAAAAGCTAACTTCTCCCATGTGTGTATTTCTCAAGTCGCTGTAACAAAACAATGACCTCACAGAAACGTGATTGGTCAGCTGCGATGATGGTTCTAGAGAAACATTAACTATGACAATGCAGGATAAACACCACCTTATTAGGACAAACTGATGCACTAGTCACTATACTCACTAAGACAACACATATCATGCCCAAGTGATTACATATTTAAGAATTACATTATAGAAAGTGTGACTGAATAATTCTAATAATGATTTCCCTCAACTGTAGCTGTGTAAAATGTTTAGTATAAGTTTATCTTTGTTGTTGCAGATGATTGCCTGTCCCACCATTTGCCATGACCTGGAGCATTAAACTAAGCCTTGAAAGAGAGGAGCCGAGAAATAATTATCAGAACACAATAGCACTGATATGCTTTCTATTTTCAGTGTCACCACAATAAATGAACTCACTGTACATGTCAAGGTTACTGTGTCAAGGCTCATAACAACTCCCGCACCTGTCAAAGCCATCACACCGAACTGCCTTAAATAAATGCACGTCGCCAGCAGGCTAAGAAAGAGCAAGTTGTCTTTCAAGATAGGCATGTGATGACAACACCACCTACGATATAATGTAACTTTATATACTGTGTGTTTTTGCCTGATGTGTGCACGCGTCCTGCTGCCAGCAGTTGATCCTATATAAACTTTCCGTCTCTGTTTTTCCCTCTCTGACGCTGCAGGAGCAGCTGTGTTGTTCTCTTCCTCGGCGATGGCCACACCTGTGATCTGCAGGTGGTTCATCTGGCAGCGGAGCCGGGAACACCTGGCCAGGCAGGGAGATAGAGCCTGCAGGCTTTACTCACTGTGTGTGTGTGTGTGTGTGTGTGTGTGTGTTTGAGTGTGCGTGCAATAGTTTTGGGGGATTTCTGAAGGGCTCAATTAAAGTTGAGGGAAGATAACGGCTGTCTCTGCACACAGCCACACACACACACACACACACACACACACACACACACACAAAGAGTCAGAGGCATGTGTTGGCATTTCCCAAGGTTAAGCCTTGGGGATGTTTGGGCTTGTCAATGTTGCAATACAGTCCTCAATTTGTGTGTGTAACGGAGGGGGGGTGTATTTACAGTTTTACTTGTTTTAGTTCTTTTTCATTTCAAGACACAACAAACCAAACCAAACCTCCTCCTGCCTTCCCAGTTGTTCTTGCTTAGTTTTGCGGGCCGTATCGTACAACTGTGGCAGCACCTGCTTTGTTGTTGCTCAGCAGACCCACCGCGGGTTTGACATCTCACTACAGTACTCCGCTAGGACAAACAGCCAAAGACAACAAGCAGAAACACCAGCTGAGGACAAGACACATAAACAACAGCACCCAGAACGCATTCCTCCCCGGGAGCAAGAGCAGACAGAGCGCATTGCAAGTTTATGTGCGTGTAGTGAAGAGAGCAGGCCCTGCTTTCTGACAGCACAAAGCCCAGCAGGAGTGAAATCAGAGAAGGGACAGATGAGGTGAACTTGACAAAAGTCATAAAACTCAGAGCTGACACGTGGGGAGAAGAGCTCAGGAGTGATTCTGGCTTAGGCTAAGATCCTCTGTCACATTCGCTGCCTGATAAAGCGAGACTAGGCCAAGGCCACAGATCATCTGCATCATTATCTGTCAGGATGTGAAGCAGTCGTTATCTGGGTCAGAGATTTTTGCTGTTTGAGCTTGTTGCACATAAGCATTACATGTGTTTCATTTGATATGTGAGGATCATTCTGGCAGTAAGTGATTCCAGAAATCATTCCTCAATTATACAGAGAAAAGATGCTGACAAAAGATGATATAATATATATAAAATATCACATAAATATGTATTGCAATCGTGATAAAGACATAGCTTGAGCCTTAGTTAAACAATTTGCTGTATTTATAGTGCAATACATTGTTCTTCTGTGCAATGCTACTGTACAGTACAATATGTTGTTTTTGTGCGATACTGCTCTAGAGTGCACGTTGCTGCCCATGTGCAATGTTGTGTGAAGTTGTGCAATATGATGTTTTTGTTTATTTTAGTTTTCTAATGGCACTTGCATGTAGATACAATATGTTAGGGGAGAATAAAGCATATCTTACCATATCGTATCGTATCATATTGTGTTGTATCGTATCGTATCGTACTGTATCATATATTGCATTGTATAGTATCGCATCATATGGTAATATGTCAACAAAGGAAGAATCATATGAAGTAACTCATCGAATCACCATAGCCAACTACTTGGCTACGTCACCCTATTGGTTTGTTCACGAAAAGCAGATCTGCTAGTCAATAAGGTTATGTGAGATTCACAATTTGTCTGAAAAGTAGATCATGGACGCCTTCCAGAGTGGTCACAACGTAAAATTCTCACCCACCCTTGATGTGTAATATAACATATAAATGTATATATGAATTAATGTTACGAAACGTTCTATAAAAATACAACAATGGAAAGAGGATACAAAGAAGGGTTTAAAGAGTTTGATATTGCCTGTATCTTGTCAAACCATGAACTGAGACTCTTCACTAAGAGCTTATAAGCAGTTGGATGTCAGCTTCCCTCTAGGCGATGACAGGCCAGCTGCAGTTGGACTCTGTGCACTGCGGCCAACACAGACCAGTGGGGATGGAGAGAGGGATAAGGGCTGAAAAATGGAGATGGAAAGAGGTATGGGGACAGAAAGACTGGATGGGAACAAAGAGAGATGGCTGGAGGGAGGCCGGACATCAGACACAAACGGGAGGTGAGAACGAAGCACTGGGGTAACCCTGGAAGGCGTGGAGAAAAGGGGGAACCAATGCTAACTCCTCTTGTCTGAGCCTAGTGGGAAATGATGGAGGGGGGGTGAAAGGCTTGAGGAGTGGGAACAGAGGGACGGGGGCATTAAAAAAGCATAATGTGCTGATAAGTTCCTTTCACTCGCTTTTTTTTTTCTTCTTCTTTTGCCTGACCACTCCGATTCACTCTGAAGTGACTGGGCGCTTTTGTGTCCCTCCACTTAAAGTAGAAGACCGAATAAATGCCGGCACACAATCCTGGGACCTGCATGCCGCCGCCCTGATAAAGCATACATGATTTTTTTTTTTTTTTCCATGATGATTTAAATGAAACACAGAAGAAACACACAAAAGAACGCTTAATCCCTTTTGGTTGAATGTTTCAAAAGCCATATAACAAATATGCAAAACCACTCTCGAACCCTGCGAGCCGCCTTTCTGGGATAGTCAAATGTGTCAAAGCGATGTTTACGCTACCTCGTGACACCTGAATACGGAGGTCACCGCGGTGGCTGGCGGTATAACCAAATGACAGTGTTAACAACGCTCTGGAGCCGAGCTGAGAGCTGCAATCAAGAGTAAAAAGCACCGAGCTGGGTTATCTTCCAGAGGCGGAGAAGTGATGTTTTGTCAGGGGGGTGGGCGAGAGAGCGGACACTCTAATAGCCCTCGTCTCCTGTACGGCTGGGTATTTCTGAGGATTGTTATTGGCGGGTGATCCTCGGCGCAAGCTCACATCTGGATCCTATCCTCCCAGCCGCTCCGTGCAGTGCCGCACAGCAACAAGAAACAGCTGTGCAAAACTGGCTTCAATTAGCCTCACATTCTCCCTGACAGTTAATCCCTTTCTACTCTCCTTCGCTTGCTGTTTTTTTTCCTTTAACTATTTGGTCACTCCTCTCTTTCTCTTTTTTTTTTTAAAGCTTAGCTTCAGGTTGCCACACTGTCTGAAGTAATAGACAGGGGAACACAGCGTGCTGAATTGGAAACAGACAACGGGACAGAAAGCTCAGAGGTCTCACGAAACACTGAACATGACAAATCCTATGTGTTTGGAGGGACTGATGATGCTGTTTGCAGTGGTTTGGGATTGAATACAAATTGCAGAGATGATTTATTATTATTTCCTGCCATTGTGTAATAAACGCCTCTTACAATTAGGGTTCATTTTATCTTAAACTCAGTTTTCACAGCATGTGATCAATAGCAATAGATCTGCAATGAAAGCCTGTTAAAATTGTAATCTGGCCACTTATTATTACTCAAACATCGGATGCCAGATTCTTTGTTGTGGTTCTCACATGTGGAGCACTGGGAGACAAAAGTGACCCAATAAATCCAGTCTTTAAACATCCCATCTCCCACTAAAACCACACTTAGCAAACACTTAAGTGTGATCCAGAAGTGCAGCAGGCTGAATGAAATGTTGTCACTCATGAGTCATTAATCAAACTCAGCTCAGCTCGCATCGGTTCCACTGCACACCATCTTGACTCAGCTGAACCGCACCAGGGAATCCAGCTCAGATTGGTCCTGTGATAGGAAATGGGAGCCAGATTTTAGGTAAGGGAGCCGATCTGATGGGGCTTGATGAGCAAATCTGGAAGGTTCTGCAGTCATTGTAGCCCTGAGGCCCTGAGTAAAACACTAACAGGTGGTACTGCTGGTGGAAAAGACCCACGCAGAGACCAGAGGGAGTGAGGAGGATACTGGGCTCCCAGCCTGACACACACAAACACGCACCCGAGCACACACATATCGCAAAAAAAACAAATGCATGACACATGATAACAGATAGAAACGAGTGCGAACAGAAAAACAGAGGAAAACACGCAATTCAACGCATTTGCACACATTTTCCCAGACGTACCTAAAACTACACTTCTCCTGCACACACACACACACACACACACACACACACACACGCACACAACCGGCCCACAGACACAAGCAGGGGTGACTCAGAGAAGATCTGCAGGCACCTCTCCCTACCTCCAGCACCGGCAAATTCTCCCACATGGCAAAACACAAAGGGCCCACGTCTGGCAACGCTAACAGCCCACTCAAGCCAAAACCAATTAGGTCTCTAATGCAAACCTGCAGGGCCCCTTTGTCGTTTATTTCCCCTTTTAATGTCAGAGGATTGGAATCTGACTCTCTAACCCACCCCAAAGAAAAGAAAGAAAAAGGCAAACGGGGAAAATTATCAGGAGTTCCAAATTATCCACATGTTTTCAAGTAGAGCTAATTGAATCAAGGGAGAATGGGAATGATTGACTAGTGTGAGCAATGTTGAGCCCACATGCTCTTTAACACATTTTCTCCCAGTGTACACACAGCATCCCTGCTTCCCAGAGGGCTATTTAGCTTTCTGCACAACATCAGATTAGTCCAGCTAAACAACAATTACGGTAAAGCAGATGAATACACGTTTTTTTTTTTATCTGCTCTTGGTTTTTAGTTGGAACCAAATTTTCCAAAACAGGATTTGCTTTCAAACCCAGTATCCATCATGTTTACAGTTTTATATTACAGTGAATTCTCTGCTGCTCCCTGGTGGTCACTGTAGCTCCATCATCATCATCATCATCATCATCAGCATTACAGTCATGTCTTTGTCATGCGATTATTTGTGTCTGTGTGGTGAAAAGAGGAGCGACAGGAGTCCTGAGGGGGTGTCAGAGTGACACATGGGGGCTCCTGCCCTCAGGCCCTGCTGACCCCACTTGCATTGCAGGACTGTACCATTGACCCCTGATGTAAAGCAGACAGAAACCACAGGCGAGAAAAAAAAAGGAGAAAAACCTCCTCCTGGCATCAAGCAGCAGCTCCAGCCTGGTTTCACACCGCCTGGTGTTTTTGTCTTAAAAAGCTGTAAACTCCAGATGGTGGAAAGAGAAAAAAAAAAAAAACTGCCTGGTGGATTAAGGGCTCCAAATCCTCCACTGAAAAGACACATAGACCGAAAAGCTGCTATTCAATCAAATGGGTGCATAATAGCTGTCTTGTGGGGGCCATATACGGGATAATGCATCCAATAGAGTATGTGTTATGCATAGTTTATTCTCACTCTTTAATGGATCCTAATGAGCGTAAGATCTCAGCGGACAAAGGGATGACTGGGTTTTTGTTTGGTCATTATAATGATTTGATAGGATCTGAAGTAACACATTCAAAAGGTCCTCTCTGAAGAATTAGCCAGCTCTGGGAGAGGAATCAGAAAATAATAGAGTGGAGAAGTTTTTTTTTTTTTTTCTGAGCACATAATGTAGCCTTGATAAAGCTTAATTCTGCTATATTTTCATTAGGAGGCGAGGACAGCCCCTTTAGCTCAGATATGGCTCCTTAATTATGTAAAACACATACATGAGATCACTGGCATACGGGCCATTTGTTATGACTCAGCTGCAGCGTGGTGTGAAACGCGTGCAGGTGCAAACGCTGTATACAGTGCGCACCTGTGCGTAAAGATCCGGTAAAAGTAGCTCCAGTGTGACGCTTCATTTGACTCAGCAGCATGTTAGATTACAATTAAAGTGTACTCACAGTTTAAAACACTCGGCATTCCGACCATGCTCTTCGTGTTGGGGAGTTTTCTTCTTCTTCTTCTTGGCAGAATGATGGCTGTTTACAGTCCTTCAGTTTCTCTGCGACACGAAAACACCTTTAAAATGACAAATAAAAAAAACACCTCAGTGCTGAAATAAAGTGAAACCTGCAGGAGACGATCGATCCGGTTCGCCACCAGGTTCCTATTCTCTCTCATGCAACAGAGAAAATATTTGTGTGGGCGGTACTAATTGTGAGCATTTAAGCAGAAAGCCGAGAAAAGCTCCGGAGGAGAAGGGTGTCTGCGCGATGATTAACTCCGAGCGGCAGCAAGAGGACAGAGCTCAGCAGCCCTCATAATCCTCACAGCAGACACACTTCCATCGCCCACAGCAAAGTCGTTTATGACCTCGACTTGTTGGCGTATTGATTTGAGTTTTTTTTTTTCTTCCCCCAGCCTCGATCTATAGTCTGGGATGCCTCCACAAATTGACATTGAAACCAGCAAGGATATGGAGAGCCTGGCGAAACCGAAAATGATGTATGATACTTCATGTCATCATCAGATCATAAGCAGCCCGAAGAGATGAGTTAGTGTCAGTTTAAAGTGTTGAGCAAAAAATAAAAAATAAAACAAAAGTTGAATATAGTGTCATCATATATATATTTATATATTATATATAAATAAATATCCCTTTGGTAAGTCATAATTATGAGATAGGAAACAAAAATTCTGAGAAAAAAATAACTATGAAATAATAAAAAGTCATTCTTATGGCATAGAAAGTCGAAATAATGAGATAAAAAGCAAAAATCACGAGTTAAAAAGTCATAATTATGAGATAATATTTTGGAATTATGAATTGAAAAGTCATAATTATGAAATAAAGTGTCATAATTCAGACTTAAAAAGTCAAAATTAGAAGATAAAAAGTCAAGATAAAACATCATTAATATGTGATTAAAAAAAAGTCATGTTTATGGGATAGAAAGTCATAATTATGAAATAAAAAGTCAAAATATTAGTAGTTAATATTAGTTAAAAAGTCGAAACTAGAAGATAAAGAGTCAAAAGTAGAAGATAAAACATCTATTCAAGATCAAAATTATGGGATAAAAAGTAGAAAATATGAGACAAAATGCAATTATGAGATTAAAAGTCGAAATCATGACATAAAAAGGTCGTTATTATGAGATCAAATATCATTAATATGAGATAAAAAAAAAATCAACATACAAGATACATTTTTGTATCACAAAATTCTGACTTATCATTGGGATTTCTTTTTTCATCAAGCTTAGTTTATATCACATCTTTTCCTTAAACTGGCAGATATGGGCTTCCGTAGTCTCACGTGTTATTCCCCTTTACGAGCATAATATTTGGATACTGGCTGAGAGGGTTGTGAGCTAACATACACACACACACACACACACACACACACACACACACACACAATCACATCCAGCATCATCTTTCCACCCCCCCTCTCCCTCCTACAGCCACCCACATATGCCACACGCTCCTGTCCTCCCCCTCCTTCCCTCCCCCTCCAGCCCCCCATCCTCCACTCCTGCCAGGCTGCCACCTGCTCTCTGCAGCATGCTGCACAGCTGCTCTGCTACAATAACAAATTAAGGTCCACCGTGGCAGGCAGGAGTCATTACCTACAGCTCCTGCTACGGATGAGCCAAGGAGCCATCAGCGGCCGCCTCGGTGTGTGTGTGTGTGTAGGGGGGGGGTCGGTACACAGGGTTTTCCCCTTTTTTTGTGTAAAGCAAAGGGGCCAAGGGCCACTAATTGTTCTGATGTGGAGCAGAGGACCATGGGGGGTGCTACAGTTTGGGGACACAGAAGCCAAGAGTCACCACTTGCTGTGTCACCGTCAGAAGCAAGTCACGTGCTGCTGACTGTGCTGTTTTCATTAACAATTAAAAGAAGGTGAACAGACATGATATTTCTGACAATACATGATTTGATCTTTGCTTTAAAGTAACTTTATTTCATGCAATATGCTCACTATCATATTTAAATAATGTTTTCCTATGTTATTTTGTCTCTTGCTGCTGGTGACAATGTTATTTTCTTATCAATGTCATTAAGACACCGCAATGCACAGTGAATGAGCTTTGTGTCAAAATAAGGTACTTGTTTTGAGCAGCCCGTCCTTGTATTAGAATCTAGCAGTTAATTGCTTGTCAAGGTAAAGATACGATCTACAAATTAACTGTTAGACTATGACAGGTACTGCAGCGTAAAGTAAAAACAAAACATGTCAGATACAGTCTGCTTTGGAGAAAATGAAGTAAAATGTTGCCAGTGACATTAGGCCTTCTGTCTGAAAGAAAAGGGGGCAAGTCTGTAGTTCAACATATCAACCACCCACACAGTCTCTGGCAGGTGCACGCAATAAATGGAAGAACACAAGAGACAACAAAGTGGAGAAGACAATGAGACTGCGATACTTTGAATACACTAATGACAGCTTCTTCTTCTTCTTCCTTTAGAGGAACCATTACTCCATCTCAGTCGAGACACTTTACTTCATTGATGTTTTAATCATGTTCTGCATCAATAACATGCATTTTATTTTGCAATCGTGCTCTTGGGAAAGAGACTAATGAACATCAAACCTATTCATATTTTTTGCCTGGTTGTTTGAGTTGTATTGTAACAGTGTCTGGAATATGTGACTTTAAACTATCAATAGTCTCCACTGCAAACAAATGTCTTACGTCATATAGCCGATTTCTGTATCATCACCTTTTTATATTTTATTATTTCTAATCAGTCAGTGTAATTTTATTTAACATGTGTACCCTATGTATTCAGTGAATTGCTCGTACAATGAATCAATCCAGACTAAAGCTTTGATTGTGACAACAATGTCCTATCTAGCTCATCTTGTCAACCAGCTCTGTGACAGGTTAACAAAGAGATGACTAGTCAGTTAGCAGGAGGCTGGAGTCAAAGAAGAAGCAGGCTCAGACGGTGGTGGGATTTGCTGTGGTCATTATGGTGCCTGTGTGTGACAGCTGGCCATTGCCCCCCTTGATCGCCTTTCAGCGTCTTTGTCACAGGCCCTTTAATCACACCAAAAGGACTGTTACACAGCAAATCAGCTGACCTGACCTGCTGGCTGACTGTCTGACTGTCTCATGTGCTGAGCTATAGCAAAGGTTTTCAATTAATGTTCCTGTAAAGATAATGGAAAACATGTCCTTACACCTAAATGACTGAATAGGTTGATTGCCAATAACTCCCAAAACAACATATACGACCGCTGAGAGTACCACTGACAGGCGTACCGGACCTTCTTTATCACATGGTTAATGTTGTGTAATGGTCGCAGTTTAGTTAGGTGTAGGCACCTTAAAACCATGTTGGTAGGTTTAGGAAAAGATCATGGTTTTCACATACGATAAATACATGTTATGTACCAGGTGTAAGTTAAGTGGGTTACGTAATAACCCTAACGTTGACACAAACAGTGGCCTTCTGGGTGAAAGACTGCTTTCATATGCAGATGCTCTTCAAACCTGACTTCCTCCTTTGCTCTCAATATAATTACTACGTCCCCTAGAGTTTGTCACCTAACAGTAAACGTAAATATGGGTTGTCATAATAGTCATAATCATAGTGACAAAGCAGCTTTAATCAATATTTTAATATTTCAGCTGATTGTTTTGGTTTTCCTGCCTGCAGCAAAACATTTTTAGTTCCCTGTTACTGCACTAAAAAAACATTCTAAGCTAAAAGCTGGGCACCTAACAGCAAACAAACAAAGTTATCAGCTAGTTGCTGGTAAACAGTGGAGCATTTAGCAGCTGAAGTGCCGGATATTTCCTTCCAGAGTTTGGAAAAGCCAAAACCCAGCCCACATCACATCAGATTACATGTACATATACGAGCTGACTTTTTCCAGTCGTGTTTGTGGCGACAGAACCAGATAAGCTAAAACATGATCTTGCCTTGACCTAACCAGACCATAAGCACAATGTTGTCACAACATAAATATGAATTTGCAACATAAAGAAACGTAAATTTTCAACATATCTGTTTTTTTGTCGAAACGTACATTGGCAACATTTATTCTGGCAATTGGGTTGGCTAAAAAAGTGAATATTGTAGGCACATTGATCTGATGGCCATAGATACAACCCAAAACGAATGCTATTGTTGCTCCATATCTGATGGATATGTAGTCACACCAACAAGGAGTCATCATATGTCAGTGTAATATTAATAAAACTCAAGTGTCCAAAAAAATCAGCACCGTTTCTGTCCGAAATCAATCTGTTTTAATGGAAGAGCCATGCCCAGTGAATTTATGTGTTGATGCAAAATAAACCGTGTAATGTTTCACGTGGAGTTCAGCTTTGATGACAAATTTCAAACCATCTTCACAGTGCTAACCTTTGAGTGAGCGAGGAGAACTGTTGAGCTATAATATTAGCCCTGTCATTCAACCTGCAAGTGTGTTTGCTGTGCTATTTTTCTGATGTGACCAGACACTAAAAGACTTAAAAAAATATGCCTCACAAGGACCTGGCTGCCCCTCCTCATGGCTCACTCAGCTGAGTTAAGTAATGACTGCCTTTTAATGATCTGACGGTGCCAACAACACTGTAAAAAAGATGCCATTAATATACTAGCCCACGCATTTACCCTTTGAAACTCACTTACCCTCTCCACTGTACAGTGGTTGACCTGACACGTTCTTACTCCCCATGAGGGAATGTTTTCTCCTATTTTGTTCTCCTTCACTTCACTGTACTGAGTCAGGAGGGGGGCACGCCATTAGCCAGGACTGTTTACCCTACTTTCTCAGCAGTCGAGCCATCTGTGTGAGCTCTGTAGGTTGCATAAGGCCTGGCAGATATGACACCTCCACAAAACCTGTTCCCTGTTATCCATTGTTTCAGTCTGCTCCTTCCAATATTATCTTTCCTCTCTCCTGCGCCTTATTTCCTCTTTTTTTGTCTTCTCCTGATTTCACTCTCTTCATCAATTATCTTTTCATGATTTATTTCTCCTTACCTATCTGTCTCATCCTCTATTACATACATCTCTGTTCTCTTCCCCTCTCCTCCTGTCATCCTGAACAGCTGACGGGCCAGACCCTGCCTGGTGGTGACACTTCACCCACGCCGACCCGAGCCAGATCACTAGTCCATGTGGGAGCCAGGGCCAAGGCCAGGGCTTCTGCTTGGGGGGGGAGGGTGCTGAGGCCAGCAAGATGGCCCTAGTCATCATAATCATTCATTGCCTGCTGGTCCTTCTGTCCTCTGCCTCCTCCCACTCCTACAGCTTTTTTTTGTCCTCCTCATGTCAGGGCCACACGGCACGCGTATCAGCTGAGCCCAGGATGGTCAGAGTCAACGGGGTCAGGTGGCAGACGCCTGGTTAATTCTCCTGAGGCTGCAAAGTGCTTGCGTCAGCTCGCGCAACTGAAATGCACAGATAGAGACACAGATGCATTCTCACAGATACACTTCTGCAGAAATAATTGCAGCAAATAAGACAGCCGACGCAGACTGTACATCGAGTGTGATATTATAAGCGTGAGCTAAACTATGGGGAGATTTGACGGGAGTCTGTCAGACAGACAGATTGATCAGCACTACGAAGGAGGAGGGGAAGATTATAAACACATGACCAGATGGAGAGAGAGATAGCCCTATTATGTAGATCCTGTCCCCTCTCCACTGCGTGGATCCTTCATGCATATATACCTTTACATTATTCAGTAGGTTATAATGAGAGTAACTGAACGTGGTGGTGGGGGTTAAAAAATGGTCGCTGGGCGGTTTAGACGGCAGAAGGTGGGCCACAGGTGTACAAGCCGGAGACTTATTCTTCTGTTTGACCTCTCATTATCACCCCCAGGTTCTCATTCATTATAATCCCATGTCCTCGGGTGTTTAGGGAGCAGCGTGGTCTGTCTGTTTACCGCAGTCTGTTCTCTGCACAGTCTGTCATTCATATTTTGAGAATAAATTATTCCATATTCCAATCTTTCATTGTCTGCTCATCTGTTTGTCTGTTTCGTAGGCTATCCATCTGTGTTTCTGTCCTTTGCTATTTCTTCCTCTACACTCATTCTGAACACATTTTCTGCAATTTTTCTCATGGCTTGGCAGGTGCTTATTGATAACATGATTTACAGCTACTCATCACTCATCTGACAGTCACATTTAGATAAAAGCTCTTCAAAACCCTATTGTCACATCTGCATATCTCTCATCTCCCCCTCAACCTATTTATCATTAGCCCATGATCAGTTCATCTGTCCTGGACGGCCTGTAGAGGAGTGGTCTGGTCTGTTCTTACAGAGGAACAGGTGGGGCAGGCTAACAGTCAGAGCAGGCTTGAATCACACACACACACACACACACACACACACACACACACACACACACACACACACACACAGGAAAGCTGCAGGGAGGCAGGCAGGCAGTCAGCCGCTCAGACACTGGCCCATATGGTAGACCTCTGGAGCTGTTGCCCTTTGCAGAGTAGGGGAGGGATAGATGGAGGGATGCAGAGATGGTTGGAGGATGGAAGGAGCAGGAGGAGGCAGAGGGAAGCGGGGGGAGGTTGAAATTAATCAGCAGGCCACCCCAACTGTCCACCGTCTTTGGGGAGTTGAGACATGCATATATGTGGCTGATTCAATTGGGGCTGTGGGGATGGTGAGTGGGGGGTAGTGATGTCTTCTTGTTGTAGTGTTTTGTATTGTTGTTTTTGTATGGTTTTTGGTCAGAAATACAAGCATACTCTAACATTTTCAACTTTTAGACACCCAATGTGTTCACATCCCATAAATTCTAATAATGGATAAAGATAGCAATTTTTAAAATGGTAAAATATATAAATAAATATTTAAATTAATCAATCATATGTAATGTAAAATATTTTGTATGGGGGTCTAGAGTTAGTTTTTTTTACATTTGGTTATCCATTACACGCTCAGTTATCTGTATTCTGCTATATTTTATGTTCATTTTTATTGAATTCAATAAAAGGTTTTTGAAGTAGCACTGCAAAAGCTCAGTTACAAGTAAATGTCCTGCATTAAAAAATGTTAGTTAAAGTAAAGTAAATATACTCGTTATGTAGAATTGTCCATTTCAGAATATTTTATTCTATAATTATACATCTTATTTTTTATTGTGCAATAGCCTGATCTGAAACAATGGTAGTTGGGTTAAAATCCTGACATTAGGTTAAATGCAATTCGAGAATATGTTTATCCAATGTGTAAACAGTAAACACATTCAAACACCCTGAAAGCCAACGCATTATCCTCAGTTATTGTTTCATCTCGAGTCAAATGTGCTGGCGTAGAGCCAAAACAACAGGAAACGTGTCATTGTCCACATGTTTACGTAAGGCTGTGTACATATGCTTCCATATGACAAGCAACTTTTTAGTTCTATACATAAGCACATCAACTCCAAACTACAGAAGTGTTTTCTATGAGCGGACATGTAGGCTATTCTTTTGTGTGTGAGGGATCCTTACAAATCCTGTTGTTCCATTCACTGAAGCTTTGAAAAAAAAAATATTAATGCCTTCTACTGTGAAAGATAGGCTGGCCACCTGCCATTCACATCACAAAGGAATAGACTGACAGATGTATAGACAGCAGGTCAGATGGTCAAACACTTTGTCATAATGCTAAACATCATTAGGTAGATGCACTGCTTAAGTCGAGCACTGCCGTGAAGCCTCCAATTCACTGTTGCTGAGCTGTTGTTGTTCTATACATGTGCTAAATAGTACATCTGAGTGTTTCTGTCTGAACAAAGAGCTGTATGACAGAGGTGAAAGTAAACGGGTTGACAGGGAGACATGTCAAAAAACTTATAACAAAAAAAAAATCATGTTTCCTCAATTAACTGTAATGAGCTGTCAACACAATCTCACCCAATCTTTTAATGTTAAAAAGAGACACTGTCTGAATCTTCAAGTGATTTTTGTTGCCACTGGGGGCACAAAAACTCCACAACAACCAGACAAACACATATCCGACTATCGCCTCACAAAGGTTGTAATGTTAGCGAACAAGTGCACCAGCAGACATGTAGCCACACTAACATGTCTTCAGAGTTGTATTTGTTGCCACCTTGGTATTTCCAATATTCTTTCTTTTTCCTATTACTTGTTTTTTACATCTTGCTCTTTAGACAGCAAAATTGAACTGAAAGTCACTTTAATAGAATTGGCCACCTCTTGAATTCCTACTTACTAACGGCTCGTTGATTGTAGTTCTGTTAGCTGGTTAGCTCAGTTAACCGTGCAGCTAGCGGCGCAGACGGGTATTATGAGAAAGCACAGGCTGGAGCTCGCTGGTTAAATCTTGCTTTTCACTAAAATTCTCCCACATTGTTCATTTAATGCTCCACTCACTAACTTTGTCTTTTCCATTTTGTACTGAGCAGGAAACACACAGTGAGATGATCATAATTGCTTTTTGCTAAGAACAGCTGACTGTGAGGATGTTGGTACTTAACAATTTAGGAGCCTGTGTGGGCCATGAGCCAAACAATGAGCTAAAAGAGGCTAATAAGCTCAACAGAGCTAAAGAGTTGGACAACAATTCTATGATTTTATCAATTTGGGTAACCCCTTTTGATATCACACATATTTACATCTTTGTTAAAGCTACAATATGCAGGATTTTCCTAAAATAACTAAAACAATGTCTCAGACAAAAGTAATCCCCTCAATCATCACTTGTGACCCAATAGAAGTGTGTGGCGGTGTCGGCATCTGAGGACACCCTGCCCTCTGCCTCTATTGTCTTATGATTTTGTTGCATTTTACATTTCTGGGAGAAATACAGTTGATTGTTGAGTCTCATTCACAGGTCGTCAAGTACAAAAACATAAACACAATCAATTATATTTCACCTTTGAATGATGTTTTTTCAGAGAGCAACCAACATGTGCTGCATTGTATGCCTTTATTATAAAACATATTAACTAGTAAAGCATTAAAGGTCCCATTTCTAAGAAAGTTGATTTTTGAGTGTCATTCCCAATCCGTCAAGGTCTTTGTCAGGTCAGCCGCCACCTCAGAGCATCAGTATTTGACAAGTTGGGAAATTTTCACTTAATCTTAAGTGAACCTTTTTAAATATGGAATTTTTCAGATTATACATCACAACATATAATACATCATATCTAAGTTGGAGTTCAAACAAAAAAACAGAAAACTTCCATGTTCTCATTGAAGCTGTGTTAACTGCTGGACAGTGTTCATTGCAATATTTTTCATCAATGTTTTAAAAATGTATTTAACTTTAAAGCCTATATGACATGTTTTTTATGCAGAGTTGTTTGTTTATAAATGCTTAAATTTTTACTGGACATATGGTTGGATTTAATAACTTTGGTGTATTTAATCCTGAGACAGATTAGGGCGGTGTAATGTTAGTTGATGACACAGTGATTTTAGCGTTAATCTAGTGCTCAGGAGATTAATGTATAGATGGAATATATTATTATTAATCTGTGAAAAAAAAAAAAATACGTGTGCCTTAACTCAGACGGATTAAAACCTGGTTTTAGAGCAAAAGAGACAGATGGTGCTGCTACCTAGCAAAACGTCAGAAATGTTGCCCTGAAAGCTGTTGACTTGATTTTATTTCTTTTGTTCTTTCTTCAACAATAAAACCGCCATCACACAAAAGTTACGGAAATCTAAAAGTCTTATCCCTTGCCAAATATCTGTGTTATATTCGAACAGATGCTTTCTGAATTTTTGTATTTTCAAGTAATGGAGCCGGTTAATCACTAGGGGGAGGCAGAGGATTGGGAACCAACCTCTGAAGAGCCAGCGTTAAGCAGAATATTCAGTTTGCAATCTATTCATTGTGCTCAATAGATGCATGTAGTTCAGTTACAGAAAATAAAAACTTCAACTCAATAAGCAAACATTAACCAATTATGAATTATTGTAGCAGTTCATGTAGTGGTAATCTATCTGCTTGGCTGCTTTTGAGGAGGTTATATTAACAGATGTGCATCTTTAAACCATCTATGGGTTGAGAGCACTTCTCAGTCAATGTTCCAAACTTGTTTTCATTAAGGGAGCAATTGCTCTTCACCAAACCCACCCAGAAGCGTATTTGGGCGCTGGAATTTGTTTGCTGTTTCACCTGTTGTGAAGCAGATGCAACACAGGCTGCCACACACACACACACACACACACACACACAGCTGAAGGGGCTCGCAGATTACTGGCAGATGCAGTAGAGCATAGGAAATGTGGACTGCTTCATCAGCTTGTTTCAGTGACTCATGCATGTTCTTAATGTCTGCTCTGCGCAATTAAGTGCACCTCTGCTGAGTCACCAAGACCGAGGAATACTTTATCCATGTTGAGTCGGAGTCAAGACCAAATGGCTTGGTCATAGCATATTACAGTTGAAACTGTAGCTTTTTAGAATTTTGTTTTTTTTAGACAGCAATTTCTGTGTTTTTCCATTGTATTTGAAATAATGATTTGTGTATGAAAAAATAAAAAGTTACAACTCTAAGTTCGCCTAAGTTATGTGTGCATGTTTGCACTTTCTGGGCTGAATACAATTGGAGATTTATCAGAATCGAGTCAGACAGAAACTGAAAAACTGATCCCACTGGTTGGCACAAATACTCACCACATATACTGTGTGAAAGACCTTTTTTCCTAAGATCTTTACCATCGGTTTACGCATGAATGGATGGCCCTGATGTGAATTAAAGTATACTGACCTAACAGCGATGCTCTAGACATTAAAAATTCTAAAAGACAACCAACAGCAAACTTCGAAGCTAGTAACAACATTTATATATCTTGTCTTTTCAAGTCTTCCTCTTCGGCACATCAGGTCCTTTAGCTTTGCTCTGTGGCCAGTATTGATTGAGCTTTGTCAGTGCCGCCAACTTATTTAGCGCCTACTGCAGGGAAGCTTTGGGCTAACCACCCTTTAGAGAACATCAAGCTCGTCCTGTGTCCACCTTTTATTATGATTTTGCTGGGTATTGATTGAAGGGTTTATTTTCCATAAGCACTTTAACGAAGGACCAGTTGTTTTAGTCCAGACTGATCATTTATGGACTGATATCATTTCATCTCAAAGCTAAATCAGTCTGAATGCTTTTATAAATGATATTTATGCTGAGAGAATCGTAGAGGAATGTGATATAAGTGGGGTCCTTTGGTCTTTTGTGAACATTACATCCACTGTGGGCATGTTTCCTGTCAGCGGAGTTCAAACTGAAGACGAGCTGTGGATTTCATGTCTGATATGAGCTCTATCCGCTGAAAAAAAGGCAGAGCAATACATCTCTGGCATGGGAAGCACTATTGATTTTACTTTCTTCATGACAGAATGTCAGTGTGTATCAGCGAAGTGATTTTGTGTCTGTTGGGCACACTGCAAATTAGATCTGTGATCTAAGCCAGTGGTCCAATGTGCTTGAAATAAATAAATAAATGAATGAATCAAAACTTAATTATGTGTGACTCGACCGCACACAGTTCATTAATGGGTGGCGGTGGTGGTGTGGGGGGAGTCGACGAGAAGCTCTTTGAACTTTGAGTGTGTGTGTCAACACCGTTGCTAATCGTATCACCCTCAATTAACTTTACTTCTTACTACTGGATAAACCTCTTTGGAGGCGGACAAAGTCGGGAGAGAGAGGAGGAATTGTGTGTGTGTGTGTGTGTGTGTGTGTGTGTGTGTGTGTGTGTGTGTTTGCCCCCTACCCCATCCCTCCACCGCCCCTCACCACCACCACCACCCCCCTATCTCTTTACAGGACTGCCAGCCCGTCTAGAGTTATTCCAGGAATGCGTTGAACATGGCTGCCGCGATGAAGGCGCAGAAAACGGGACTGCTGGAACTTCGAGTGACCGTGGACCGCTGGATCCGGGTGTTGGCCACACTCACCGAGGACACGCTCGCGTTAAACCCCGGCGAGGGTGCCGAGGAGCCCGCGAAGCCCAACCCGACTCCCGCCGGCGCTATCAACGGAGACCCCCCGAACCTCAGCTCGTCCCCGGTCCCGGAAACCATCACCAACGTGAAGCGCACCGTGCGAGTGACCAAGCAAGATGTTGGAGGACTCGGGATTAGCATTAAAGGTAAGACGGGCTGGAAGAAGACATGTTTTAAAACGGCTAACTTTATAAAGTCACTGTCAGCTTACACAAGTTTGGGCTAACTAGTTTCTGTCAGCGGCGACGGGAGAAAAGCACAGCCCTCGGACTTGTCAGTTAACTTAGCTAACTTAAAACCGACCGTTAAATCCCACAAGTGTGCACTTGACTGCGACGTTTCTGTCAATTCAAAGTCATATTCGTACTTCGACTCATACTTACCACACTTCGGGCTGTAGTTTACTCAGAGGAAAACCTGACAGCTGTGATTATCCCAAGCTGTGCCTCACCTCAACGGGGAACCATTTCAGCCTCCCGGAGTCGCTGGAGATGGCTTTAAGCTACTGCTGCGTAACGTTAGCTTGTAATAACCGCTGAAACTCCCAACTTACTTGTCATTTTTACGCTGCGTAGTTAGTAACTTACTCGTTTCCTCAGTCAAATACGATGCTCCTTTCACCAAAGACACGTGAAAACAGTTAAAGCAACGGTATGCAACTTTTTCCCAACCCTTAAAATAACTGCTTCAGATTCATTTTGCTGGCACAGTGTCGTGTAATAGGGTGAATGGTGTCTGTCTCAGCCACTCTGCCCTCCTATCACATGTTTGTGCACTGTGTAACTTCAGTGAGAGGGTCAGATCACAGCGTCACATAAATGTTTATTTAAAGACGCAAGTTTTCAGGATGTTTTGTTTCTAGTCAGCACCTACATGACATGACGGGATTTGTATTTACGACAGTGGTGTTGCGTTCAGAAAGCTATGGGGGTCGCCAAATCGTAAAAAAAAAAGTGAATTTCTGCATAATGGTGCTTTAAAGGACCCTCTGTTTGATTTTGATTCTTTTATTGGAGTTAATACATCCGGTAAACCCTGCCAAAGCCACAGGGTAATGTTCAACGGAGGCACACCTACTGTACATACAACAGGGTCGCTAACAGTGATGAAATGTAACACAACTACAATCTGGAGGCAAATATTGTACTTTTGCTCCATTACATTTATTTGATAACTTTAGTTACTTGTTACTCTGTAGATTGCATCCTGCATCAGAGCCAAAGTTGTACATTTTTATAGTGATTTATTTTATCAGCAATCAGATCAAATACACTTGTTCCGATAATCAGATTAGTATAAGATGAATATTAAATCTAATCAGCCATTTCGTCCCCTAGAATACAATATAAACATACATGTAAGTATATGTGTAATTTCCTTTTGTTTGTACTTTTGATACTTAGGTATGTTTATTGCCAGAAAATGACTTTTGATTCTCAAGTACATTTCTCGTACCACGAGATCTAGTGATATTAAAACGTGACGATATTTCTCATCAAGGTGAAAAGATGTCTCGTGATATCAGTACATAACAGACGCAGAGCAGCAGCCAAGCATCTAGGAAGAGCCTCTGGCTTTGAAGCCAGTTTTCGTAGTGGCCAAACCATGGAATTACATCCTCACGAGATGCAAAACGGGGGATACATTAATTTGAGCGTCTTAACTCCCGTGTCATAACTGGAGTCATTTGGTCCGATAAAATTTGGAAAGTCTAGAAGAGCCGCACGATTAACTTCTTTTATCCCCATTCGAGTTAGCCGGGCACTAAACCAGGAGTTAGCTGGTTTGGTCGGCGGAAGTCTGTAGTGCGCACCCTCCATGGGCCGCTCAACATGAAAGATCCTGGTATTAACATACCCGAAAGTCAAGCATTTTTGGCTGCAAAACGTCACCACAGCTTTAATTAGAAGTTAGGAGCTAATGCAGAGTTCATGCACAGTTGTAAGGTCTGAAGAGACTCATGAGAAATCATACAGGAGAGAAGCCAGTCAGTTGAGTTTGTGGCAAATCCTTTTACAGTGCTTACATATTGAGTCTTTTACTACATACGATAATTCATACTCAGTCAGAAAGTAGAACTGAAGTGATATTCCTTACAAGATGATCACTAGTAAAAAAAAACATTTCAAAATGGACCTGCATTGTTTTGCATTTTGTGACTTTTTGTTTTCTTAAAAATTGTGTTAAAATATCGTCACGTCTCGTGAGCTGAGTGTACCGTAACACCCCTAACATTTAACATCAGATACTTTAACACTTTTACTAAAGTACTATATGTATGGGTGACTCACTTTTACCAACTTAATATTTCAACACGATATCATCACTTTTACTCAAGTGTGACTTTTGTGTACTTTATACAACACAGGCCGCCAACATGTTATAAACCAAGGCAAACCAACTGTTAGCAACTTTGTGTAATGGTTTTGTGTCATAAAAGCTATGTTTTACCTCTATTTTTAGCTTGAGCCATCTGAAGGGTTTACACATGCAATGAAAAGAGTTGTCATGTCACTGAAAAGTATGGCTGTGAGCATGGCTAATTGGCAAATGAAGTACTTTAAATAGGTTAAAGTTGAGTCACACAACCAAGAGGAAATCTGTCACTGTTAAGTTGGTTAAAAAACGTTTTTCTTATCTTTTATGAGCAAAGATGAGAAGCTGCAATGCTCTTACTATATACTATTGTGCATTGCTTTTACATCAAAGTAACACCAGCAACTCCTACGTCTTTTCAGTGTAATAAGGTTGTGACCTCTCCATATCTTACACGCCAGGCTTACATACCTGTGCTGTGTACTGTGCAGTGGCTGATAAAAGCCTTTTTCCTTGCCCTGTTTCCAACTGGCTACTATCTCGCTGATGATCTCAAAGTGAAGACAAATAAGTGGGTTGGGCATTTTAAAACTATGTAAATACAAAAGATGAAAAGGATAGCAAAGAAAAAATGCAGTTTGGCCATTTTGATTTATTTCTTGGAGGTGAGCAACTTTGTTTTCAAATATTGTGTAGCTCAAATTTGGTAGGCTGTTTCAGCAAGATAGATTCAATCCCTTTTTGCACTGCTCGCTTGCTTTATGATGCCTTTTGTGTCTTTATATTGCTATTGTAATTTGGTGAGCATTTTCATGGTCATTGTAATCATCCTGGAGCCCATAATAGGGTTCTGTCTCCCTGGTTTTAACTTGCTTTGTCTGGTTTTATGACAGTTAAGTGGTGATAAGTCTGTGGCACTTACCTTGTGTTGTGATTCATGCACTATCACAACCATTATGTTGAACAATAGACCTGCATTCTGATACCTGATATGTGTATGTGCATTGTGTTTGAACTTGCATGTGAGTTAAAGTCTCCACCTCCTGACAGGTCTGCAGTCTGCATGCGTTGACAGGTTATCATTGGTTGATACACAGGGTCGATTTGATTGACTGCTGTGAACTCGCAAGATTGTCATGTCGCAAAGATGGCTCATCATTATGGCTGCTGGTGAAATGCTAATTTGACTTCCCCACGGCTGCCAACAACAACAACAACAAAGCCAGCCCCTAATGACATAAATGTAATGTCCATCTCGGTGGAAATGGGTGGCTTTGAAAATCAGACAGCATGTTATTAAAACAAAATCATAGCTGGCACCCTGGTGGCTTGTCATTGTTGTGATGCTAGTTGTTCAAAGGCAGCGATGAAGAGAGGGAGGAAGCAGAGTGCAACGGAGGGATAGAAAGAGAAAGGCAAAATAGAGGAAGTCAGAGATGAAACAGGACATGGAACAAGCCAAAGAGGTCAAACGAGTATAAATGAAAAAAGAAAAAGAATCAAAGAAAGAAAGACTTGGAAACAAAAGTGTCAAAAAGAAACCATGTGAAGCGAATGAAAGAACAGGGTAAAAGTTGTTGTGGGCTAGCTGACACCACATTGTGAACAGCTGAGAGGAGCAGCCCACCACAGGCAGTTGTCATTGGCTAAAGATGAAAGCTATGTGGCTAGGAGTGGAGTACTTACGAGTGTTAATTTTAGGGAGCCCACCCCTGCTTGCAGGAAAGCATGGAGGCAGTCAACCTTTACTCTCACATGTCTAAATTTAAGAAGAGAGGCGAGGAAGCGAGGCTCCAGGTCTTTAGACAGGCTCACTGGTCAGAGTGAAGAGCGGTGTGCTTCTGCAGACCTGGGTCCAACCCTTTTTTTCTGAGCTGCTTGAGAGAGCTTAACCGATACTTGGTTTTTGGGGCCAAAGCCAATATGGATATGGAGTTAAAAAGTCCGATAGCCATTTATTAACCGGAATGGGCAATTAGCAAGTATTACAAAACCATAATTAGGATTTAACAGCTTCCCTGATATTGCTCCACATTTGTTCTATTTTTTTTTTATCCCACTTAGGTGTGAATTTGTGCATGTCAAAATCAATGCAAGGATATTATTAAACCATGTCTTGATGAGTGAAACTCTTATCACAGACGAACTTAGATGTGCACAACATTTTTGTCAGTTAACAAGGCTCAGGTGCAGTGTTATGTAACTAATCTATTATAAAAAAAAATTTATTCTCCCCTTATGTGGTTCATCACGTTCATCAGGAATATGTAACCACATTATTTCTGAGTTTTTTGTTGTTATTTCAGTGTTCATTAGCAGTACATGCAACTCAGCTGTTTCAGTGTGTTGAAATGAAGTGCTGATCATACTGAATTCTTTGCAGGGAGCATTATCACAACAAACACATTGTTAGCACAAAATTACCTAATTAGGTATGTGTCAGTGTTGTATAAACCAGTACCATTCATTTACCTGTCATGGGTAGCGCCAAGGGCTCCACCCCACATCCACCACCGCCACCCTCCTGTCAGCTGAGTGACAGGCTGCCAGCTGGAGGGTGCTGAGCTGTGTTTGACATGAAAAGTTAGAGGAAGAAAGGTAGGCGGGGGAAGGGAATATGGGAGGATTAAGGGTTGTGTAGGAGTGGCAGACACATTGACGGTATTTTTCCCACAATATGTCAAGGATGTTTATTCAGCCTCATGTCAGTAAGAGGTAAACCACAAAGAATGTGTGAAGAGAGGTAGAGAAATAGAAAGGACATAAAGGTGGTAGAGGCAGTGCACACAACTTGTCATTGTTGTTGGCCCTCACATCCTTTGGCTCTGGGACCATAGGGCTAGCTTCCCTTGCATCAGCAGATGGGTAACAAGAAGTGTCCTTGTCACTGTCGCCAGGCTCAGAAAAACAAAATTGGGACAAAACACCCACTAACATCTGAATGTTGTCTTCAATGCACAGTCGACATTCACTCACGCGTCAGATGTCTCTACAGTAGTCATCAACTGTGATGGAGACACAACGCACGGGTGGACACGCTAATCTTTACCCCTTGTCAGGCGTGATGCTAAGATGCGTGTTGAAGTAAGTTAGTAAGTCTTACTTTTTCCTGTAAAGCACAATTCTTCCATTATTTCAAAATAAAATGTAACATAACATTTGCAGGGGGTTCTCTTTGGGGTTTGCGTGGGGAAGGCAGTTGTAGGGGAAACACTAAATTGATGAATTTTCCAAAGCAGAACGTGAAAAAAACCTTTGCAACCATCACTTACATCAATTCATTTCATTTCCTTATTCAATTATCCTCTATCTATATGTGCCTCCCTCATTTTAGTACAAATGCCATGTCATTTTGACACCGCTGTCATCCTTGCATCACATTGACACCGAAGTCACCATCATCCTCTGGCTGACTCAAATGGCCAGACATAAATTTCCACAATCCATCAAGTAAAAGGAGCTGGCACCGCAGTTGGTTAAGTGGGAACGTGCTGTGGTGAGCACTCTATTAGCATGTGTTTGGCACATGAGATATTAGTGTGTCAATTTTAATGAAGCTAAAAGGTCACGCATCATATTCCGGCTGGCAGTCGTTGTTGAAGTCTGCAACAGCCTCAATCTACCCTGCATTAGTGAGTTTTAAGTTCAATCAGTTTTGTGGTTGCATCAGCAGCAATGTGTACCGTACTGTAGCTTTTATTCTTCTTGCATTTTTTAAATTTTAAATTTTAAATGTTTAGTTTAGCACACATTAAGGTCCACTTGTTTGCTTATTTACTGTAAATTCCATGAATACTTCAAAATCAATTGAAGCTTTACTTCTAAATATAATATATTCAGTATTTGCTGGATGGCTCGTATTAAAGCTTTAAACCCTCCATGTCGGCAGCTAATAGTACTATGGAGTCTTCATGCGCTGAAGGAGATTATAGAGCAGTGTAATTCACTACAGTTAATATGTCAGTGCAGATCAGGGCCAAAGGTAACCTGAAGGTTAGAGAAGCAGCTTGTGACTGGATGGCATTCAAATTTAATCCTCAAACCAGCTGGGAAAGTTTGTTCGGGGGCAGTGAGCAGGACACTGGCCTCACGGGGCACCAGACCATTTAACTTGACATTCAGAACCACAAATTCAGGGTTCAGTGTTAATGTTTTTTTTCACTTGCCTGGTCAGGGAAGTGGGTAAGAAATCTACTTGCCCAAAGTCAGTTTTTACTTGCCCCTATAAGCATGTTTTATTAATTAGCAATTATCAAATAACAACAAAGACTAAAGGTAAATTGTCATGTTTAAATTTATTCGCCTCAGTCTCTTGTCTTGTCTTTCTTGCTCAGACTGTGCAAGAAATAGCTGTAGTTTCACCCACATCCTCCAACGCCACCCAACTAAACTCCTGTTTCTAAAATAATTGACATGTTCGTTTGCAATTCAGTTCATACATGGCTTTGCCTGCTGCTGCTATTCTCATAATTGCCTGATCGGTACTGCACAGGACTAACCGTCTAAAATCGGATTTACTTGTAATCACTTCTGTCTCATATTTAATTCGAAACATTAACTATGGAAGTGGCTCTTCTTTTTCAATGTGTCCGTGTCCGTCACATTTGCTGACCTACTGGTAGAGGAATGGCTCCGAAAAGCTTCCGGAGTTGGCAAGGCGTTGTAGTCATCGGACATGTCCCTGCACAATATATTTTATCCCTGTGAATGTCACTGTTCCTAAGAGTGCTCCATGTCTACAGTGTGCGCCCAAATCAGCACACTTCATTTTCCACCTTCAAGTACACATCGTTCCTGTCACTGAGTCTCAGCCATGTGAAATGTGTGATTCACTCATGTTGTGGGAAGAAAACATTTAGGCTTGTTCTTTCTTTTTTCTTTCTCTTTCTTATCAGAATTTTGGGACCGCATCCAAACGACCAAGTGCATGTCAAAGTATTAGAGAGCACTGATCAGACCAACAGTTCCTCAGAGCAGTACAATTCAACAGAAAGCCTATAGTAGAAGGGTTGCAACTGCTCCCTGAGGGTATTGTAAATAAAACCACCTCGACTTACGAAGCCAAATAAATAGGCTCTCCTTACAAACCAACACAACAATCTCTCTTTGTTACAAGGAATTGCTTCTGACAAACTACCCAAGGCAGCTTGTACTACACATTTCACTATACAATAAAAATGAACATTTATTTTGCATAACTGTAATAAAAAGAATCCAAAATTACAAAACAATGGTTAACAGGTATTCTTTTAGCTTTGGTCTACAAGGAGTGCAGCTGAACTGTTAGATAACATCAGACAGCATCCAGTAACTTGAGCTCCTCACTGGGAATTGCTGGTGATTCTTCAGCTCCTTTCCAAGATGGTTTACATGCTGGAACTCACTCAGACAGAGACGATTGGTTGTCCCTAAGAATATAAATTTAAAGTATGTATAGTTCATGGTTTTGGCAAATGTAGGGCTTGTATCATTTTGGCCCGTCTGCGGGGTTCACCCATGCAGAGCAGTCAGACGCTGTGTCTGACAACCTTGTCTTTCTGGAGTCTTACAGTGTTAGGCGTTGGCTAAACCTGTAAATGATGTGTCTCCCCACTTGCTAGCAGTATTCAGTATGCAGATTTATGTCTGACATATTCAGGTCTCTCCAGGGGTACTTGTTTAACACTTTCCCCCAAATAGCTCTCTTTACTAAATTAGTTCTTTTCTGACAGTCACAGTTTTACTTCTGCCGCAGTGCGTACTGTGTGTTAGAGTTTAGTATATTTAAAGTTCCAAGACAGTTATCCAAGATCATGATTTTTGGATAGTCTGATTATTAGTTTGGTGACGTACAGCGATGATAACAACACCAACATTGCTGAAAAGATCCCCTTTACCTCATCTGCACTTTAAAGTTTTTATCAACACATCATGATTCAGAGACTCAGTAAGTACAGGGCATCACCTCACTTCAACTCAGTCATGCAGTAAACAACTTTCTGATGCCACAGAGCGGTCAAGTAGCTGGTAAATCCCTCTCTAGAACTTGAACAGCATAGTGATTGACGCGGATAGTGGGAGTGTGGCAGCTCAGTCTGGGGTTTTTGCTTTTTTCAAGAGTGCCGGGCTGTGGCCTCCACAGGAAGATACATGAGTCAAATCCCAAGGAATCACCCAGAGGAAGCAACCTGTGGAAGATGTATTTTAAACTAATTAAATGTAATCCTCTTCGAGATAATTTCTCACTCGCCTGAAGGCCAGAGTCCAACTGCAAGCTGACATTGATGATGATATTTCTCATGAAGAGTGGAAGCCCACAGCAAGAGGCAGATACATCAGCTTTCTAGCTGACCTTCATTTGAGGAGAGAGAGAGAGATAGAGAGAGAGAGAGGAAGGGAGGGAGAGTAACAGACAGCAAACTGCAGAAGTTAGTACAGAGGGGTAATCGCTCATGTCTTTGTCTATCCTCAAATGCTCTCTGAAGTTTAGGTCACTTTAAATGCTCAAATATGGGAATTGCACTGGCTGGGATCACAACTGGTGTGGCATAGCTACTTATCTGTGTCAGAGTCTTCTTATTGTATATTTAACTTAGTAGTTGGGGGTGTAGGGGAGTTGACGACCTGAGAATGACACTCAAAAATCAGTTAGGCCCATCTTTCTTCAGAATCGCTGAAGAAACATAGTTTGCGCTCGTTCAACGTGGTTTCAAACTACATCGCAACAACCAGGTGCACTTACCAGCTTGAACGAACTAAGGGGTCACATCACAGTCAGTGGGTTTACAGGAGGGATGTAGCCTAATCACAAAGAGCATCTTTTTTGTGTTGGGTTTCACTGCCAGTGTTTCTTTATTGCATTTCCGTGGCAATAAATAAATAAATATAATATAATATAGCTCATCAGGACTCGGGAATTGAGGCATTGCATTGTGCAAGTGTGAATGTATAATGTGCAACTGCTTTTGATTGCTGAAAAACACATACACATTTTTTTTCATTATTGTTATACAGGTGGGAAAGAGAACAAGATGCCCATCCTCATCTCCAAGATTTTTAAGGGTCTGGCTGCTGACCAGACTGAGGCGCTTTATGTCGGGGATGCCATATTGTCTGTCAATGGTTATGACTTACGGGAGGCCACACACGATGAGGCTGTGCAAGCGCTGAAGAAAACTGGCAAAGAAGTCATCCTTGAAGGTGAGATATTTTTCACTCAGGAAAGAAAAAAGTCAGAATCTACTCTGCGACTCTTTCTTCTTTGTCCGATGCAGTCTTCCTTTTATTGTCCTCTTTCTATTTTGTCTCTGCTTTGCTGTTAAGACATTCTGCAGTGTTATAGGAAACTAGGAGACACGCTTGCAGAAGATATCACAAGTACCTCTGTTGCATGATGAAGTACTTCATATTTCTTTAACAACATAGTCCTCAGAGTGGGAGCGAATAGCACTTGCACCTCCTCTGTCTGAACCCCGCAGCTCCAAATAGATACATAGATGGAAACGATGGGAACTTTTGATACTTGAAAATTTGTTGATAGGTTTCTCCAGCACTTTCAGTGATTTTTCCTTAAGGGCGATATATGATGAGCTGAGAGAGAGACGATCCGTTACATCAGAACTTTGATCAGACTTCCTTGGAAACATCCAGATAATGAGTTGAACTGAAACAGCAAGAGGAAACTGAAAGACTCACAATTCAAGAATATTGTTGTGGCTCACACCTCTGAGCATCTCAGCATGCTAATGAACAGTTTTCCCGAACATCAAACAATTTTGACGCTGATAGAATGTACTTGAAGTTCATGTCAGAACTGAGAGCTGAGGTAAGACCCACTGTGCTGAGGATAGTTTGCGCTGGAGTCAGCAGGTGTTTGCAGGTGTTTTTCTTTCCTCTTACTAACTCATTCACTTGAGCTACCAGAGCTGATGTGCTGCATCTCTCTGTCCTTTTCTAATCCATTCTTTCACTCATTTGCTCGATGTGTTTGTGTACAAACGCAAGTTTTGTGTGTGCACATTTGCCTAAAAGCATCAGTCCACCAGCAGGTGTGAGCAACATGTTGAATCTGCGATGTGATGTTTAGCTGTGAGGACAGGGAAGGGCAAGAAAACAATCTCCCCTCTCGCCAACTGATTGCATCACAGGATTTCTATATCCCCCACCAAGCTGACTTCAAGTTGAATCGTAAATTCACTCACACTAAAGGTTGAGTGATGTTTTATACTGAATGTTACTATTCAAAAAGAATATGTTTTCATCAGGAACCATAAAACTTGACATATTGTTGTTTTGCTTTCATTATTCTTGCTATTGATCTATATATTCTCTGTGTGTCAAAGTCTGTGTTTTGAAAGAGGGCTCACCCACAGAGCCTAAACAGAGGCTAACAGTTTTGTTCAGCGATGTGAGTCAAACTGACGCTTCAGACCTTCGGTGCTCTCAATGTATACTGCAGGATGAAAACCTAGTATGTGTAATAAGTCTCTTAAAGAACAGTGAGAAAGAAACCCTCGTGCTTATGTATTTTCAAACAGGTTCAATACGCTGAAGTAAGAATAACTTACACGTGACATAAAATTTAAGTTCCTTTTATTTTTTTCAAGTTCCTTTAGAAAGGAACATGTAAACCAGAGTTACCAGTTTTCCATGTGACAGCATTTCTGTGGGTTAACTGGCACAGTGGGCTGGCGTCAGTAGCTTCAGCCAGCAGAGCAGATACAGCTCGAGCTACAGCCAGGGGAAATCATTGCAAATCCCCCTTCCTTACTTGTCCACAGTCAGGCAGAAAAGTGTTGATATCAGACGGCTCAACCGGCGCTGCTCTGTGATCCGTCATGTCAGGAATCATTTCATGGGTTTCCCTTCCCCCTGAGGACCTGAAAGAGGAGCGAAGAGACGAGAGGCTCGGAGGCTCGCCGAGGGGAGAGGGTTGAGTGTGTGTGTTTGGAAGTATTTTTTTTTTAGATCTAGTGATTTCTTTTGCTGTTGTTGTTGTGTGTAGGCCTGTCTGAGCCGCAGATGTGGAGACAAATATCTTTGAGGGCTGCACAATATGGTAAAAAAACCATCATGGTGTGATTATTTTAAAGATTACTAAAGATAATAGGATTGCGATATGATTCATAATTAGTGGAAAAACTAATCATCCCAAACAAACATGTTTCCTTATATCTGAAGAACATTTGTCTGAACATTTGTAGGCCTGATCATCTCTGCATTTCTACAGTACTTTGTTATAATGCTGTTCTTGAATTGGATTCAAAGCTTTGGAGTATTTTTAGGGGATAGAGGAAATAAAGAATTGGTGAGTACTTTTGGACCATGAGGTTTCTTGCTGCAGTTTTTAAGATTCATATTTTATTTCAAGAGTATTTTTCTATCATAGAAATACTCGTGAATCCATATGACATGAAGTTCGAGCACAATGTTTATTCTGGTTTTGGCATTTGATCAAGATTCACTGAAACACAGTCAGAAGCAAACTCCTTCTTGGCACTACTACGGTGTTAGAAGGTCAGGGTTACAGTCTTTCTTACAAGTGCACAGCAACGAAACAAGCCACCGCTGCTGTGCTCAAGGCAGTTTTCATCGCTCTGTGAAATTCACAACACAGACGGCCTTGACTGAGATCAAGGAGAAGCTGCTTCCATCACATTTAAATATCAGGAATGTGTGAACAGTAATACTTGAATTTGTCAGATGAGTACTTTCACAAAATTTAAGGGAGGTACATTAGGGAGCCTGATTGGCATTCTGCGCTTGTGGCAGGATTTTTCTGACTCTTTTTGGAGGTGAAGAAATGTTTTTAATAGCCTGCCTTAAACATATCTCTGCTCACTTAGATTAATGCAATTTGATTGTGGCAGCAGAACAGGTAGGGCATTAATGGTGAGCGCTTCTTCTTAACTTTAGCAGGATAATCAAGGTGGATCATTTTGTCAAGGATGCTATGTATTTCTCTCATTGAGTGTGTATTGGTTGAAAGGGTGTAGTCACATGTCTACGTGCAACAAAAACATTTTAAGCAAGAAGGTTGCTTATTGAATTGGTTGGATGAGGGTCCATTTAACAGATTTTTAAAAAATCATATGATTTTTAATGCCTCTCACAGTTGCTTAGCAGCCTACAGCAGAAGATGCAACACTGGGCAGCTCCCAGGTGTGAGTGTGAATAACTTCCTTTTGCTTTGTCCAAACCTCTTACCATAAATAAGAATATGTGCAGTCAACCTGTCTGAAAGAAGAGAAAAAAATAGCCTCTCTATATGTTTCCAATAAGATGCCCTCTGGTCCTCTTCCTCTGTGGTCCTGTCGTACCTCACATCAAAATGGTGATAGAATAATCAATGTGTGTGCACAAGAGAGGAACAGTAAACACCTGAGAGGGTCAGATAAATATAACTGACCAGATGAAACCATAAAACCACAGCTGCCTTCATTTCCTTCCAACGACATTTACAGCCTGACTGTCTTGTGTCCATACCTGCATTCCTGTGTTGGTTTTAATAGAAAGCAATCCTCGTTTGTGTATGAGTGTCCATGTGTGTATATGTGAGGAGACAAAGGAAGAGGATGGAGAAAAGCGGAGCAAAGGTCACCTCAACATTTTCCCAGTCACACACACCTTATTAAGTCACCTGAATGTGCTGTCATAGCAGAGTTATGGATTAATTTCCATGTAAGGTTGCTGTCAAAATGAAGAGGGAGATTTATTTATCAATTTTGTGAAATATTAAGTGTGAGAACACCATGAAACAATTAGAAATGGCTTTATGGAGCAAAAATTAACAGATGTTTAACACATAGTATGTCATTTCTGGTCATTCAAAACAAAACAAAAGATGGTTGTGTGGGTAGGGCCAGACAGAGTGGAGGAATAAACACCTCAAGTCACATTGGCTTGTGCTCTTTTTCATTCCCATTTATCAACCTAGGTGAAGCAGCGATCCGCCAAGGTGACAGCCATTGTCGAGTCTTATATACTGTAATGTCGACTGCCGATTGGTGCTGAAGGGGATATCTTACTTTACTTTATGAACCTTAGGTTACAGAGAGGAGAGTGGAAAGAGTAGAGAAAGAATCCCCCGGTGAGTGCAGTATGTAGCACTGGTCTCTGGACTGTCCCACTGTGTTTCTGCCCTATTTTAATATGGATTCTACCCTCACTGAAAAACCATCCATCATTGCCAGCAGCTTGTCAGCCAAGATGAGGCGTGTTCCACTACTGTATGAAGAAACCATGGAGCAAGGAAAGCGTGTGTGTCCGTGAAAGAAATGGTGGGGGGTAGGGATAGTTAAATGGTAAATCTGTTCCCTGGGCAACCAAGGTCTGACAGAAAAGCACAAACACAAAGTAAGTGAACATATTACACATACTTGCACACATAAAAACAAAACACACACACAAACACATCAGGTGTAAAGGAAGAAAAAATGGGCTACAAATGACAGGTCAGGACACTGAGATATAAGGTAGGTGTGAATGTGGGGGGCAACTGTATGTCTGTGTGTATGTGTGAAGGCTATTCATGTATCCTAGGAGTGCTGGCACACCATGTTTAGTAGTGCAGGGGAAGATTGTAACAAATAGACCTTATAGTGTAGTGGCTGAAGGCTGTGGTATGTTCGAACGATGCTAGTTTGAACAACATGTTGACCAGCGAATGCAAAATATTTTGCGATTCCATGCAAGCTACCTGACATCAGAGAGGGGCAATATGGGGATATGAATGATGAGGCACTTAAAAAGACCAAAGTGTACCGTTAAAAAGTACACGTTGGCCTCGGTCTGATTAACTATGACGGTCTTGTAGTTAGGTCTGTTTTTGTACTTGGTGAGGGTGTTTGCCAGGATTTCACAAGAATTTCATGGTTTATCCAGCGGGACATCATTTTCTGCATGTCTGTCAGTGCGTACATGTGTGTGCACACGAGAGAGTGAGGGACAAAATGACAGAGAGAGAGAGTGAGCGAGAGAGCTAGCTGGTTCTGCCAAGACATTTCTGGACACTGCCGTCCTGTCCTTTTCATTAAGGTAGTTGTACTCAGGCTCAGTGCACACACACATGGATTAAGTAGGCTTAGTTGTGGGAGCTCTACGGTTACAGTCTTTCCCTTGTCTAAAACTTCTTTTAGCAGGGATGGTACGTGTTTTGGTGCATGTCTTGTTTGCTGAATCAAGTCTCTTGATTTTTGTTTGCCACATTGGACTGTTGGTCAATGTGTAAACATGAGCTATTGATCAACTTTGTACAGAGTCCAATGTGTTGTCACATTTAAAGCCAAAAAACAACCCAAAAAATCTTTATACACTGTTAAAGCATGCATTTGATGCAGGCTATATTTTGAATCAGATTTTTATCATAGCTTTTGACAGTGGACACAGTGGCTGCACTTGTATTTAATAAATGCGACTTCATTGACTGCATCATTCCTCTAGAAACTAGTGCATTAATACTGCTTTAAAACTGTGAGAATGCGGAAATTCAATATACACAAGCAGGAATGTGTTTCAGGAGTGCCTGAGGTGAGATTAGATTTGAAGAGGTTCATTTGTGTCTGTGATGAGTGTTAGCTGGAGGATGCTTTGTCAGCGTTCTCAACAAGAGCTAACCCCAAACCTAATCTCTCATTCTCTCTCTGTGACACACAAATGCACACTACTCGTGCTTCTCCCTGCATCAAACCCTTTAAATGATTGCATTTGTATTACATGCAGTTGTGTTTTCATCTGCAGCTGTAGATGGTCACTGATCATGTTCATAATATTACATTAATACTGTCAGGGATATTAATATAAAGATGGGACGACAGTCCTTCAGAAGGCCAAAGAGTGCCGACTAGCAGTATGAGTCTCATTTTGCTTTGGGGGCAAAAAATCGTATTCGTATATAATCTACAAATCAAGCTCTTCAAGGACATGTGTGAGTGTAGCCCCTCAAGAGACGATACATACCATATAGTCTTTTTAAGCAAGGCCAGCAGAGATATATACTCCAGCCCTATCTTTCTGTTCTGATTCAAGTCTGGTTAAATGAGTGATTTATGGAATGTAATGACTTTGGGGAGTTTAGGTTTAAAGCTCCTCACTGGGACACAGCGTGCTGCAGACTCAGACTGTCTGCACTTTTCATTCTTTGTCTAAAATTAATTCTGTTCAAGTTCAGGCTCTGTTACTGAAGCAGCATTATGCCTAACACACAAACACTACTCTACCTGTACTGGTAATTCAGAGGGCGGCCCATATCTTTTTTTGGACCATGCAAGACAGGTAGCCAGGGAGGCAAGTGCGATTTTCTTCATTAACAGTTTCCAACTCCAAATTCTCTGGTGGGACCCTTTGGGCCAAGCTGTCTCAGTCCAGTCACAGATGTGAGAGTTGTTGTTTCTGTGTTTTAGCTAATCTATTCATCTGGTGGGTGGCAGCTGCATGGCCCAGTGGTTTAATGTGTTCTTTCCAGCAGCTCTTTGTTTGACCATCTTGTGTGTTTAGGAGTGCTCTGATTTCTTCAGGCCCTGTTTGAGCTGTCTGAGAAGAAAAAAGGAGAATCTATGCGGGCAGCCTAGGGTTGCAACGGTATGAGATTTTCACGGTATCATAACCAAATCATAAAATATCACAATTTCATGGTATGCAATTATTATTATTATCAGTATAATATGGATTTTCTGAGGCCGATACCAATGAAATGACGGTAATTTCACATTTTGTATTTTAAAAAGAAGTTCCTAACTTGTAGTTTATGCACACCTGAGGGTAAGAAATGCTTTATTTAGAGTTATCGGCAAAAATGGATGATTTAATATTCAATAGCTCTAATAAGATTTGTTGTGTTTAAACTTCCCTCCTCTCTGACCCCTCTACTTATCAGCTAAAATTTCACAGATGCTGATACATAGCTGGTAATATAAAGTTCCCTGTGCCGATCAGATACAGTAGTTCATCGGTCTGATATATAGTGCATCCCGAACAGTGACCTTTAATGTAATGAAAACAGAGGGGGTTTTTGGTTGAACAAATGCTTTATTATTCTTTCACAGTATTATGTCTTGGCAGACATGAACCTTGATATAAACCTGTGATATAAATTTTAAGTGACATGCGATAAGCAAATGTCCTCGGTATGATAATCGTCAATTTTCATACCAGGGTAAACCTTGAAAACAGTATACCGCTGAAACCCTAGATTGGACTGGGAGACATGGCGTGGATGATTTTGAGCTTTGGCAACCAAAAACAGCCTGCTACAAATTTCTGACAGTGTCAAAAATTCAGCATGAAATTCTCACAATTCTGTTTTGCTGCATTTTCAAAACATAAGAACAGCACAGATGGATGCTGTTTTCAAGTACTTTCTTCTATTTATACTGTAGTGCTTTGATTCAGCGCATGCAACACATAAACTGACATTGATAACATACAGTCTGATACAGGCTTATGGCCAAGATTTTTATTAGGCCCATCTCGCACAGTGTGAAATGCAATCAACTTAACATGTTCAGTGATGTCGTACAGTCCAAAGCCACCTAAAACCATCCTAAGATCCATTGTTATTCATGGTTCTACTTAATCACTGGCTTTTGTGAAGCACTCTGTAGCATGAATATCCTGTCCTTTACAAAGTCCGACCTGCAGGATTAGTACATTTCTTCTGTCCCTAAACATTGCCCATATAGTTATGCTGGATTGGTCCAGTCACTGGTGTGTCCACTGCCATCGCAGCTTAGTCTGCTGTCTTTGTCACATTCCCTGCTTTGCTGACTTTCACTCCCACCTAATGAAATATGTCTTCAAATAACGTACACAATAGTGTCCATTACACGATGTTACAGTGTTATCTGTTACAGATAAAACTACTTCTGTCATAACTGGAAGACCAATATAACGGCCCAGATTGGACATATCCTTTTTCTTCATTTGACCTGCCTGTCAAATTTAATTGCTAGTTGAGAAGAGCATCTGCATGTGACAGGACTCCAGTGTGGACCATCTGAAATCAAACATGGGTGGTTTTTCCAATGAGCCTGTGCACAATTAATACACATGGTAAACTTGACTGTGATCAGATTTTTCACTAGATTTTTCATTCTATCCGCTCAAAATTCATTCCCATAGGGAAATCTAAGTGAAGATATGAACGTATGAAGCCTCCCAGTGTTGATACTGCATTACTGGATGACTCTTTCAACAGTGTGGTGGTTTGTTAGTCCTGCTTTAAGCAAACCCAGTGACGCCATAACTGCCTACGAGAACGTACAGTCGTGCCGATGACATGCATGTACTTTTATCACCTAATTAAAACTTTCTGGCTCTCGCTCCTGTGACAGTATAATTATTACTTTGAAAATAAACCTTCCCCCTTGAAGCCTGACTGAATCCCTCAGCCACATCCCTCCAGTTTCTTACAAAGCTTCTTCTCGGCTCTGATAGTCTTGATTAACCAAAAAAAAAAAAAAGAACAAAAAATCTCAAGGGACTTATTTAACAGTTAAAGAGATAAAGGCTTTTCTCTTGATTTCAGATGTATCATTATCTAGATATAGAACTGTTTCTTAGAGTAGTTCAGTGCAGAGCGCAGGTCCATTAAGTCTGATTTAATTGCCTACAAAATCTATTCAATTTTGTGGTTCAGTTGACTGTTGTGTGTTTCAGTTAACCTTCACTGATCCTTGGCTGTCTCATTTGTAGATAAAAGTTATTTTTTTCTGTTCTTTTTTCCCTTTGTGTGAGATGAGTCGATGTGTCTGTGAAACCGAGGAAAGGGAGAGGGTTTGTGAATATGAGTCTGGAAAGAAATGCAATGCAGAGTTGCCTGTACATTTTCCATTTGCTGCTACCATGAAGAAAGCTGGCCAGCTCTCTCCTGCTCACATTTGACGCCAACACACACAGACGCACTTAAAAACACACGTATAAAAATTCAACTTATGCCCAATTTTTTTTATTGTAAATTGAGCTGACTTGGTGTGCTAAGACTACATTTCCACTTATTTAAGCACCATTAAAATATGTAGTTCTATATTCTTTCTTTACACTTACCTGGATAAGTTGATGTTGTGGCCCCTTTTGCCAGCACCGGCCTTTTTCACATTTGAAAAACATTAAGTCTGGTATTCCTACTTATCCACCAGATAGGGGCAAGTCATACTTGAAAATAATCTTTGTGTTTTAGTGCCTCTAGCACCTGTATAGTTCTTCCCAGGACACAAGAAGGCACATGGTATTTACAATGTATTTACTTTCTGAGAAATGGATCCAACCCATCTGGTGCTCCAATTCTTTAAAGTAAACAATCACAAATGTGGCCATCGCTCAGGAAAGTCAAACTTTTTTACTTTCTTGCTGCAGAAAATCCAGAGTAGTGGCACATAAATATAGTAATATCATGCCAAGATCCTGTAGTGTCTGTCCTTCACGTTATTTGTGTACAAGTCAGAGCAGTATACAATGCTGAATTACTGCTTCCTGAAAATAAATAAATAGCAATACTTTTATCCAGTGTTGCTAACGTGCTTCCACTCTGCATTACTACATTAGTTTGGAAAAGAATTTGAAAGAAACATACTAAAAGGAGCAACAAAGGCAATTTACATCCAAATGTCCCGGGACAACACTGTCCATACCACTCATCTGTATCTGTAGTTTGTGGTGTACTGTAGCTGTCTGTGTCCTGAATCTCTGTGTGTACCCCTGCTGCGAAACCTCTAACCCTCTGGACACAAAGCGTGGTTCCTCTTTCCTTCAGAGCTGCTGGCCCGTGAGGACATTGTGCTTCGGCTCTGCGAGGGACTGGATTAACCCCCAAAATAACATAGCTTTATTAAATCACAACTCTGCCTCAGACCCTCTCTGCCTCTCTGGCGTCAAGTTTGCCTAACAGGCCCCCTCTGAACTCCACTGCCCTGAGCCGGGGCCCCTGATAAATTGGTGGCCCAGTCTTTGTGCCACTCTCTCACTTCATTACAGGCTCAGACTCCACTGAACCATCTCACAGCATTGTGCAGCATTGGCATGTTGGGGATGGAGGAAGGGGCGGTAATAGGCATGGGAAGGTGCATGAAGCCATTATTCTAGATAAATGAGTTATACATGAACACAAACAAATAAGCAAACATTGAATAAGACTTTTTCAGCTTTTCTAAAAACTGCTGATGTAACAGCCAACTTGAATTTATTGTTTGCTGTCAACTTTTAGCCTATCGCTTACTTTTCTGCATGGCTACTGACAAAATCATACACTTGCCAACTATAACCCACTATATTATCTATATTTAATGCATCATTCTGCCTTAACTTTTGAGTGACATTTACAAACTATCAGTTTTGATTTAAAGCTAGTTTCATATTGAGAAGCAAATGATTTCACTTTAATTTGACTCATTACAACAGAACTGTAAATGAGGTTTTGCACAGCCAGTGACCACTTTGAATCACACCGAGCAAATATACATGAACCTATAAATGAAAAATTGAGGGTTTTTTTGCAATTTAGGCAGGAAACAGATCTCCAGACACTAAATTAAAAAAACGAATGTTGGAAAGTGAAGTGGAAACGTCTGCAGCTGCACCTCCCTTTCACTCTGTTCTTGTCCTCTGCCAGATCCTGTTCAAGTTTCCTTCACTTTCACTTTGTTGAATTAGGATAATTAACTCTCCTGACACACTATGCAAAGTAATCAAATCTGTGCTTTGGCAGTATGTGAATTAGTTTAAAAGTCTGATTCTCTCTCTCTCACTCTCTCGTACCATACCTTACACTCCCAGAGGTTGGCATTTATCCATGGTTTTAATGAGATGGGCTATAGAAACGATGAACTTATCTAAATCATTCAGAACTGGGGAAATCTTCCGCTGACTGACGCTTCCAGAAAGAGACACACATTAATCAGCGAATCACTGGGGACACATAAACCCGTACATGAGCTCACCATGATCACTGAAAGGAGGCATGGACGTACACTTTTTTTAAAATTTGCACGTGTACACACGTCTCAGAACAGACATCGACAACACTTTGTGTTTGGTAAGTTAGAGTAGAAAACAAAACCTGCATTTCTGCAGTTTTTTAGAACTGATGTGCAATATTACCAGTCAGACTTTTTTTTATTAGAAAGCTGCTCTACACAACATATTAAACAGTTGTAAGCAGATTTAAAGGATTATTAATGTATTTTACAAAAATATATAACTATAACTACTCTGATCAACACCCAAGTGGAAGCTGCTATAAACAGATAATGAGTATAATAAAACATTTCTCATACGTTAGAATTGCTGACAAATACTGTACATGAATAGACACTTATCTGCTTGCTCCATTATAGTGGTTGTCCGCATGCATGTATGTATGTTATTTGCAGATCTTGAGAATTGTTAATTCGATCTACAGACTGCAGGTTTGGTGCTGAGGAAGCAAGGAAGTACAGTATAATTGAACAGGCAACACGTTCAATATTAATACATTTTGATGAAAAAGGCGAACACTGCTCTGTGCAACAGCGGGGGCGAGGCTTCAGCACTCTGCCTTCATGGCACGTGATCTCTCCCACGAGATCTCATGGGGAAGCAGATGTAAACACAATGGAGATTAGCGTGATGCCAAAACTTGCTGTCGTGTCCGAGAAAGAACAAAAGCCGTTGAAGCAAAAGTTTAGCAAAAGTTAAAGGAGTCTGGATGAGTGGGGAGACAAGGTCAGCATGGATTTCTTATTCTGAAGTGAGAACTGGAGGGGAGATTTTAAATTTCTGTAAACAGTAGTATGCTAGCTTACTGTACATTAGCCTCGAAGGCTACAATCTTAACCATTGTTTGGCAGCACCATCAGAAAGTACCAATGAAATCATCCCATTTAAAATCTAAAATCTCAGACATGTTTGATATTATCAGGCCGGCCCCAATGAGTCTGAGAGCATTTCAGGAGGCTTAAGACTGGATTCGAAAACCCCTCATATAACCTGAATGAATTTTGAATGGGCACTGCACTAGTAAATGCTAAATAGAGGGGTATTATTGACATAATTATAGTGTAAAACAGGATTATCTCTATGTAGAGTTGTAGTGTCATTCAGCTCATTGTTTTGGTTTTACATCTAATATAACGTGACACTTACCTCACTCATCACTGTCATATCCAGATGCAGTAGGCAGCTGTTTTTTGTCAAAAAGCAGTCTTCAGCAGATGGAGAAGCCTAACAACTAGCTGGTGAACGTAGTAAAGTATTTAGCAGCTACAAAAGTAAGATTTCCATCTGGAGTTTACAGTAAAAGGAGAGTGAATATTGGACAGACATTCACCAAGTGCACAGAAACACAGTGTTTCTTGCAAGGCCCAAAAAAGACAATTTAATGGAAGTTTAAATTTGGTTGTTAGATAATGAATGAGTTGGACATTTTACAGTTGAAAACTTAACCTGATTCACAGTTTTTAGTTGCATCCTCTTTTGCACAATCCAAATCTAAAAATCCTATTTTTTTCCCGCACAGTCAAATTTATGATCGGCAGACTTAGTTGGGATTAGATTTAGATTAGTTGCGCTCAGTTATGGCTTTTTTCCCCTTTACCTCGAATGACCTCAACGTACTGAATAAAAACAGCAAGTGCTCCATAGTGCTGTATAGTTATTTATGGTGTTGTTTTGGCCCAAGACGTCTTTCCTCGTTGGTGGTGTTACATTGGAGCATTCTTCGTCTGACATGGTTTACAGAGCCAACAGCATGCTTCTGAGGTCGCTGACTGGCCAATGACATTCCAGCTGCTCCCACGGTAACCAGTGGCGGGGGGGGTTAGGAAGGGTTGGTGTTTAGATTTAGAGCATTGTTTCGTCTGACAAGCCAATGGCACTTCTTGACCGCCAGCTGTCTTGACTGCCAATTACATTAACCTGCCGGTGTTTGGATTGTATACCTTTTGAATTTATTCCCAGAACCCTTCAACTATCAGAGTGAATGTGGATGCAGGCGGAGGGTTAGGTTGACGTAATGTGGGTATGTCTGTGTGTGTATCTATATTAGGTAATCAACACAATAGAGAACATTGGCTGAGCACAGTTTGGAATTTTAAACTTCTGCTTTGGCAAATGTGGACGGTCCAGAGAGCAGGGAAAGAAGAACGCTTCACAGACCACAGTTAAGTGAATTGTGTCAAAACAGAATTGGCTGAAAATGTCTGGTCAGGATTTGCGAGGTTCAATGTGAAGACTTTAGCAGGGGGAGCTTAGTGGCAGATTCTGCAGAAGAAGCAAAGAAACTCCTCATACACTCACACAGACACACAAACACACACACACACACACACACACACACACACACACACACAGTACAAAAGTAGTTTCACTGGCTGCCAGATAAGCTAAAGTAATAACAGTGCCATCTCAGCTAATTTTAGCTCTGTATTGAATGTGCCGCCACTGGTATTCATGGCAACATTTCTGGCTGAGCTTAGCTGTATGTTTGGTCTCTCTGTATTGCCTGTCTCACTCTGTCTTATTTTCTATTCTTACTCTCAATCTTATTTTTCCCTGTCTCTCTCTCTCTCCTTTCCATTCATTCTGTTCCTCCTCCCATTCGATTCTCCATCCCTCTCTCCTCTCCTTTCCATTCACCACTTTGTTTGAAAGCTATCTCGTCCGATTTGTTATGAGGGGCCACAACTAATGCCTGACATTTCAAATCTGGGAAACACCAATGCGATCATTTCCACATCGGTTTATTGGAGAATAGTAAAGCCTCTTTACAAAAGTAAATATGTCCTTATACCTGCTGCTATTGGTGATTTCCCCCAACCTATTCCGTTGTGCAGTTTTGTGCAGCATGAAGCACAGACACAAACCCAGTCTTACATAGTGAAGAGTAATGACCACCAAGAATAGAACACTGTTTGCATGCCAGCACCTACAGCTGTACTTGCGTTCTCTCTCCTGACTTGAAGTTTATAAGAAATTTTAATTATTCAGGAGTGAAGCTCTAGTTGCACGCAAGCCTGCCCACAGAGGGGGCTGGGCCCCTGAAAAGGTCCAATGATGAGCCTCCCCAAATCTGCTTTACTCATATCAACGCCTATGCATTCACTCTCTCAACACATGCAGAACCACTTCTCTGTTATCGACATCATCCTCTTTCTCTCAGGTGGTGGTGGCTCCTTCGCTGATGCTTGCTACCTCTTAGTGAGTAACATTACCCCCTATGGCCTGGTTGGGAGCAGCTATCTAACCTGACTAAAAAAAAGTGCGTTGTTGCGTTGTTTTTGGGGTCAAAAGCTCTTGTCAGCCTCCCCTTTTTATTCTCCTTTCTTTTCTGGCATCTCGATTTATGTTTGAGTCCTGGTGTAGCAAGGAAGTTCATGCCAACATTTAGCTAGTAGGTAGCTTAGATCTGTAAATGTTTCAGGTCATGTGCGGACTATATTTTGCTAAATTAACAAAAAATATGTTGAATATTATTGTAGTTTTAATATGTGATATTGAGTATTTTGTTTCAAAATAAATTTGTATTTTCATTGCTTATATTAGGATGATTATTGCTGGCCTCCCACTGGCAGCCGGGACCCAAGTAGCCCCCACTTATAGGCGGCCCTGGTTGCATGACTGAGACATAATTATCATAAACAACAATCACTCAAATGCCAGTCGTTACCTGCCTGGCTGCACTAGAGGACTTCATTGAGAAATCTTTCTTGTTCAGTACAGTCACAAGGTTCAGGAGATCTTCTATGATGGCTTCTACTTGAAACAATAATGTAGGCAATCCCATTACCATTCCCAGTCTTGTGGCTTAGCCTGCCATATTGAGATTGACCACATCAATTTTGAATGGCCTTGGTCCAGCAACAAGGAAGCAGTTGGCTTCCCCATGGTACAAACATCAATGGGTTGGCACAAGAACAAATGGACAGAAGCTCATTTCCATGAAACATTACGCATGCAAGTTGACAGCTACTTCAAAGCCGTAGCTGGTACATATTGGTTGCTCACTGCTTGATACGTGTTCCCAGTCTGCACATCCCCAATACGTCTGGTTTTGTCTACAAATGCACTTTTTTTTTTGTTGGTTCATCCAGCTGATTCTGCATAGTGTAAATGAGGTGAGTAAACAAGTGAAATTTTCAAATAGAAAAGGGGGAAATAAACTTTCATAGAACCGTCAAATGCATTAGGGTCATGGGAGGTCGGTGTGAGAGTGTATGCTGACTAGTTCATACAACCTTTAAGTTCCCATGAAATCAAATGTTGTTTGTACTCTTACTGATTACTGTACAAAAACACAACATTTGAAACATAATTTTCCAACATTATTCACTGATTTTGGGTGAAACTGGATTATATTTGAGGAAATATTTTCTGTTTCCCCCCCTGATGTCCCCTGGCTGCTCTGCCTCAACTTTCGGTGATTTACGGTGTTTCCTGATAGACAGATATCCTTACTTGATGCTCGTTAGCTAGTTAGCAGCAAGTGTAGCCAAGCTACTGTATTCCCTGTCGTCAAACTGTCAGTCTCAGAGGCTACGATCAGTCCTGGTCTTGCCGTGTTGAATATCAGAACTCTCAAGTGTTAATGTTATTTAACCCTTGTGTGGTGTTCATATTTTTGTTATTCAGCCAGTGTTCGTGGGTCTGGTGGACCCACTGCATTTTTTGGTTTTTAATTCAACACAATCAAACAATTTTATGTTAAAATACTCAACAGATGTTTACTTCATCCTAATTACAAGCAATATAAACAGCATATATGGTTAATATTTGCCCTTTACCTTTGTTGGATCACATTTATGAAGTGCTACTCGTTTTAAATAAAGATTGGTTCCCACAAAACAGGGTAAAATGTGCAGGAATGTGAGAGCAGATGTTGATGCTTGAATTTTGCAACAATGTTGCAACCTTGTGCGGGAACGGCAGGGGCAGACACACAACACACTCACACACACACACACGCACGCACGCACGCGCCCTGTGTCCAGTGGACCCGAACACCCTGTATGTGATGTAAATGTGTGGGGGGGGTGTACAGTGTGTGGTCATTGAAAATGTGTTCTGATATATGTTCTTCACAGAAAATGAGCCAAGGCCAATGAGTCTGAGTTTGAAAAAATAATTAATCGTATCATTTTTCTTTTGATAAAAAATGAAAACGGACCCGAACACCATACAAGGGTTAAATGCAAGCATCCATCCTGAAAATTTGGCATAATAACATATAACTAGCTATGATTTAAATCACAAACTCTGTCAAAGAACACATTGAAAAAACAATACAAATTTGAGCATAAGCGACTCAATGCACAACACTATAGATATGTTTTTGGACATGTATTACTCTGTCTGCTCATTTGTGTGTGTTTTTCTATGGCTGCTTACCCAAATGAGTCTGTGAGCAAGTGTTTGCTTTAAACCCAGACTGTGTGTGTCGTAAATGTTTGTCCCAGGATACCATGGTGGTGGACCATGCATACAAGAAAAGGATGCAGTTAAACCAGCAAAGACTGTAAGTGTGAGAGGGAGAGAGACACGGGGAGACAGGGACTGTGTGAGGCGGGTATTTAATATGAATTTCAGCACTCTTACTGAAAACGAGTCATTCTTTTCAATGATTCTTTATAGATTTGACCTTTAATGGAGAGACATTTTTAGCTTTCAAATATTGAAACAATCCTCTTCCTCAAATGAATCGAAAAGAAACTGACCTCATCTCAGAGGAGAGGGACAGATGGAAAGATTAGAGACAGATTGGAGATCAAGGCCAATATTATTGAGAAAGAATATGAGTTTTTCAGAGGAAAAAGAGGTGCAGACGGGAATACAGCGAACATTCAGCTGACTCAGAGGAGCTACGGTATGTTTATAGTTGTCAGCATTTAGGTCATGCCCTTTTCAGCAGCAACTTAAGTCCCTTTCTGACATGTAGTGTAATCCCTAAATGCTCTGCCCTAAATGTTGTGAGTCATTTTTTCCATAAACATTGTTCTGGTGATTTTCTTCCCATGCCACATTTCATTTTGAACACTGCTCATGTGTGAATGAATGCAGTTTCTTTGTCATTTAAAGCACGTGGTTTTATGACACAAATTTCCATTTGACATTTCTTCATATAGCCAAGCACTGGAACCAAATTCAATTTGTGATTATATTGAAGTTTTTAAAGTGGCAGATTAGACTGAAAACAGATATTTGCAAGCCAAATGAGGTGCATCGCTGTGATAAAACTGTCTGGAGATAGCTTGGTCTGCCACTGAAATTTGATAACTACCATTCCAGCGTGCCAAGAACGAGATAACAAGTGAACAATCTTTCGCCTTGCTCATCATACATAACTTCCTGTGGTGCCTCTTCTCACGAGCTGGATGCCAGTCGCGTGATCACTACATCTGTAGCGGACGTGTCCTTTGTGAACAGAGTCAACATGGCACTTTGTGAGGAGGCCTGTGTGTGAAAGCTAAAAGCCATTCCGAAAAAGGGACAGATGCAACCAGCAGTGTTGCAGATTTAATGTCTGAAAGCAGCTTTACAGTCAGTGAGTAGGTGTGTTCCTCAAAGAAATTTTTTATGGACCCTTCTGAAGGTTTTGACCTCTACTTTGATCACTGAGTCACTCTGCCACCTCCTGATAGAAGAGAGGAGTACAAACTCGAGTGACTTGTAAACTGTTTATAGTGAATAAAAGCATAAAAGAGAGGGAGCTTCTTCACAGGCCTAGATTTGATGTTCTGCTGGATGTTTTAACAAAATGACGGTATGGCTGCCTGCCTGGCTGGATGGCTGGCAGGAGCTCTATTTTGGGAGTGCTGAAAGCCCCCTCTCTCACTCCTGTTGTCGTGTGCTGCGACTCTTCAGTTTGCCCTCTGGTTATGTGCCTCTTGTACTATGCAAGAAGAGCACTTCACACTTGCCCAGTGAAACCAGAGCTCTGCCTTCAGGCTTCAGCCCCATGCCTTGCCATGTCCTCTGGGCTATTTTTACTCAGCAGTGGCTACTTCTGCCAAACCCATACCACAGCCTACTGGACTGGAGCTGAGGCCGTGTGTGTTTCTATGTAAGTGCGTGGACGCGCGTGTGTGTGGGTGTATGTAGGTGTGTGTGTGAGTGGTAAAACTGTGAATTTAAAAAGGGTAATGAGCAGAGTAGAGCTGGACTATGTGGCAAAGTATCACAAATTAATTTGACAACAATAGATTCAAAAAAGTAATTAATGTTCTTTGGGTTTGGGACTCTGATCATGGGCTGCAGCTTCCCCAGTTCAAACCTGGCTGGGGTCCTTTGTTGCCCTTCCCTCTCCCTCATTTCCTGTCTTCTCCCTCTCCCCTCGCCTCTTCTGTATAATTTAATTTGAGAGCAAAACAAAAGCAGAATTTTTTTTATAGAAATTAAAAAGGTCCACATTTTGTAATTCCGCCCCTCTTGAATACTTGATATGGTCATCAAAGTACAAAATATGAAGTCTATGAAGATAATAAGGATTTTGTAAATTGCAGGACCTTGTAATTTCTTTTTAATTGCACACTAGTTATACAACAAAGTAGGCCACTGTAGTGAGGTAGAAACGAACAAAGAAGAACAGAAACAATTAGTTTTGGTTTTTTTTCTGAATTTATGAGGCAAATAAATAACAGAAGACAATAATCTACCAAAGAATACTGAATAGTGTGATTTCTGTCAGAACATGTGTTCTGCAATTCCCACAGTGTAGTTATCTTCTCTGTTATCTGAAGTTAAGGAAGATTCAATACTGAACATCACATAAACTATATTGACTCGTATTAGTGTGACAGCAGGAGTACCTCTAAAGACCAATGTGTTATTGGTGGACATGAACCCAATTCAATCAATTATTTGTCCCCAAAGGGCAACACAAATCAGAAGATTGCATCATTTCAGTCAAACAACTCAGGTTTGAAATGTTTATCATAGCAGCAAAACATGGTTGGAGTTTGGCTTCGAGGCTCGGACATCATCGCTCCCTGTTGATGTTTATATAGAGATATTGGGAAGTGATGAGCAAAACATGCTGAAATCCCCCCAGTTGGAGCGTAAAGATGGATGTTGGGGTGGTGGGGCTGAAAGAACATGCAGCAATACTGTGGCATGGCAGCAGTGGCATTGACAGATCAGAGGGAGAGTTGAGAAGCTTTTGTACTTGGAACTTGGAAAGTTTTTTAGTTTTTGTAGTAAATATGCCATGTTTGGTAGATGTTTGTTGAGAGTGGGACATGTCACATGTGTATAGCAGTGCTGCTCGAGTTGCCTCATTGAACTAGCTCATAGGCGTCGCTCCATTGGATTATAAGTGGAATCTCAAATGTTAAGATTTTACAATTTGGGTGGAGAATTCCCAAACACAGCTCTCGTGCCACAAAGTGTCAGTGCACAGCTGTAGGAAAACATCCCACCTCTGCCTCCAGTTTGTGCCTATCCTTGCCAGAATCACCCAAATAAAATATGATACAAGATTATGTTGTACACAAAATGTTACAAAACAGATGTTCTTTCATAAAGGAGCACGATATATATAGTAGCTGAGAAATCTTAAGGGACTGACTTCTTCACAGATGAATTTCTGCACCTTTTTAAAGCTATTATTAAGAGCCGCTACAGTTTTCGACTCATCTCTGAACCCGAGGGCTCCTTATTCATTTCCCAAATTCCTTTTCTCTCCCTCCTCTGTCCTCTCCTACTTCTTCTGCCTGACCATTTTATCTAATTCTCTCTCTCTCTCTCTCTTGCTCCGCCTCAGTGAAATACATCAAGGAGATGTCGGCCTTCTTTAAAAGCTCGGGGTCCCCTGGGGCTGCACTCCCCTGGGACTCTCCCCCCTCCACGCCTCAGAGGGGCAATGAGCCCTCACCCGCTGAGCTGAAGGAGCCCCGCAGCATCCCGCTAAAGATGTGCCAGGTATCACGAAAACAGTGCCCTCCAGACACAGAAAACAGGTACCGTACGTTAGAAGTTTTCAGCTTTAAGAAATATTAGATTTTCAGTTGATACATTTTTCAAGAAAAAAGTTGACAGCTGAACCTGAGTAACATGGCTGAGAGAGAACATTGTTAAAGGACCCTCTGTCTTACATATTCTCTTTGTTAATATCTAAGACTTCCTCTTCACCCTCAAGCTTCTCTCTCCTTCTCTGCCATTTGTCTCTTATTTCTCTAACTGGCTCTCTCTCCCATCTCCTTTTTTGTCCTCGTGCTTGCTTCTTACTCTCCCCCTCTCTCCTCCTCTCATCTCATCTGCCAGGTATTTCGAGGTGATTTCAGCCAACAGAAAGAACTCTGTGTTCCTGCGAGCAAAAGACCCAGCCATGGCCCAGTCCTGGTACAATGCCATCCAGGCCGGTGCTGCCAACCTTTTACCCCGAGTGAAGGAGGAGATGAAGACCATGCAGCCTGGCATGGAGGTCAAACATCTGGGCTGGATTACAGAGCAGGTATGCAGGAACACAGACGTGCATGGTCCATACTGCAAGACCTGATCTGCAGTGTTCTGTATATGTTTGTTTATGTTGTTTTAGTGGTTTTCTTTCTTTATATTCAATGCTATTTTAGACAAAGCGCATGCAGCAACACAGAAATATAGTACCATATGAGTGAGTTTCAATGATTTCGCCATATCTGCTACAAACGTGCTTGCGTGCAGGTGACCCAGGGTCCAGAGAGACCAGTACTGGCCGCGTTGACCGACAGAGACCTGCTCCTGTATCCGTCCTTGCCTGAAAGCAAAGAGAGCCTCAGCAGCCCCACCAAGAGTCACCCACTCATTGCTACCAGGTTCATACGCACGTGCCTACATATGCACACACATACACCATATACAAAAATGAAGCTTTGTATTAGCTTAGACAGGACGTGGTAGTCATAGTTTCATTTTTTCACACACCAATCACAACCCATTCGCACAACAAGTCGGTCTATTGAAATATGACCCTCTACTCACAGATCCCTGCTACACAAATGCTGCCACACACCGCTGCCAAAAAGCAGAACATTTCTGGAGTTGAAAAGCTTCAAGGAAGATATTTATAAAAATCTGTATTGATTCAATCTGTGAAAATTAATTTTACAGAAGTTTTCACTAAGAGGAGTCTTCAAGTTGTCAGGGCAATCTGTTTAGAGCACCTGCATGTTTTAATAGAAATATTGATATATGGCCGTATCATGATTTTGTCCCACGTCTCTATGGCTCAAAGTCTGAAAACAGTATTCAATGTCTTGCTTTGGGCTCACGCTTGTATACCCCAGGGTTGTTCTGCATTATGCTCCCTGTTTTGGCTTAGCACGCTGCTTAGCTAAGCCAGGGAGAGTGGAGCTATCAGTGCCAGCATAAACATATTTCCACTCGTTGCATTAAACGGTTAATTCTATGACACGGTGCTCCTGACTAGACGTATTAAAAAACTTGTGCTCTCTCTGCTTCACTCTCTTTCTTACCCAAATGCATCCACCTAAGCTAACACATATATTTAATAAGCTTAATATAATAATGTCCTGAGCAGCCTAGTTTTGAGTTAATGGACCTTTTCCGCTGCTCAGTCAAAGAGCACATTCTCACTCTTTCCATAACTGGACTGTTGGACATTCTGCCCATTACGTCACATCCATTTGGAAAACATTAGTGGAACCAGAACCTATGAGTCATGTGTTTTTCCTCCCTTGTTTCTCTGCTGTGCTCTCCACATCTCACTTTTCTCTTCTGTAATGCACAAACATGCTTACCCTTTCATTTGCTCTTGTGGCCCACCTTAATTGCCCTCTTTCTCATCCACATTCTTCTCGTCTCCCTTGTAGACTGGTCCACTCTGGCCCAGGTAAAAGTTCTCCACTCCTGGACTCTGACCTCTCTTTTGGCCTGCGTTCTGGCACTAAGCAAGGCGTGGAGACCCATGTGTTCAGAGTGGATTCTGCCAAGGAGCTGTCCACTTGGACTCATCTGCTGGTGGAGGGTTGCCACAATGCTGCTGAGCTCATCAAGGAGGTCACCACGGGTACAGACCCAGAGATTTGTTTAACTCCCAGTTCTGTCTTTTATTTCCTGCTACACAGTTTTCTCCACCTACAAGGAGAAACTTCAATTTTGAAACTGAACCAAACTATCAGAGGGCACAAGGAATTGGCAAGAACTGATATTTGATTGTCTTTGAGTGTTGCTTGTCCTTGCCTAAGCGGAGAATCACACAACCAAGATTCGAGATTTGACTCCCACTGGGGTCACCCTTTGTATAAAATCCAAAACAGAATCAGAAACAAAGGCACTTTATTATGTAAGCATTATTAACTAACTAATAATAAGGTAAAGTGCAGATCTTTGTTTTTCTATAAAATCCCTCCAACAGTGATTAAAATGGGGAGTACCTCTTCCACAGCTCCAAACAAAACACTGCTGTCGCTCTAAAGTTGATTGACATGTCTTCTACAACGCAATTAAATATTAGGAGTTATGTTTCTGATGCTGTTAAAGATTTGTTTGCAGTAAAACATGCCTGTATTTTCAATTCAGATCTGCTGGGAATCAAAAATGCTGATTAATCCAAAGCAAGACGGGGTTTCTATTCAACAGAGACACAAACATCTCAATATAATAGCATAATAGGAGCCTGTCTCACAAAGCAGGATTAGGAGTTACGGTTAATTGTTTCTTGCACAATGATGTGAGGACTGCTCTCTTTAGCATAATGTCCTCAATCTCTTGAGATTTCCTCTGGCTGCATGTTTATAAAGGACTTGAACTGGGATTTAGAAAGAAGGCTTTTTGTAATGGAGTTTTATGAAGAGCTTGAGAAGAGATAAAACATTTTTTGTTTCAAGTACTGCTGTATTTAAGGTGTCTGATGAGTTCATATCTGCACTGAGTAACAGTACGGCTCTTTTTACTTTCACGATCCAGATTCTACATTTTACTCATCAAAGTTTCTTCTGGAAACTCATTAATCCTACTTTGTGGGAAAGGCACCAGTTAACATACAGTGGAGAGTAGTTATGTTATTATATTGCCCTCTGCTGGTAGCATGAAATAGTGCAACAATCTTTCAGCATAGAAACCTAAAATGGTCTATTTTGGTATTTAGGACAAGTGTTCCATTTAACAAGATTTATACCTCTTCTCTTTTCTTAACAATAAGCATTGTTTATCCTCGATGAACACATAGATACAGCCAGGAATTCTGGGCTCTGTATCAACACCAAAACATTCAGCTTACCGCAAAAAAATCCAGATTTATTTGAGAGAAACTTCAGATGAGCCCTGTAAAATTGTTACATTCTCCTTTGTTCCACCTCTGTGTAACCCTTGTTTTGTTTTCTACCCTGGCAGCCTGTAGTTGGAATGGGAAGGAGTGTACCCTGGGAGTTCACATTGATGAAGGCTTCACACTATTCACAGAAGATATGGGTGTGAGGAAAAGTATTCTGCTTCAGCAGCCCTTCGAGCGCCTCAGAATGTCCTCAGATGACGGAGTTCGCATGATGTTCCTTGACTTTGGAGGCCCGGAGGCTGAGATTGTAAGTTACTGTTTTCCATTGGACTAAACGTTGTTTAATTAAAACCACCGTAAATTTCATTGTTGTGTTAAATGCATCAAGTTAGCTTAAATCGTTGTTATCAAACATAACAGTTGTGATTGAAGGAAATATAATTGAGCACCACACTAAAAGTTAATGTCCCTCACAATGCCCAGGACTTTGTACGTTTTAAATAATGATACAAACTAGACTAGACTGTCCGCAGAGGTCCAACAGTCCCCTTTAATCCAATATAGTCAATATTTAACTCCAGTAGACCCAGACAATCTAGGGGGTGCATGCCACTTGAAGAATGTTTTGTACGTTTTTAAGTCAGATCAATCGATGTCATGCACTTTGAGAGCAAATTGAAGAGGCTAGATGTATAAAGTTTTTGTTCTTGTAAGCAATTTTCTGTTGTAGTAAACAGTTTAGGTATAAACAGATACGAATACATGGCAACAAAGTGACACACACAAAGCATGGTAAACAAGACAGAGTGTAAAGCAGTTCACACATAGTCACTAAACAACCTTCGTGGCCGTGTGGATTTCACATTCTCAAACTGTGGTAGGACAAATTATACTGTGGCAGGCCACCGTAGTGACTAATGGGAAACACTGTAATTTAGTAATAAAAGTTATTATGAGAAGATTATCTCAACACAAGGTCCATTCACTGGCCCTGTGGGAGCTTTTAGCCACATTTCCTCAACAGTTTACATCAGCGGATGGAGTTTGCTCGGTTGTCATGGAGATGGCCAAGTCGAAGCCATCTGAGTCAACAAATGAGCCAACTACAGTATATGATAAACATTATTTGCTGATGGAGACCATGACATGCAGCTGAAAGCTCCAGAACAATCTACTATTAACTGCTATTTATCAGAATTGAAGATAATAAATACTCTGACACCGTACTAAGTATTTCACTTAGTACAACTTGTTTGTTTTGTATATTTTAGAACAAACAGAAACGATCATTTAACTCTTTTATTGCTGTTTCATTTCTAAAGATGTGATCTTGCTACATGCATTAATGTTGATCATGTAATAAAGTGGGATGCAACCATCAGTGTGATGTACAGTATTACAAAGCTTATATTCAACATTTGCTTCTCTCCCATCAATCCCTTTTTTCAGCAACTGGACCTTCACTGTTGTCCCAAGACCATAGTCTTCATCATCCACTCTTTCCTGTCTGCTAAGGTCAAGCGACTCGGCCTTCTGGCATGATAATGGCCAACCAGAAAATCAACAATAGGAATATTAAATAAAACACACAGCCCAGAAGACTCTGAAACACCAGTGGATGTGGCCCAGGAAAAGATACTGACTAACCCCTTCTTTTCAGCCTCCCTATAGGCCTTTAAAACGATCATCTCTGGTTAGGTACTTCCTGGTCTTCGTAAGGGAATGAAGAGAAAACAGCAAAATTGATGGACCTTTGTTGAACTTGTAGTTGTAAGGTAAAGAGAGGGTTTTACAGATGGCTTAGCAGCCATTTAAGGGATCTGACATCTGTCAAATCTGTTGCAGTAGGTCATGACACTTTATGATGGCAAACTGTGTGAATATGACAGCCTGCATCTTAATGTTTCTAAGCTTGAAGTCCCAACATTTTCATGTTTTTTTCCCCCATTGTTCAGTTTTGTTTTGTTTCATGAGTCACGGCAGGCCTTTGTCACGAGCATCCTTTCATCTTTCAATCTTTGCTTTATGTGCTGTGAGCAGTCATAACAAAAGTTATTTCACAAATGTCCTGATTGATGTTGGACAAACACTTTTTTTTATGAAGGCAGCTTCAGTGGAGTGACAGAATGACATGACTGATCACTACATGATCAATCGTCTGTACTGAACAATGCACAGAACACAAGTGTAACGATATGCTTTTTTGTGTGGATTCTCAAGTTGCCTTTTCTCTGAATTTTCTTTTAAGAAGCTACATGCCTTTTGTTTAAGACAATTTCCAAATGCCAAATCATATACAGTATATTTTTCCTTATCGCTGCATACATTTTTATTTTATTTTCCGTCTCTCCTTCTCTTTTAAGTGTGCTCATAATCCATGGCGTAACAAAAGAGAAATCGCTAACGGTAGTATGTTGTGAAAGGGTTTTTTAAATTGTGTTTTAGCTTAACCAATAAAGTAGATAAAACTTTTAATTTTCATAACAAAAAAGAAAATCCTTGCTTGAATCTGGATGGCCTTATTCAGACAGAATGACTCTGCAGTTTAATTTAATTTCAGCCCACATAAGTACAAAACAAGAGCTCTTGTGTTTTAAGAGCACTGACAAAGGTTGTCACATAATCGATGACAAACAGTTGGCTGAAAGAGTGCCAGTCTAGCTAAGCTACTTCTCCTGTGTGGATAAGCTACAATAAAGGTAGTTTAGCTCTTAGATAAACATAGTACAGTGTTTTTGTCTGTACATTGTAATTGAATCACAAGAGAGGACAAACAGGCTTCATCAGAAAGCACAGATGGTCTATTTTTTACACATTTTAACCAACATTTAAAGATAACTTACCATATAAAAGATGTTGAGTTGTTTACATCATAAAGTGTTTTGATTGTTTTTTTCTTCTTGTCAACTGAACATCCTCGACTTCTCTCTGTGTCCAACACTAAACAGACTTGTATTAATATATATTTCAGACCTAAACCTTGTTTGCTTTCAAGAATAAAATGTATTGTATATTCTTATTTAAACAAAGGTGTGCCTTGCAGGGTTGTTTGTATATAAACATGTAATAAACTTTGTTAACTTTTATTGTTTACTTTGCGTGTGCTTTATTGACACCACATGAATGTCACACTTGATTCTTTTACTTCCTTAATTTGCTTCTTTGAAGACCTATATTCACTTAAACATGTTGCAGCTTAGTTTAAATTTTAAAGCAATGTTTGACTGTAAAATAACTGCTTCAAAATCATTTTAACGGTACAGCGTTTTCTAATAGGATGAATGGTCTCTGTCTCAGCCACTCCGCCCCTCCATCACTTGTTTCTGAACTATGTAACTTCAGTGAGAGGGTCAGATCACAGCATACTTCATAAAAATATTTATGAAAGCATGATGTGTAATGTGACCTCTGCAATTCTGCAATTTATTTGTTTTGGTTATTTTTTTATGCTCTCACAGAAGTGAGTGGAGATTCATCAGCTGGCAAACAGTCCAGGTCAATTTTAATCTGTGTCTGTGTCTGCTGGATATGCAGGCATCTTTTTGCTCGCACTTTTATGTACTGCTCATTGTTATTTGTAGGGGTGGGGAAATAAACTCCACATTTGGTCATAGAAGAGGGAGTCTTACTAGAGTAGACACCTATCAATAGAGCACACACATTCATTCAATGGTTTTTTAAAAATGGAAAGCAAGAAATGCCATCGCAGTGAAGTGAGCTGTTGTGACATTGAGCAAAGATTGGTGGTTCTGAGTTGAAATATCTATCTTCGTGGAGTCACAACATGTAGTCAAGTAGTTGATTGCTAGAAAATGGATTCATGAAATGGTTCAGTCATTTTTTTATTCTATCTGTCTATCTATCTATCTATCTATCTATCTACCTATCTATCTATCTGTCTGTCTGTCTGTCTGTCCACACTACAGGATTCAAACGCTTCTTTTGAGTTAGTCTTAATGCTCTTCTCATATCCAGCTGCAAGTTTTAATGTCATATCTCACGCTCTTTAACGAGCCGCTCCACCGAACAGCAGATCAGGCCTCCACGCTGTCTTTATTTAACAGTCCCAGTTGGTGGTCTGACAGTTTTATGAAGTCCAGGCAGATCTGAAGAATGGGCCGAGCTAAGATGATGATGATGAGATGCTTAAGTCAGCGGGGTGTGTGATGGAGACAGTTAGGCCTGCTGCTAGCCATTGTAAAAGGAGCACACACGCAAACAGTCCCCCTCTTATATGCTTTTACTGCCATGAGGCAGTGTTATCAGTGAGGCGCAGATGCTGCCTGTTACTGTGTAAAGTGTGAGTGTGCGTGTGCGCGTGTGCACGCTTTTTAAACACACGTGTATTTGCATGTGTGCGCCTGAACAACAGATGGAAGCTGGAGAGTGGAGTAATAACAAACTGTGAGTTGTATATCGGCCTATCAAATCAGAATAGAGTGTTCACATTTGATCATATCTTCCCTCTCCTCCCTCCCCTCCCCTCCCTCCATCCCTCTTTCAGCTCTCGCTCCTCTTGTTGAGAGTGTTACCATGGCAACGGCGGTGAGCTCTCAGATTGGCTGCGTCCCCTCTCCTTCCCCTGAACTATGGTTTTGCTGCCGAAATTGCCAATCAGCCTCTCAGATCCGCTGGAGAGGGAGGAGGAGATTGTGTGAATATATTTTGATTAACAAAAATGGAAGGGCACTTAGGAGGGGAGAGGAAGTGGGGGTGGGGGGGAGGGAGGGAATTGGCAGAAAATATGATGTTCGTGAGCGAAGGGGCTGAGAGAAAATGTTGCACCTGATAGAATACATTCTGCAATCCCTTCTTTTGTGTCGCAGGCTGGAGAGCAAACATTATTACATTCAAAGAGAAGGAATATTGACTCGAAATAAGGAAAGGCAGGATGACATTTTGCCAATCAGGCTTTTACGCTCTTTATTTGAATTTCCACAATAACCAGAAATATTGAATGAATTTAGACATGAACAGAGAGCGGAGATGAGACGAGTGGTGGCCAATCAAGGCGTGCACTTTCCTTTTTTTCCCCGGACAATCCTGGCATTCTTTTGTGTTTTAGCCCAAATTTCACCTGTCACACTGTTTTGTCAAATCAAGAGCAGACATTTCAGATCACTCAACCTCCACTTCAGGCGACGTTATCAGTCAACAGAAGGCATCTTTGACAGCATTAAACACCAAGATGTGATGACAGTCCCCCTTTAAGCTTTCTTTATCTTTACACTGTGATAAAATTGGAAACCTATTCTTCTGCTGAAGACAGAAATGTAGAAAATGTACTACTGCATAATGCATAACAGGGCTGTAAATGGGCTTAAATGCCAAAACACTTATATGATCCAGGTGTCTGTAGTAGAGTCCATCAAATAGGCTATTCAAAACATCCTTGAATGCTGAAAGAGTTAAGCAGACAAGTACCTTTTTAAAAAAAACATACACTCCAGCTCCTGAACATAGTTAAGAAAATGTTCCCATGTGGCTTTGCTCTGGCTTTCTCTCTGTCCTCCATCCTGTAGACTTTCCCAACTCCGACCTAATGACAGGTTTTATGTCCTACGTGCTTTATGGCTTCGGTAAAAATAGTCATATGTGAGATTCAGCAGTCACTAAAGTTTAACTGATTAAAATCTATGGCCTTTTTACTACTTCTCTTTTCATTATAATCATTTGTATTGTGTCAAATTCTTTGTTAAGCTAATAAATTAGACAACGATGAATCATTTTATTTTAATGGAAAGCGATCACAGAGGATATGTCATTTTTAAATGGCAAAATTAAAACGTCCTCTTGAATAACTGCAGAGGAAACACTCTGAGGTGGCGCAGGCCCAGAATGTTCATTTGGCATCATTTTTGCGTTTTATTACTTCATTCGAGCTTCATCACTTTTGGAAAATGACCAAAACCTGCTGCTAAAAGTGTTGATCAAAATCACTATACATGCTGCTTTCTTATTGTGGTTACTGTCTCCACCGCTTCCTTTGTAAAGCCGTCATCACAATCATCAATATAATAACTATTATCATCAGTTCAGTCATCATCGTCATTATGAACGCCTGTCACAGGGTCTGACTGAATCATCACACTGTGTACAGATCAGCAGCTTCGCTTGGCATCATCAGAAAAGTGTGGCTGTGGATGCAAATTTTCCCAAAACTTAAATAGTTTCAACACCTTTTTGAGTTTGAGCACCTCAGATCAGTCCTGGATCTTTGAAAAAAGCTGCTTACATGCTAATGTATTAGTAACAATCCAGTAGTATAAAATGCGATATCCTTCAACACAAGCAGGGGACGTTCTGTACTGCATGCTACACTGGTCATCCTTTTACTTCTGCAGAGATTTCACTGCACGAGTTCAACTTGTAACGGAGTCTTTGTACAGTGCTGTTTTGTGTAAGTGTTGTGTTTGAAATATCGATATTCAATACCACGGGAAAAAACATTGTTAAGTCAGTGTACTTCTGGAGGAGGTGGGCTATATGGTCGCTACAACGGTGCATGTGTCAACTTAAACGCCTGGTTTGGGGTCGAGCCTTTACATCCGTAACTTATGTGCGTCACTATGAAACAGGCGTTATATAAATATTTATGTTTATATATTTATTATAAAATATATACACTCCAGTCAGTCAGCAGACACACAGTTGCTACTGCTGTAGCGCCGTTATTTTAGATCACACTACTTTGCTCGGCATGACCCGCCCTACTCTGCCTCTGATTGGCTACATCTTGCCTGTTAAGTAATGCGTGTGTGAAACTCTCACCAAAGATTGAACAGAGGCGAGATGTCTCACTCTGTAGCTAAAACGGAGCGTTCAAGACACAGTGTGAGAAAGGATACTGCAGCAATGCACCATATGAGCCAAATAAAGTGTGTTTTGAAAATTAAAGTATGTAAACCTATTCTGCTAGGACCCCCAAATAAGAGTATGACCCTGAGAATTAGCATAATATGACCTCTTTAATATAAGACAGACAGATAGAAGAACATATAGAAAAACAAAACATACAGTATGTTTTTCAGTCCATAGAAACTTGACAGTTATCTACACATCAGCAGTCACAGTCACAGTATCTGTCAGGGCGCATTTTACATTCAGGATTTCACCATATCGATTTCCACATGGGATTTAAGTCCAGCTCTTGCCTCGTAGAACCAATCAACTGTAAAAAGAGGAAGCACAGTGTTTAGTAGGTGAACCTCGAGGGGCTTTCTATCTAACAACAAGTGAGTTGCTGTCTCGGCAGATTACCTCACTCATGCACAGACCAAAATGCTTCTTCCACTGCTGTGCATATGCAACTGTGTCCTTTGCACACACAGGAAGTTCCTATAGAAAGACTGTATATCCATCTCATGCACATACAGCAGCAGGTTACGGTGGACCCCTGGCAACATCATATCCTGGAGTGTGTGTCGAAGCAGACAGATGGCAGTAGAGCACTGAGGGAGGAGAGAAACGTTCAGGTCTGACAGTTTTAATGTGCCGTCAGGGACAGTAGGGGTCTCTCTCTCTCCATACAGCAGAATCAGAGAGAGAGAGGGAGAGAGAGAGGGAGAGAGGGAGCATTTAAGCTTTGATTGGTCCTGACCTAATTCAGAACAGGACATCCCACAATATTCAATACTCTATTTCTTGTTTTCTCTCTCCCTCTCTCTCTCTCTACCCTATCTCTTTCTCTCCCCCCTAACACAAAAGGACTGGAGAGAGAGAGAGAGAGAGAGGAAAGAGGGCAAGAGATTAATACTAAAAAGGCTCGAGCTGAGCAATTCATATTCCAATTGGAAGAGCATGTTATCTATTTTCTCACACTCATTCATTGTGCTTCTCTTCCTGAGAGGCCTCCGGATCAAAGCAACAGGAATCAAACAGGACTTTCAAGGAACCCGAGCGACGGCGACAACATTTTAGTCTGCGCCAGAACCTTTCAACCTTGCTCAGACTCCAAAGGAAACAACTGCACAATCACTTTCACATCAACTCCTCAATAACCACGTCAAATATGTACAGAGGGATAGTGCGGGGCTAAAGCTGAATCCTGTGTCATTGGAAAGTCATTCATCCAAGCTTAATCAATCTAGGTTGTTTGATTCAATTCAAACTGCCTCGCAGGCAGAAGAGGGGGGGAAGAGAAAAGGCGAGAAAATGAGAGTGGAGCTGAGCTGACTCTTTCTAACTTTGACTTTCTCTCCATCTTCCCCTTCATTTCTTTCTCTCTTTCTATCGTTCTCTCATCCTCCTCCTAGAGGCAGGAATTATAGGTACTCATTTCATGCTAAGGCATGGCTGCTTGGATTTTTTTCCCCCTTTTTTCAGTCGCCAGTTTTTCTTTTTTTTTTTTTTTTTTTAATATTGTTATTACTACTGTATGTCTTAAAGACCAGGTTAGGGTTATTAAATATGCCAAAGCGAATTGTATTTTCGCTCAAGTAAGCTCCTTGGAAATATTCCATCAGGGCACCCTTTTATTCTTTCCAAATGTAGTTATGAATTTTAAAGTAGACTTGTATTACTGGAGGAGAGAGGTGTGTGATCAGAATACTGAGCAAAGCCCAGATTGGAATTCCTTGTTCTTGGAGCATTGAAAGGGAGAGTGTTGCTGTCAACAGGAGAGGTAAAAGAAAAGAAAAGAAAAAAGGAAAAAGGTAGAGAGAGAGAGAGAGAGAGAGAGAGAATGGGGGTTAATATTGGTGGCGGTTGATGACAAGCACACTTAAGTTTTTTTTTTCTTTATTTGAGGGAATGGAAATTGGCTACATTACTTCCAGAAAAGGTGTTACATCAAAACACAAAATGAGCGCATAATACAATAGCTTATCAGGGAATTACAATGGAAATGTTTCATTTGTCAAACAAAGCTGCACATTTGCATTGCCTCCCATGCTTTTCCGGGGTTAAAATGCTTTTTTTTTTCATAGCAACACCATCATATAGACATTCACATCCAACACCACCAACACCCCCCCCTCCACCCCATCCTGCCTTCATTTTTTGGTATTCATGAGCATATGCTCCTGTGTGAAGTCCCCTGTCAATAAATATGCACAGTCTTAATTGTTCCCATCGTAATTAGACTACAGTTCTGTTCTTTTTGGCTCAGGTGTATGTTAAAGCTCTTTCTTTTGTTTGTGGTTTGGCACCTCTGATGATTTCCATGACAATCATTTGAGTGAGCGAGGAAGCGAGAAAAGAGGAGACAGAGGGAGAGAGAGAGAGAGAGAGAGAGAGGGAGAGAGAGAGAGAGAGAGAGGAGGTGAGAAACAGTTGCTGGAATAAAGCCCCATCTCAATCTGAATAGCTTATTAATAGAGCTGGTCCCAGGCAAACAGATGGCAGCTGCCAAAAACAAACATAGAAATCACAGAAATGAAAACCCTAATTCAATTAGGTGGGAAGCATTCCTCACTGCAGCAGTTATTGAGCAGTTTCCATTAATTTGATAATCCGTTCTTTAAAAGAAAACGTATTAAAACGGGCCTTCTCCAGAATGTTCTCCTGTGTTTATTATCTGAGGCTGACAAGCAGAGAAAGACGAGGCCCCCGAGCTGCGAGTATGTGGGTGTGAGAAGAAAACAGGATTTAAGTCATTACTGGCTCACGGTTAACAAATGCAATTAAAGTTACGAATGAGTGATTAAATCGCAGTGTTAATACTATGAATTTATGGCTCAGATTAAAGGGGTCCAATAGATCAATAGGACTGGTTCTGGGCTGGTCACATATTAGCTTATTACCGCCTATATCACTATCCATGAGATGGATTGTTTTAAGTCTGTGAGTGATGAAGCACTTTATTCATGGAAACACTGTGGGGGGTGCTGGCTCAGGCCTGTGAGAGTGGACCAATCAGAGCAGACTGGGCTTTTCAGAAGGGGAGTGGGGGGGGGGGCCTTAAAGAGACAGTACTTAGAGAGAGGGTGAATAGAGAAGTTTTTGAAAATTAAGGCATGTAAACATCTTCAAGTAGACACCAAAAAAAATAAATATGATGCTTAAAATGAGCATCATATTAGACCTTAATGCTTTCCACATTAGAGTTTCCTCATAGTCGTTGTACTCAGTAGACAGGAAACGGAAGAAAACTGCAGAACACATACCTTTTAGCTGTTGTGGCTCTGGAGATGGCAGTGTTGGTTTGTCAGTCTACTGGGATACCTCAAAAACTACTGGATACAGCTCAGTCTCACACCAAAGTGTGTAATAGACCCGACAACCCCAGGAGGACGGAGTATGAGTGTGGCAGTTTGCCTCGTATAGGCTGGAGACGTACTACGCACTACCTGTAGGGGGTGATATTGACAGGAGCAAAGGATAGTAGATAGTAGTATATGTAGTATAAATAGCCAGAAAGTCAACGTTGAGAATAAGTGTATGAGTCCCGTGTGAAGCCAATAGTCAGTGGGGACTGTTTCAAGGAGGTGGTTAATTTAGGCCAACCGCAGATCTTTTCCCTTATCTGAACCAATAAGTTTAGGCGCGTTTTATTTTGGAAATGTAATTGGATGTTGTTCGGGTGTGCGAGGCCAAGCACAACAGTGACACTGTACTTTTTGTTTGGTGAAGTGTTGGTACGCTGACATGTTAAACTTAGTCAGTGAACATTATATTTGCTTGACATCAGCATATTAGCAAATTGATGTCATCCCCATTTTGCCAACAGCTCCACCATTCCTCACTACAGTCAAAGAGCCGCTAGCATGGACTCTTACTGTCGCTTTGATACGGGCACATTTTAACATTTAGCACATTGTCAAGTTTCAAATCTCACGCTGGATTCCTGAATCATTCGTTTAATTGTATGAAGATTGTGCTGCTATCACAAAAGCTCCAGAAGAGCTAATCCTCTCCTCAAGCTTATCTTCCTCTTGATCAAATACTTTGTGCAGTTTCCAAGGTCAAGAATAAACTTTGGACTTTACACAGACATAGACACAGCAATCCTGAAGTGCTTGAAAAATATGGAAACTTGAACATCTGCAAACTCCATATGGTAACGATAACCATCGGATGTATCGAAAAGCTCCAGAAGTACGCAGGTGAGATCATAATGCCAACTGTTTTAAACATTGTTATCAATAAAGTAGTCATAGATGGAAGATTTTGGATATCCTCCCCTGGCAAAAGGAACAAAACACCATCTCGCACTACTGCTAAGTTCTTCACAAAACCTAACTACTGCCCAGATTACCATCAACGGCAGCTCTGTTTTTCCATAGAAGGGAGCGTTACCTCACCGTACTGCACTGAACTCATAGGGAGGTGGCTAGTAGGAATGGTGGACCTACAATAAGGACTTTTACACTGCAGGTCGACATCCTGCCACATATGGTTGGATTTAGGAATGAAGCACTTAAAGCCAAGGGAAAGTTGTGGTTTTGATTTAAATTTAACAAAGTAAACACGTCATGTACCATGCTTTAAATCAATTTGAACTATTTTAGCATTTAACCAAGACCACAATCTTTCCCAAACCTTGCCTGAAGATAACCAGGATAAACTTTGAGCAGGCCTTAATGGACAGTACATTGCAAGGGCAGATAGTGAGAAAAGCAACTTAAATATTAGCACTCAGTATGAACCGTTTGGGACATTTTGTGTTCATTCAGACTTTTCCTCATTATGTGGATTAAAAAAAAAATCGCATTCGTTACTTTTGGTTAGTTTGCAATGTTCAAGCCCCAAAATTCTGCAGAGTATACTTGCAGTATTTCTCCTGGATACGGAAAAGACTGAAGACTGTGAACTCCTGACCTGTCTCACTCTCAGGTGGAGAGCTACAGCTTAAACAGCTGCTGCATCTCCAGGGTCTGCTTAAAAAAATAAGTTATTCTGGTACAACTTCACCTACTGTACAGACAAGATTTGAAAGACGGATGGCTAACTCTGAGAGAGAAGTTAAATGCTTTTAACTGGGAACACATATTTATTAGTAAAACCCACACGTTGTCACCATGTGGCCTTCATCAGGGTTTGTGTGCCGGCACCTGGAACTCTCTGCGAATGATTTAGCCCAGGATGATCCTTTGAATTGAATCCCGAGTTGGAATTCAATCCACATGTTTTCACCTGCTCCAAGCCTTTTAAGTCAATTTCTTTAAAACGAGAGAGACTGATTGAAAACACTTTGGAGTGACAGAAAGTATCATTACTTGGAAGAGAAACAGAAAGAGAGAAAACTCGAGAAAAAGAAGGAGAGGATTTTGGCGTATTTGATTCTAATGAATGCAGATGCAACTGACAAAAATAAACGTCCCCTGGGAAGAAGGAAAAGTTTGTCTTACAGACACAAATAGAGAGTGAAGGGACTTAAAGATGGAATGATATATTGGATTTGAAATATGATGAAAATTGAAGACAAACACAAAGCGTTCTCCATTCTGCCGGTACACATACACTGTAATTGGTAAAAGAGGAAAAAATACTTAAGCATGTGTCAGACACAATGGAGCGCAATTCAGCCTGTCCTCAGCCAACCTGACTTAGAGTTAGCACCTTAACAACTTAACAACATCTTAACAACTCGAAGTTTTGCTAAAAAATGCCAAACACTGTGTGTGTAGACTTCAGAAAAGAAAGATACAGAATTAAATCAGAAGTCTTGGTCGTCAGTCGTAGTTCAAGTATGTGGTGTGATAATCTTAGGAAAGTACTAGCTACAAAAGAACAATTAAAATGTACATTTAAGTTTATGTTGGAAAACAGAGTACAACTGAAACCATAACCCAAACCGTCTCATGTGAGGAATAAAGGTCAAGGAGCTTTACAGAGGAAAGCATAACCAAACATGTTTTTGCTGAAGTAACAACAATTAGCTCGATAAGCTTGAAAGATTATTTTAGTTTAAAAATTTAGCAAAAAAACAAAAAATTAGCCAAGGTTTGTTTTATCGAAGTGCATCCCAATTTTCTGCTCGCTGTTGCCCCACCACATGCAGCTGGTGCCCTTTTTCTTCACCCCTGGCCCTTGGGCAGCTTCAGCACACCGCTGACTGTTAAAGCTATTTTGCTGCACCAGAGGTCATTGTAGTCGTAGTCTATCAGTGCGTTAGGGAAGAGGCTCATCTAGTTATTTAATCTTTGGGGAACAGACAGAACAACAAATAACTTCTTAATGTGTTTATATTCAGAACTGTTTCCTAAATGTTATTGGAGTAAATCGAGAAACACTGTCTCAAAGGGGTTCATAGCAATGATACAGCAAGGAATAAGTCAGTAAAAATGTATTGTGATGTTACATTTACTGTACATTGGCAAAGCCTGTTCCACAGCTTGGTTGCTATGGTGCTGATTTTAAGAACATGGACCTTTTTCACCAACCAAATGCTGGGACCGTCTATTATACAACATGCCAACATGTTGCAGTATATTCAATTGAATCCTTTCCCAATCTCATCATCAGGCCTGTTTAAATAGTGTTACATGCCATATGCATGACAGAGCTGAATACCTTACTTCCTGAGTAACTATATTGTATTTTCATAAAAAGCCTTTAATCCCAAACATCTGGACCAGAACCTTATTACACCAACACAACCATTTTTCTCTAACACTCTCTCCAACATGCAATTATTGGAGGATAAGGTGCAGCATGTGTGGGCGATATTGCTCAAATAGAGCAGCTGCAGTGTTTAACAAACATCTGAAATGACTGCATATGGCTTTTCCCGTTTTTTTTTGTGTGTGGCTCCAGTGCTGAGCGATACAGGGTATGAAGAAACCCGACTTTCACACACGACTGCAGGGGTGATGAGAAAATAGTTATGTGTGTGGTTCTCAATCTGACTCATCTCCACTTCAAGTCAAGACTTAAGAACTGCTGAGATGGAGGAATGTGAGGTACTACTATTTTACCTCTCAGTCAGTGAGCACAGTGGTTTCTCTGCAGGGATGTGGGCTCCTGCCCCGTACTGCCCACAGCTAAATGAGAGAGAGACAAAGAGAGACTTTCCTTCTTATCAGACAAGTCTCTCTTCCGGCCACCATTTGCTTTATGTTCTCTCGCAACCACAATTTGCACGTGTCCGTAAAGATCAAAAGTGCAATATCAGCTTGTTCTCATCACTTTCTGTTCCTGTTCAGGCAAAAATAATCTGCTATACATATACAACCTCTGAAATAGCACGTATTCATTGAAATAAAAATGTACATGCATTCATTACGATGTACAATGTAGTATATCATAACTGATTCTAGGCATCAAACGAACTTCGTTAAGTATATTTTGTAAACGACTACTCATTACTACTTGAAATCTGTTTCTATGTTGGAAAAAACTCGAATGCCTGTCCAACGTTCACTCGCCTTTTGGCTCTGTTTTTGGTCTCAACCAACTCCTGCACGAAATATCCGCAAGAGCTACTTAATTCTCCTTCATGTTTAACAGCTAGTCGTTAACTTTATCTGTCAGCTAATTTGGGCTAGACAGTTAGACAACAGTTGCTTCCTGCTGAAAACAAAGCTATGAGAGCAGTGACAGTCCTTTGAACTGCATTATTATGAAACCCACACCTACTTCACCTCTGATTGGATGCCTTTGTTGGTTGACTCAAAATCTTAATTCCCACAGTACCTCTAGTTATGTCTGTTTTGTTCTTGCAGTTCTGATAAGGCAGTTTATGAGCTGTGGTTTCCCCGGTAAACATACCAACCTCTTCACCCTCTCTTACAGTCTGCTGCTGCTCCTCCTGGTGTCACTCTTCACACTTTTGATGAGCTTTTGTGCTGTTGTGGTGTGATTAAACAGTAAATAAATCATGGCCCACTGACCTCCCTCTCTCTCTCTCGTTGTCTAATGGGCTAACAGGGCCACGAGTGTCTCAGACAGGTCTTCTTTTTGTCTTTTTTCTGGGAGGAAGGTGCCTATCAGTTAAACTTCACTTTGCCTTTCTTGGCTTCTCCTGTTGAAAAACATCATGGATGTGTTTAGCATGCAGTACCAGGACCACAAAGCTGTCGAGACTTTCGTCATACCGAAGCAATAGATGCAAGCCAATCAGAGGCAGTGTAGCGTGGGTCTTGCAAGAAAACCAGTGGGATCCATAAAAATACCTCCACAACCAGAAAGTTGTGACCAGAAAACCAAAAGAATATGCTGGAAAAATCCATAAATCTAAGAAAAGCTGTGAAGAACTGAGACAGGTGATAATACTCTCTCTTCACATACAGGTGATAACATTTTTAATGCATTTTTAATGCATAATTATAGCAATTTTAAGGTTAAGGAACTACTACTTGGTTAGGAAAAGACCATAGAAATGATTAAATACGAGAATTTGCAATTTCTTTAATGTGCAATCATTCAAAGTATCAACTAAAAAGCAAAAACAGTGATTAGAAATAGAAAAATAATTGCTAGATTCTCTTGAACTACCAAAACTAAAAGCAAGAGAACTGTCAGGAGAGGACCAAACCTCTTTAGTATTGCACCGCTTGTCAGCTTGTTTAAATTGAACAATTCTTTTACGTGAATCAGCCACTTTTATGAAAGTAGATGTGTTAAAATGGACATGAGATGTCATAGATAATTTTCTAATGATCCTGCAGTGTGTAAGGAGGCAAAGTAACCAAATTGATATTGAGACATTCAAATTGGGTCTAATCCAGTCATAGAGAGAAATTCTACATCACCTGATGTTTCATTATGAATCTGGGGGGAATTTCTGTAGGTTGAAAAATTGCACCACCGGCTCTTTTAAAGACACTGCAACCACTTTAAACATTTAAACACATGTAATGTAAAAAAAAAACAACAGGAAATGGACTAAATTTGACACCCGCAGGCAGCACTTAATGGTTGTCGAAGCTGACATAGCATATACACAAGATTACCTGAAAGTTTGCAGGTGTGAAACCACAAGTGTGCCTAGTGCCTCACGTGTTAGGTCCAATGTGTTTATGCTCCTTCACCCTGTTTGCTTCAGTTTTTGTACATTGTTAGGTATCTCGTATACAAAACATGGTTGCTGCGAAATGATTAATAACTAGTAACTTTTTCTAAGTCGCTAAATATGCCAAATTGAATGTATTGCAGAGCAAATTCAATTCAAATCAATTAGATACAAAATATTTTGCGTTGACTCGTTGTTCACAACCTTTGCAGGCAATATTGTGTTTTGTTATGCATTAATTCAATTTGTGCAGTACAGTCAGCATAAAGACAAACCTTAACTGATTCTGTACACAAAGCGAAACCCATTTCTTGTTAAAACCACCCACATTTCCTGCTGCTTGTTGCTCCACCGCAATACCAAAGCTGCAACTGAAACATTTTGTCTGTGTGCTACGGTAGCTGGTCTGTGAGAAGCTCGGTGTGTTTGGTGCTCTCTGCGTTCACGACCCTTTGGTTCACCCATAGCACTGACCCCCTCACCTGCATCCGTTTAAACTCAAAGGACAGTGAAGCACCAGCTAGCTAGTTTCTCATGTGGTCAGATTAACCACATTCATATTCATGCTCGAATGAAAGTCAGTGATGGTGTGTTTCTCCGTCACAACAGCAAGCAAAGAAAGTACATTTTTAAGAAAATAAAAGGTTTTTGTCGGCGTGGATCTTACAAGCCTGTCGGTGATGGGAATTTTCCACTGCACGAATCCACAAATGAACACTCACACGCGCTGAGGTTGACCTATTCATCATCTACAAACATGCTCAGCCTGCTGTACATGCATGGTTGTATTTTTAAAAATCAGTTGCATAAATAACTGCATAAATGAAAGATCTAGCAGCCATGTAAACATTTCCAGCACTGAAAAACATTGATTTGTTTAACTGAGTAGTTGAATCTGACATGGCCCTTAAATATTTCATTATTTCATTATTAATCAAACCTTGTTTTCACTTATAATGTGTAGCCTGAAGACTGTGTGGACTCAGAAGGTGAATTATCCTTTAAATTACATTTTGATTTAATAAAGGCGAGTTTAAAGGAGACATAATATGCTCATTTTCAGGTTCATAATTTTATTATGGGTTACTACTAGAACAGGTTTACATGCACACCTCAGTTTTCTCATACTGTCCAGTGCTGCAGTGCTGTATTCCCCCTCTGTCTGAAATGCTCTGTTGTAGCTCCTGTCTCTTTAAAGCCCCCCCCAAATACCCACATTCCTCTGATTGGCCAACTCACACACGCCTGACCCAGCATTGCTAACAACAACAGAGCAGCTGTGCTAAAATCAGTTCTTATGTGCCAAACTAGACGCCTGGCATAAATTATGTATACGTGTGACTCCTTGACGTAGTGTGATGTCACAAAGTCACGGAATTCAAGGCGGGACTACTGACGAGGCGTTTCAGGAGCAGTGTTTTCTGTGGGAGAGGGGAGCTTTTGTTGGTTTGGACTTTGAATGTTTTGACTTTCAAGATCTTTTATGTGCACGAGGATCATATATAAAACGGAAGGAAAGGAAAGAAATGAAAAAGCATAATAGGTCTTCTTTAAATGAACAGAGCTAGCCGGGCGAATGAATCGGCCTGGATCAATCTTAAAAACATGAGATACATCAGAATATATGACAGTTAAAAATTCTTTCATTGAAATGATTGCACTTTTGACCCAGTACTAAACAGCGTTTTTGCATCACTCTTATATTGCTCTCTCCTAGATTGATACCACCACTGACCTCGTCTTTGTCAACCAGCCTGTCATTACTGATGTCATCCATTTTGCCGGTGCAGTGGTCTTTTCATATCTATGGAAACCAACAAGACCGCTGCATTCACCTCTTCTCAGCGGCACCCTCCACCATAAATTGTGGCTTTTCATTCTCCGTTGGCCTCATGACTTTGACTCCGAGACGAGGGATGAGATTAAGGGCGCTGACACAAGTGTCAAATTGATACTGTCTTCTTGCAGTATTTACTACAGTACAGGACATTGACTGCCAGGCTGCAAATGTGTGGATGCAGGCGGAGAGAGAATATGTAGTAAAGGGAAAATCTCTGAAATAAGAAGGAAAGAAATGGAATATTGTTTTCATGCATGCAGGAGAGGAGAGGCGACACCCAAACACACACAGAAAAGCAGATATTCATGAAAAAAAAACTACTGTATGTACACAAAAGGCAAAGAGACGGGGCTGTGTGGCTGCACCCAAAACCTCTTTTATCTGGCGCTGCATTAAGAATGTATGACTGTGATTTTCATATAATGTGTGTCATATCACAAAGTGGCAGGTTTTCCAATTGTCCAATAATGATCTATTTGGCAATTCAATAGTACTGAGGAAGAGACGGCAGGCAGACGTAAAATGAATTAAACATTGAATGGAGGGATCGTGACAGTTCCATTTCAATCTCTCCTCTCCTCTCCTCTCCTCTCTCAGAAAGTCTCTGAGAAGACTTGTGTGCAATTGGGGTAAAATCAGTACTTGGACGGTTGCCTGAGTTTGTGTGCACATTGCATTTCTCTGTTCTCTTTATCTCACACTAGACGCCTACGATGCACCACTTTCACAAGCAAAGCAAACGTCTCCTCGCATCTGCTCTCTTGTTTGTTAAGATAGTTTACTGGCAATATCCACGCTGGCTGGTGTACACTGCATCCATAGCTAATTAGCTAATGCCATTGGAGCCCTGAGCTAAATATAAATATAGGATACAAATGTGACCTTCTTAAGTGCAAGCACACTGTAAGGTACAGTAAGATGTGGGTGTTGGTGGATCTTTAAAACAACGATTATCGTGTCTTGGAAAAAAAAAAGAAGAAGGTGTGATCGTCTCATTAGAGAAGGGGACAGAGAGAGACAAAAAGTAAAATTAACAGGCATCAGGCGGGATCACTTTTAAACTTTTTTTTTATTATGCAGGTTTGAAATAAAAGAAGCATTGTGACACAAACAGATGCTGCTGGCAAGGAAAAGAGGAGCAGCATCCAAAATGTAAAAAATAAAGAAAAAAAAAAAATCATTGTTGTGGTCTTCATCATGTTTATCAAACCAGAGGGGAAAATAAAAACAATAAAATAAGAATAAAAATACACCTCCATTGTAAGAAGCAAAGAGTGATCTAATTTCTCTCATAAATAAGAAAACCTGTCAAATGGCTGATGGGCAACTAGCGGAAACAATATATTGATAACCATTTAAAATATTTATCATTACTGGCTTTACAAATAAAATAACTACAATTGGCAGGTTGTTGTTTTTTTTTTTTTAGCTTTTTTTTTACACAACTTAAAATGTTATAGTTCTGTAACAACGAAAACTGAAATTATGCTACAGTAAAGAGATAAATACAGATGTCTTTGTCAGCAAAATGCATTTCTGTTAATCACACAAAAGAGTTAAAAAGATGAGATCAACACAACCAAACACCAACTAGAAACTTATAAAAATCACTGTAATGTGGATGTGATGGCTCCATTCACATATTTCATTACTTCACTTCTGCATGTCGAGGAGACAGAATTGACATTATGGTCAGACAAAATAAGAAAAAAGGGGAGGGGGATGGGAGGGGGGGCATTTTGAGGCAATATCTTTTTTTTTTTTTCTTTCCATATTTCATTTTATCTCACAGCGTTTCTTTCTCTCTTTCTATCTCTTTCCTCTCTATCTCTCACCTGGCTCCTTCCATTTAATGATCTGCAGGACACATATTGTGTATTCAGTTTTAGATTGAACTTTATTGGAAAAAAACACACCAGTGAGCACAGATTTAATGCAAGAACGAGAGTGTGAAATACTCCTCTGAAATCCAGCTGCACAAGGCTGTTAAAATTCACGAGAAAGACTCGACACTCGAACACTGAGACACCCTCGCACGCGAGTGTGCGTCCGCGCACGCACACACACACACATACACGCTCAGCTGCGCACGTCATGAATGGGGTACATTCTAACGTCCAGGCGTAAATACACACACACACACACACACACACGCACGCACACATGCACACAGAATGACTTACATGTAATATTAAAGAAGAAACAAATCTATCTGGACTTCCAATTCCCAATTTGATCCCATAAAAGTGATATTTACAATCACACTGTGACAGTTCAGTAGACCTCAACAGGTCTTTAATATTAAAAAAAGATTCTTTTCGTTTTGTTTTTCCCCTCCCAACCCGCGCTTTTTTTGTATTCATTTGCAGGCCCTTAAGCAAAGCTACCATAACATCTAAGCCTGCGCTGAACCTACTAGAAGTTAATATTTTTCTACAGTACAGGGCCCGACGCTTAGTGGCAAAAAAAAAAAAAGAAAAGAAATGAAAAGTAAAAGAAGAGAGGAACAACTTTGCAAGCCAGAAATAAATAAAACAGCACAACAACAACAACAAAAAGGAAAAAAAAAAAAATCATAAAAAAAAAAAAAACACAAAAGGAAATTAAAATGATTAAAGAAGAAGAGGAAGAGTATTTTTTTCTTCTCATTCTAATTAAAGCTGGATGGGGTCCCTGAGGGGACTCTGATGGTGACACAGAAGATGAGTGCTCTACAGCCCGGCCTGGGCATAGAAAACACAACTCAGAGAGGAGGGTGGGAGCAAGAGGGAGGGAGGGAGGGAGGGGGCTTCATAAGTGCTTGGCAAATTTTTAAACAGCAAGAGGACTGCTAATACATTAAGTGGTACAGACAGCAGTCATCTAGTCAAAAAACTCTGGTCACAAGTTCTTCTAGAAACTGAGAGAAAGAAGATTTACATTGACAAAAAAAGGTGGCGGTGGTGTCGGTGTTTGGGAGGCGGAATGTGTGTGTGTCTGTCTCTGTGTGTATGTAATTGTACAGCATGTTAAGTGTGAACTGTATGTACGTGTATGTGTGTGTTTGTGTGTGTGTGTGTGTGCATCAGAAGAGGGTTGAGGGGGGAGGGGTGAGGGGGATGGGGATGCAGGGGTTGGGTGAGAGTAGACTCCCCGGTGTCGTTTTTGTCTACAGAGCATGATCTTCAGTTTTCAGGTGAGGTAGAGTGGCTTGTCCCTGCCAATCATGCTGCCACTGGAGAGAAAAAAAACAAAACAAACACGGAGGCACGGGTTATTAAGAAAGAAAAAGAACGAATCAAATGCAAAAGTGCGGGGGGGGGAAAAAAGGACATTTCTCAATGATTGCAAATACTTTTCGTTCCCCGATGGCTAGAATTAAAGCCGAAGCACCCTCTCCCTTATAGCTGCAACCTCGCTCTAACCAAAACCCTGTAAATAAACGAAACCTTTCAAAGTGCTTTAGCACGCTGTAGACTTTGAATATCTTCCAGTGCTGCAGGACTGCACAGCCTGCCAAACAATACCAGTGAAAACTTGTGTAAGGAACATCTGTTTTTTACTGCCGTCTGACAAACACATGACAAGCTCTATTATCTCACCATTACCTCTCCAGCTGTCTCCTCTGTCTCACTGGAATGGAGCTGACAATTTTCAACACTTAATATTGTGAAAGCAGTGGGAGAGACGCGACTATATATGCTGATATCTGAGGGAGGTCTGGATCCCGAAACGGATCGGAACATATCTATCTGACAAATTTAACCTGAGAACCTTGAATCAAGGAGGTAATACTGGAGTCTGGGCATTTTGTACATTTTCACTTTATATTTTTTCTTTTACTTTAAAATAACAATTTCCATTTTTTAAAACTTGTGGCTGCGTTCCAGTATCCATACTACCGTACTATAAAGTATGCCTTAAAAAGATTTAGTATGACACAATAGACCTGATTCACATGGCAGCCATTTTCCTCCAGGGAAACCTGAAAGCTGGGGTGATGTAGGCTAAAGCTGCTGTGTTGCAGGTTGCAAGTCATATAAACGTTAAGTAATTTGTCATTTACAGCATTTTTATTTGATAACTCGTTCTCAGATGTTAGCATTCAACAACTTCCTGGCTAACATTACGGATTGATTACTTCCCGTGTGTTTCACTTCCAGGTTTAGACAAAAGTCTCCAAGATGTGTGTTGATACTTCTGAATTAATTTACGTGTCAAACAGTAACGTTAGCTAGAATGTGGTTGAATGCTAACAGTAGCTGCTGTCAAATGGAAGCTAACTGGATGTTGTATCTTGACTACTGTCCGATATCCCTCCGGATGAAACTATCCACTGTCTTTACAGTTGCTAATCAATCAGGAGGCAGTGAAATGATAACAGTTTGTCAGATTGCCTACGTTTGTATGACGGAACGCAGCAGTCAGAGGAAAATGGCCGCCGTGTCGGTATGGTCTGTTACAGTGGTCTATTCAAGGTATACCGTGATATGAAAATTGAAGATTATCATACCGTGTAAATTTGTACTGTCTGTGTAAATCTACTGCATTTAACTCCATTAAAATAAAGATTTTTTTCAAGTTTAAATCAAATTTCATGTTTGTCAGGACATGATATTTTGGGAAACTATAACAAAGCATTTGGCTGTAAGCAAGCCAACATGCTTTTCTGGCTATTCTGACCCACAATCCCCTACGAAGCGCAAGATATGTCACATCGACTGAGCCACCACAGGCAGATCATAGCTCAAAGCTAAAGGCGAAATGTTATGACGGCGTAGCGTCTCCCAGTTGTATACATTCTACATGCAACAGTGCGTACTTTGTAGTAAAAAGGAAATGTATTTGATTTGGATCGCAGCTCGCACTAACAAAGGTTATTGAGGAAAACAGACAACGGGAAGCAAATAAAACAGTCTATTCTGTCTCCACTGACCTGCAGTGGTTGCCACACTCCCGATTGCAGTATTCACTGTCCCAGTCATGGCTCTGAGCCACTCCAGGGCCTGGACCAGGGCCAGGGGCTCCTGGAGACTGGGAACCCCCAATGCTCTTCTGATACTCTGACTGGAGGTGGGAAAAACCCTGGAGAGAAGAGAGAAATGAAGTCACCGTCTTCAAGCATTAACTACTCCACAGCAGGAAAGTGTGTCTCCCTGTTTGTTGCCTTACCTGCTGCCCAGGAGGTGGGGAGTGAAGAGCGGCCTGCAGCCCCATCTGGTGAGAGATGATTGGCTGGGACTGGACCTGCTGCATGCGGATAGGCTGGTTGAGAAGCGAGCTCTGGTGCAGGGAGAGCTGCTGGTGGGGGTGAAGGGGTGGGCTGATCTGGAAGGAGGAAGGGGGAGAGGCACTAATGCTGGGCAGCATCTGCGATTGGCTGAGCGTCTGCGACAGCGTGTGGCGAGGGGCGTGTCCTGCGTAGCTCTGCAGGTCGGCGAGGGGGAAGGCCCCGGGGCCCAGGTAGGGTGACGATGGCTGGGGGGGAGGTGGCACACTGTACAGGGGCGGGTTGGCTGGCATCATATGTGGAGAACCCTGGCTCGTTTGGGCACTTTTTGTCTCCACGGGATCATTATATGTCTGGAGGGGAGGGAGGAGAAGTTCATTACAAAAACAGATTATTGTAGTTTTTTGCACTTATTATGTTTTATTATGCAATGAGGGACTTTTTGGTGCTCACTTTCAGTTTCAACTCCAAATTAAGTGGTTTAGATAAACTGACAAATCTGTCGGGTTGTTTACAACTATGTTTTTTACCCCGGCTGATTTTATTATTGCTCCCAGTTTTCAGCAATTTCTTTAATGAGTATAATGTTTTCATGACCACCAAAAATGATGGCCAAGGCTCCGAAATACGACCCAACTTGAAAATTAAACTACGTTCAGTGAAATATTAAAAGTGTGCACCTCACTGAAAAGTTTATACAACAATTAGGGCAAGAATATTTACAGTGTTGCTAGAATAGTAAGGCCAATATTGTGAACCTATGTCCAAATTGCTTACTTACAGTATTAAAATTATGGTATGCACTATTTTGAGATATGAGCATGCATCTAACAGCTGATGGAGCTGATGGTGGCTGAGTGATTACACTGTCCCATAATTCTTTGTGCCTCCTCTCTCCCACAGAGACGACCCTCTCGGGGGAATTTTTCAAAACAATATGTCAATAAAGCAAAAGAAAAGAAGCAGCTGGCGTCAGCACATTCAAAGACAATTATTGAAATAACTTCAGGAGATAAGTTTAAAAGTGACATAGTTCCTCTTCCAAGAAACCTTCATTTGATGTGAAAGTGTGGTTGTAAATGATGCACTCATCCTGTCCTGTTCATTACCTTAAAGGGACAATTCGCCTCAATATCAAACATATATATTTTGCTCTTACTTGTAGCACTGTTAATCCATCAACATTTTTTTGATCTGAGTGAGAGAGTTTTGGAGATATGGGATGTCTGTTTTCTCTACAATATCATGGTACTAGGTGGCACCGTGGTGCTCAAAGCTTGCTAAAATTTACCAAACTACACCTGGCCAACTGTATCACAGCACAGGAGGAAGTGTGCATCGACCCCTAACGCCAGGAACAGCGCCAGGCTTTAAAGCCAATTTTACGCTGTGGCCAAACTGTGTAATTACAACTACATGTGACGCACAGGGGCCCAAAAAAATACTTTTCCCCATAAGCTTACATTGTGAAAGAAGCGGCTGTAAAATAGCGACTGAACCTCAGCTGAACTGTTTCACCTGCTAGCTTACTTAGCTTAGCTAGCTAGCCTCGGTTTTACGAGTAGATCCATGCTTCTTTATGCATGATGATACGTTTGGTGGGTGTAGTTTGGTAGAAATAAAATGCATTGGTGCATTGGCTTAAAACAAGGTCTCTGTATTATCTTGTATAACCACTTTGATTTCGGGAAAGAGACCTTGTTGTTGAGTTTTTAAAATGCATTTTTTTGCCACAAGCTGAGTGCCAGCTCCATTATACTTGAGAGAAGACAGACATCTTTAGTCTATCTCTAAAAACTCTGTTACTCAATTTAGAAGGAAAAACTGCACAACAGATAAGAGAAAAAAAAATACATTTTTTTTTTGGGCGCACTGTCCCTTTAAGTACTCGCACTATGTTTAACAACACTACCATTTGTGGCCACTCATGATCAACGCTCTGCTCCTCCTCTCTTTATTTATGTATTCCACACAAACCACTGTTGATGCCATGAGACCCGACACACACATTTATTCTGCAGGTCTCTCCGTCTCCCTTTTCTTTCATGAGGTGGTGTATGTATGAAATACATCCACTGTTTCTCATTAACTGTCAGACTGGCTGGAGTGATGTGTGCTGGTCTGCTATTTAGTAATGGCTCACATCCATCCCTCTGAACCCCCGAAATAATCAATGGAACGGGATGGAGGGATGGATAAAAGAGAGGGACAGACACATTTGCAGGGTCAAGTGGAAAATGAAATACTGAAGAAACGGAGCGAGGGGAGAGGGAGAGGATGGGTGTGATTTGTTGAACCGTGTTTTATTTGAAGGGGAGATTTTAGAATATATTCCAGTAAAAGTATTCCACATTCATCAGAGGAAATATACGAAGAGCATACGTGTTAAATGAGGGTTGAAACATTTATGAAATCTGTGAAATTTACGACATAGTGTCACTTTTTTTTTTTAATTTACACTTTTTTCCCCCCAATCGCACTCTGCACTTGGAGTTTTTCGATTGAGAGCGAGCACAAAGAGAAGTGCCGCGGCATACAGTGGGAAGCAATCAAACTTTTGTGTCTTTCTTCTTCTCCTAAACAAACCGGCATGAGTCACAAAACAAAAAGGCAACAGGTGCACGCTGGAGATGTGAATCCTTCAAATGATACTCCAATTACCTCCAATTCCACCCACCCCAATTCACTTTGAAAAGACTCCTTCATTGGTAATTAAAAAGAGAGTCGCGTTGAATCATGAGACTCAGCCCTGCATTCAGATTGGCTGGTCCTGAATGACTGAGACGGTGGGGGGGGGATGGGGGGGGTGTTGGTTTGGTTGCAGGTTTATTTTTGTCAGTCAGTTTTTTGACTGGCAATCTACCAACGTATAGTATCAATCAAGCCTCTGTATAGGAGCTCTGACATGAATGTCTAATTGCGGCAAAGACAAGAGATGAGAATAGTCTTTTTAGTTGAAAGTATGCCACAGTGAAGAGGCTGATGAATTAACTATTCATGCCTTAATCAAGGTGCTTGTTTTCGGCCCATGAGCACGAGAGGAAGTGTGGCGCTGTGCGGAGGGGGGAGGAAGGAGGACGGGGGACGTGGAGAGGGAGGGGGAAGAGGAGGAGCTTGGTATATGCTAATGCAATTTAGACTTGTGTTTTTCCAAAACAATGCGGAAACACTGAAATGAAATGCGGCGCACAAACAGATTGAAACACCCCCCTGCGCTGTGATAACTATTGTATAAGCCCTGCAGATGTAAGGAGAGTCAGGGGGGAGGGGTGGGGGGCATATGAGCTTTTAAAAAGTACAACTTTTCCGATTTTTTCTCTTTTTTTTGTGTGTGTTATACAAACACAGGTAGAGAGGTGTTAATGTTCTGAGCTAAACTGGAGTAACCTGCAGCAAAGAGAGAGAGCAGTGGGTGTGAGCAAACCTCAGCCAACACATTAGCGGCCCATCAGGGAGGACAGAAGCACCAGGAGGACAGCAAATGATAGGTAATGTCCACTTCTACTCTTACATGTGCACAAACGCACACATGCACACACACACACAAGCACACAAACACACACTGACAAACACGCACGTAATGTTACTTTTCATTTCTCCCCAGGTTGCAAATCGGGTGTGTTTGAGGCCTAATTTTCACTGTTCTCCTCTGGGCACACACACATACACACACACACACACACACACACACACACACACACACACACACACACACACACACACACACTAGCACACACACAGATATACTAACCCCTCCGTGCTGCAAGTGGACCCTTTCCTTGGAATAAGAGTGAGAGGAATTCTGTCTAATTTATCATCCCTTATATCGCCGCTGACCCATGTATATCAAAGATGTGACCCCCACGGTTACCTTGGAAACCAGACTGGCTCTGTAGGCGGCCAGGGCTTTCAGGTACTCCTTCTTAGCAGCCTCTGTTTTCCTCTTGTAGCTCTGCAGGAGCAAACACAACAACAACAACGATTGATTACAAGGTGACGCCAAAGGCTAAAATGACCCTGTGGTCCACGCTGACTGATGTGGATGAGATTTTTGGGAGTCACGGTGCGATTGTGTGACCCCAGCAGCCTGCCCTGAATGATGAAAAACATATCAGATGCATTCATCGCACAGTTATCAAGTCGAGGGGATTTGACCATCTGCATGGCGCTGCCGCATTCGGAGCGTTTATTCCTTCAAACCGTCCAGAATGAAATGCGGAGCGAGCTCGTGCGCTGTAAAGTGAAAAGGCAGTTTGAAATATTACGGAGCTAAATGAGGAGTGAGAAGCTGTTTGTCATTTTTGTGTGCTGCTTTTCAGCCTCTTCCTCTATTAAGGCTGTTGCTCATCTCTTAATCAGAGCTGATGTCCCAGCAAATCATTCAGACGAGGAAGAGAGGGAGAAAAAAAAAAATAAAAGAATTCAAAACAGCATTAGCAGAGAGGCAATCTCAAGCCTCCTGAATGAACCTCAAATGATGCGTTAAGACAGGGAATTCGAGTTAATGTCATCACATGTCAGTCACAGGCTCTTTATAGCTGCCACCGCCTTTTTGATGCGGGGAAAACAAGTCGCAAAAAAGTCCACCCTTAAATCGATGAGGAAGACTCAGATCTCAGCTCCTATCTGGAGCATTTTAATATGAAGGAGAGTGTGTGTTTGTGTGCGTGCGTGCGTGTGTGTGCGTGAATGCAGCGGGTAATTACTGATCCTCAGCGAGAGACTGTCTGTGGCTCCGTGGACGGGGTCATTTCTTTCAAAGAGGTGGGGTAGAATAACCATTAAGCATTCATGTGTTGCCAAATGCACATAGGCTGGCAGCTGCTAACACAGTCAATAAACAAACAGACGTACACAGAGAAGAGCAAACAAACCGGGATGAAGACGGATACAATCTCTTGCTCAAACAGCTGATGTTTATCCTCTCACTCATCCCTATTTACAATATTATTATTATTTCCCTTCCGTGATATACATGCAGGTATTTTGGAACAAAACTCTGTTGGATTAGGAACTCGAGAACACAGATTTTCACGTCAGGAACGTTTAATCTTCGTTAAGAGTTACATTTCTTAAAAAAGAAGAAACAACAAGTGACAACCTGCCCCGTCACCCCTTAAATATTGATAGAGCCATGGCTGCCTCTTTAATGAACCCCAAACTACTCCCAGCAGCTTTAATTTCAAATTAATTTAACACAGCTAATGATTCGCGCAACGACGGATACTTTTAAATAAATTACCATGCCTAAGGATGTCTAATTATTCCAAAGTGAGTGGATTCATTAGCAATTGAAGCCGTCAGAGGCTGCAGGTCAGTATGAATTAAAAATAACAAAGCTGCGAGGGGAAAGCATATGCCTCCGTCGTAATCCTGACACGGAGGTGTCCCGCCTGAATTAGCCCCTAATTGTACCTTAATGAAATGTTCTTGTTTGATAACCAGTTAATTACAGGAGACAATAACTCCGCACCCTGCTGACACTGAAGGGAGTGATTACCCTGACGACCGAAAGACAGAGCGACCTGTGAGAGTAGGAGGAGAATAAGTGGGGAGGAGGAGGAGGAGGAGGAGGAGGAGGATAACGGGAAGTAGATAAGGTGGAGAGGAGAGGAGAGGAGAGGAGAGGAGAGGAGAGGAGAGGAGAGGAAGTGGCGAATTAAAAAGAAGCAAAAGTGTGATGTGAAAGCCGGACAAAAAGGAAGCAAACAGACTAAAAAAGGGTGAAGATCTTTGGACGGATGCTAAAACTCAGCCTTTAGAAGAAGTTTCATATCCAAACACGTCACTTAAGCAACGTGACACAGTGTTCTTTTCCTCCTATCTCCGACCTTTCACCGATACACAACTCCGACACAGCAGACTCAATTAAATAAGGCTAAGGTCTCGCCTCCCTCCTACCCGACTCCATTATCACTGTTCCTCCCCGCTGCTGTAAAAAAATAAAAAAAATAAAAATTGATCTTAATCTTAAATAACAAAAACAAGAAAAATGTTCTTTTGTGTTTCTGGGGCAGCTTTAACATGTAGTCACCTTGAGGAATAACGCAGCCCAAATAAACGCATTGATCTTGCACTATAAAACAAAGGCCTTCGGGAATTAAAAAAAAAAAAACGCTATGCATAGCGTGCAGGCATTCGAAAACATCTTAATAAAAAAAAAAAGAAAAAGAAAATATGAACATAAACATGAATAAAAAGAAGACGCTTTGTTCTAGCGAACTCAAGGGCTGCACTGGAGAATACACAACAACACGAGCGAGGTGGGGAGAAAATGCACGCTGAAGGAACCGCAAAAAAGGACAAAAATCACAACAATGAAAACTTCTGATCGTTCCTTCAATAAAATACAGCGATAAAACATGCAGCCCTCGATGCGTTTATGAGAATCCTGCTGCTGCATGGTGTGTTTGAGAAGTACTATTGGTAATTGGAAACAGGGGGCCACGTTCTAGTTAAAACAAAGCTGTGTGTAGGGGAAGGGTTGTGTTTACATTCTCCTGCATGGCTCCAGAGGGTCTGACTGCGACATTATAGAACACACCTCATCGGTCCTATAGACATGACGTGACAGCCGATGGAGGGGAAAAAAAAGAAAAAAGACATAACAGCGTATACATCAAGACATCGAGAGCACGGGGAGATAGAAATGCACTTCACTTGAACGTTAGCGGTCAGCAGCTGTGGATAAAGAACGCCATTATACGTCGCTACATTCAACCGAAGACAGAAATGTTAATATCTTTGAAGTAGCTTGAATTGGTTCCACTCTGTAAATACACGGTGGACAAGTTTATCCATTTGTCGTGCTGGAATAAGTGACAGTGCGAGTCACGGAGAATAATTAGAGCAATCACCGTGTTATTGCCCAGACAGGGGTACTACATTTCATTCCATAATGACATCATTACCTCAAGTTAATTATGTGTCTTGCGCGGTGACACGTTTGATTAAACACATGAATGCACAAACAAATCAAAAAATTAGCTGCGGAACGGCACAATAAATGGACGCATTTTTTAATGGCGGGATTGCCCTTTTGTGGGTTTTCGTTTTTTTTTCCGTTCGTCTCCGTTCCCAGGTAATGCTGTGAAGGACAAATGCATTTAGAGAGAGAGAGAGAGGGGGAGAGAGAGAGAGAGAGAGAGAGAGAGAGAGAGAGAGAGAGAGAGAGAGGGAGGGAGGGGGAAACATCTACGGTGCAAAATCTAAGGTGAAAAAGAATCCAGGACATAAAGGGTTAAGGAGCACAAACAATAACATTTCAGGAGCAGATGTCCTTGAGGCAAAACCAAGGACAAGGCAATTGCTAATCTTGTATTCCCAGCATGATCAAATCACCAGGCAACAGATATAAATAAAAGGACAGGAAATGAGGAATTCACATTCAAGGGTGTCAGCGGCGAAATGAAGATTCATGGTGAAGAGCCCCGGTGAAGGCGGCAAAAATTAACTGCAAATAAAAGGGACAGACGGCCTCCAAAGTCCGGCGTATAAAGTAGGTTTGGTGGGAGAAAAAACACACACATGCTAGATAGGGTCTAGTCGACGGAGGCTGGGGCTGGGGGGAATGGGCTGCACTTTGTCATGGAGACAGGTGCTTTTATTTGACACCCAATAGGCTGCGCCCTGACTGGATATTCTAAAAATATGAGTCTGCGCATGATCATCAGACTGTCTCGTTTTCCATTCATTTCACACCATCATTTGTTACCGCAAACACACAGGAACCCCTTTGACTTTGTCTGTCGGTGTGGAATGCTAAAACGAAATAGAAAATGTGCTGCGCCGAACCGCTTTAAACTGCAGTAAATGTTAATGCAGCTCCATATGCACAGGTCAGCCGGTAATAAAATTAAATTGGCTCCTGAAAATACTCAGGGAAGTATATTTCTGCACCGCTGATGGCAGGAAACTTTTCGCTTCTTTCACTATATAATTTTCACTGCATTAAGAGATTTCCTCGCAGTGGATTCAGCACTGTTGGTGCATGTCTAATTCACAGATAAACATGCAAAGAGAAAGATTTCAAGGCATTAGATGCATTACTCTTCCTTCATGAAGCGAATATTTTATAAGTTATCATTGCAGACTGAAGGATAATAATGTCGATTAAGAACAAGAATCTTATTTTTGTTGGTGCAGCACCATCTTTTTATATAAATGCATGTTTTATGCAGTTTAGCATAGAACAGACTCATTTTGTTGCTAATCCACCTTTCAAATTAAAAGCTCCAGCTGCACTTTCTGTTAAAGGGTAACTCCACCAATTTTGCACATTAAAATGTGTTTACAGGTCTTGGGGAGTACTACTAGTACAAGTGCTGTGGTATAAAGCTTGTGGCTCCAGAGGAAGCTTCATGTGATCTGATAAATTGCCTCCAGTGATGTCGCTCAGTGGCTAAGTTGCATGGTGGGTGATGTAGGCGACCCCTTTTTGAAAAGCAGTCCACTGGTCTAACATTGCGTCTGGATTGGTTGGATTGTGGATAGTGAAAGCAGTTGATTAAATCTGACACAGCAGAACCAGGGATATTACCTTTTGTATTCCACAAATGCTTCTTCATTTTCAAAACCTGGCGCTTACATTACCCACAGTCCAGCTTAGCCACTGAGCGACATCGCTGGAGGCAGTTTATCAGATCACACGCAGCTTCCATTGGAGCCGCAAAAGACGTACTACTACTTTTCTCACATGTGTAGTAGTACTCCTCAAGAGCTCTCAATACACTTTAATGTGTAAAATTCGGGGAGTTACTCTTCAACGCTTTCTAATTGGTCCCTGCCAGCTAGCTGTATTAACTAGCAGGAAGGACATATTGTTGTGACAAGCAACACCAGAGCTGTTAAATGTTAAATCTTTGCCGCTGCATGAGTCAGATAGTCTCAGCAGTGTGTTACAACAGACGGACTCAGGTAGCTGCTAATGCTCTGCAGACTTTACAGTATGTGTAGTGAACCTGACCTGTGAATTCCCATGGCTATGACCTAGAAAATGGAAACTAGGCTGTTGGAGCAGTTTTTAGTCGGTTTTCAGGCTAGTAACTAACATATGAATATGTGCTTCAGCGTTTAACTGGTAGCTAGTCATCTATTGGTCTACCCAGTGCTTCCAGTGAAGAACCATAATAGAAAGGTATGAAAATACTCCACACCTGAAAGCGGCTGCATTTATATAGTGCTTTTATCCAGCGCGCTTTACAATTTGATTCTCATTCACCCATTCACACGCGCACTTACACAACACTGACAGCGAGCTACAATGCAGTGACCAACGGGAGCAATTTGGGGTTCAGTGCCTTGTCAAAATAAGTTCATTCGATTTAAACACGGCTTCGTAAATAAAACTCCGAGGCAGTTCTGTGAATAGTTTTCGTCAATATGAAATATACAAACTTCTGATCAACCAATCAATTTCAGGCTAAAATAAACATATTCTGATTGGCCATACCCATTTTTTTGTGTAAGTGCAACCCACTTCCAACCTAAGCCCCGCCCATTCCAAGCACGAACACAGATACAGATCATTTAGTTGGTTGAACAGATACAGTCTCAGATAATAGTGTACTCGCTCATCCCTACCTCTAAGGACAAAGATCAATTCACAGTAAATTCTCCATACTCTGAGTGAACACAGTATTGATCTACCTGTTTCTGCTCCTCTCCCAGTCCGTCCCACATGGAGGCTACTATCTTGGATACGTCTCCGAAGGTGGCGTTGGGATTCTGTCCTTTAATGGCCGCCTGGGTGTCTCTGAAGAACAAGGCGTAGGCTGACACAGGCTTTGTGGGCTCGTTGGGATCCTTCTTCTTCTTCTTCTTCTGGGGTTTGGGCTTGGGCTTCATCATCTCTGAAGACGGCCGCTTCTCGCCCGTGATCTGGAAGACCATCAAAAACACACAAAAAACAAAACGGCTTATTGACACCGCAGAGACACGGGGGTCTACCGATTCAACTGGAGTGAATAATTTAATCTCTGATGAATGTTCATAACATTGGGTCCAGGTGAAGCATGTAAACTTCATTAAATCCACAATTCAAACTCCGTTCAACACGCACGTTCAGCGTTTGGATATTGCAGCACTGTGTCACTGACAGCGACACTTTGACACAGAGGGTGGTTGACAGCGTTTTTGTCTGCCTTGCTTTGTCAAAAAATAACATCTGTTAGTTGAATTTATCAAAACCTTTTCAAATCTTTATTTTTCAGTTGTTCAGCAAGTCATAAATTCTGACTTTTCATGCGCCGGGTGAAAGGAATTTTAAATCGCCTGCTGTATCTGCTCTGGCTTTGATGTGGTCTCAGAATGAATTGGAGAGAGCAAATGGAATTACTTACTGATAGGAGAGGTGGTAATCATTTTTATTCACACACACACAGTGAGAAGCACAGCAGAGGTGCATAGGCAGGGAAATACATTTTCTTTAACGAAAGAATCCCCCTTTTCGCTGTACTGTATCAGCGCGAGCTAGCGTTTAAATACACGATGAATCTGAAACACTGTGCCGGTGATGGCAGATTCAATTATACACTCATTCGCGTTTCCCCCTGACAGAAACGGAGCAGATCCACAGAGACGTTGGGTTGGTGGCCAATTTATGAAAGCAGTTTTACACATTTACATAAACCAAATGAATGTAAACAAGTTTCCCGCTCTTCTCATATAAATGAATGAGTGATTGAAATGAAGGAGTGGACAGAACAGATAGGATCGACAAACACCTTGTGTCTGCGTTGTTCATGATCAACCCATTAAATCATCCTTCACATCTGAGTTCGCTTCCCTTTTTTAGAGAACATTAACAAAATTCAACACAGTCTCCAGAATAAAAGGCTGCCATTGTTTGTTTCTGCAAACTATTGAAATGTTGAATTTGTAAATATTATACGTATCATATCAAAGTTTTTATAATAAGTGACATGTCATATGATGTTCAGATGATGATGTCTTTGAGCTTACTTGCTGTCAGTGTTTGGGTTTTTGGTTTAATTTCCTATTTTACTTTGTAAGGTTCATCCTCATGTGTCGTGTTGTCTGTTACTTCCTGTCTTGGTTTGACTTTCCCTCCCTTGTGATTGTGATGATTTTCACCTGTCCCTGATTAGCCTCCTGTGTATTTAGCCCATGTGTGTTTTCCCTCTTTCTGTTGTCACTTCATTGGTGTTTGTTCCTTGTGTTTCTTCTGAGTTCTCCACACTTTATTGGCTTTTTGATAGTTTTGTATTTCCTTGGTTCTTGGTTTTTCCCTGCCTGTTTTCCTAGTTTTTGCCACCTGCCTGTTTTTTTTTTGTTTTTTTTTGATCAGCTTTTCATTGAAGCTTGCTTTGCCTGTCTGTAGTCTGCATTTTTGTCCTTTCTGCTACGATTTAACACTTTCATGTCAGGAAGTTGAGGGGATGGCGGTGGCATGACGGCTACACGAGACAGCAGCCAAGCCAGAGACCACCGTTCAAGATGGCATTTCGACATTTGCAAACATGAAACCAAGGAGGATTTTTAACAAGTCAGCCATGTCAGTGGCAACAAAACTAGCCACTTGCAACTGAAAATCACGTTGTTTTTTTTTTTAACTATAACCTTGGGACAATCCCTAGCCCCTGTTTGTGCGACCAAAACAGGTATTTTAAGCAAAAACATGACCTTTTGCTAACCCTTATCAAGTGGTTTTATTTTCTAAACCTAGCCAGACCTTAAGGACAGCACTGCCACAACATAAAACTGAAATTTAGAGTTTCAACATGAATACACACTGCCAACATTTGGTCTGGTAGATGGGATGCAATATATCCAAATAACTTCAGGGAAAAGGATTCATGTGATGTCTCGTGTCATGTGTGTGAAAGAGTTTGCCCTCAATCTTACAAACATGCCTCAGTGGCAATGGATTGCCAGCTATTTGCAACTGTGTAATTTGAAGAGCAAAAATGATCTGTCACAAAGGACCAAGAGAAGATTTTGGAAATGTGCTGCTCAGAAAAAATAATTAAAAAAATAAAAATCGTTTCTACACTTACATTCAAAATATTTGAATATTTTAAATCAAATTTCTTTTTCAAATGTGACACCACACTCCACCACACCATAACATGCACCACAAAAAAATAAATACAATTTTCTTTTTATAAAAATGGCATCAGCTCCCCTCAACAGCAAAATGTTGCAACCATGTGAGTTTTCCAGCCAGCCAAATAAAAAGCACAAGCATGGCTCCCCCTGAATTCCTGCTTAAACTCAACACTACAGTCAGCATGCGAGCCATCTCTGAGAAGCACTGCCAAGCCCCTCGCCTCCTACTCCACTACTACAAGCCAGAGAAGCGTTGCCACATCAGTACCTTCGAATGAGGATCAGTCTCCTCTTCCTGATTGGAGCTCGAGGGGGAAGGTGTGGCCGATTTACTTCCGGGAGGTGAGGGGGAACCATGAGGCAGTGCACTCCGGCTGACCTGAGGGTTTAGCTGGGTCAGTGCGCTCATGGGGTTGGGCAGTATCGGAGGTGAGCTGTTTATCATGGGGTGGTTACGGGCGGGGTCATAATGAGAGCCGTCAGGGTGCTGGTGATGGTGTTGCTGTTGGTGGTGGTGCAAAGCCATCTCCTGCATCTGGGGTGAGAGAAGAACACCAGCTTTACTATCTGCTCCTCTACTCACAGTAAAGATAAAAGTTTGCCAATCAGCCAAATATGCAAAGACGTAGAGGTGTAGATGACATTTTTGACAAATTTGAGAAAGATGTTCATGTGTGTTGGACCAAATCTTAAAAAAATAGACAAAAAACAACTTTTTTGAGATATGTTGTAAAGAGGGGAAGAGGTCTGTTGGAAGAAATAAGACAGACAAAAAAAATCCTCTTCGAGGTCTCACTTGTAAACTGAGGCTGGTGGTTAGAAAGCTTCGCTTTTCTCTTTCAACTGTCTTCTCTTAGGACAGAAACGGGCACTATTTTCAGACTTGTAGGTTTGTAGCCAAGTTTATCTTATTTTTTATTACCTATTTTGGTAACTGGCGTTTGTACAGGAGGACATTTTAAATACTCGAAGCAAATATCTTACAGAAAAACTAAGAAATACAAAATCTCACAACCCAAATCAACCAAAACAGCTCGCTCGAACACTAAGAAACACATTTACATCGCTCCCTAAAGGTTATTACCATTCACTCTTAACTAACCGGACCAGAAAAACATGATTACAGCACCTATTCTTAAAGCTCTTTGGGCTTTTGGGCTCATTGCTGGCTGCCATCTTTGTCATTTACCAAAGCCTTAAAAAACGAGGCCGTGTTTGAAATCCTATACTTTTTCATTTCACTTTCAGTACGTACTGCAGCGCCCCTTACAAAACACGTACTGTTGCATGCATTGTGCATATAATTGTGAATGCTGCTACAAGTCAAAAGAAAAATATGCAATTTGGAACACATCTTTAATGAGCACTCATCTGTCTGTGCTCCTTCGGCAGCTCAGTCGATGTGATGTATCTGCTGCTGCACAGAGGATTGTGGGTCAGGACAGTCTACTGCAAAACGTGCCCAGATGCAGTAGGATGTCTTGGTATTTTTGGCGTACAGCATTTGCTCACTGGTACATACAGAATCTTTTTCTGGCGCACTAAATAGTATGGGAGGACAGGTATGGGAACGCTACCTTAGATTTTAAATGAGGTGGAGCTCGATGGAGCCTGAGAAGAGCTGCAGTCAACACGGCTCCCTGTGATAGGCTCAGACAGCCGTCAATCAAGCAAATATAACCCAAAGAGACTTTTTCAAGGTTTTGATTTTTAAATTCACTATCAGAATTTATGCTAGAAAGAGTGAAATCATGCTACTGAGAGCTTAAAGCACTTACAATCAATATTTACCTCCACCAAGGAGGCTGTTGGGTCTTGGCGGAGGTATGCTCTCTACTGAAAGCCATTCTAGGTTAGCGATAGATCACGTGTCTACTTGTATGTAAAGGGGCTGTTTGTGGTGATGAGGCCTCTCACAGGCTTCCTCTCAGCTCCACCTAGCAGTCCAGCATCTTACAGCTCATTATTTTGGTTTTTGCAGCCCACGTCTGTGCTGGTTCTCTCTCACTGCTTTAAAATTCAATAAAGATTTTTATTTTTTTTTCATACAAGCCCGAGCCGTTTTGAGTCATTAGGGGAACTTTACCTCAAGCCACATTTTGAGTTGTTTCAACCTTCAGCCATGTAACACACAGGCCCGCTATCACTCAACTCAAAATGATATAATATTTCAAGGGGGCTCTCTATTACAGTTAAAGGTACAATCCATAATTTCTATTGACTGCTGTTTCTAGGAAGTGCCACAACATGTGCACCCCCTCCAGGGTCCTTGAGACACTGTGGCCTGGTGGTGGTTTGGGGAAGACTTTTAGTTTTAAGAAGCCAGACATCTCAGCACCTTGCAAAGCAATCGTTGCGTCAATGGCGTTGTTCACCAACCCTACCAACCCTATCCTGCAGATATTTTATCCTGACTGCATGCGGTGAAAGAGAAAAAAGTTACTTACTGCCCTGTAAAATAGCACTTTTGTCAAATAGAAATAGAAACAGGAGCTATACTCGCAGCTGGAGAATGACCCCAACATGCAGAACCACTTCAGAGTGATTACAGAATCAGACTCACACGAAGTTCTGCTCTTAGCAGTCCTAAAAGATCTTCAATAATAACTACATCAAAAGCTTTTCTTCAAGATTCATCAGGACAGAACATGAGCGCGCACCAAAGGATGCTTTTAATGCAGGCATAAATGGGAATGTTGGCCAATTTACAGATCAGAAAGTGATGAACTAGCATTTGTTAGCTCTTTGAAACATTTATGAGTTAAATAATACATTACACATTAGCGAAGTGCTAAAAAGATCAAATTGAAAAGGCCCAAGCATATGAGGTCTTGATAAACACGAGTGGAGGTTCAGGGATGAAGGCTCGGCTCTCTAATCATAATTGGTCCCAGTAGATTGCTGGAATAAAAATGCACAACAAAGTAATGTTGTACGCAGGCGCTGGCCTGCTTTGAAAACTCATAATATTCACACGACATTAGATTCTGTGTTTGCCTCAGCAGCTGCTCACAAAAGGCAGCCATGAACAAAGACATTCCTTTTGCATTTCAAATAACCGAGCTCTAACCTCCCCCCCCCCATCCACGGCAATCTCCAACTTCCAATCATAATTCAAAACACCATCACTACACTTCTTAAAACATGAGGAAATAGCTTCAGCAAAATAAGTAGTAAGACAGGAAAGAAGGGAGAGGAAGAAAGGGAGAAAGTGAAGGAAATAGAAATCCATTAATTTTCCATTTTCCATGGACTTGCTCTTTAAGGGTCCTCACAAACCAAGAAGCATTGAAAAACCAATTAATCAAACATGAATGGGCTATCATAGCTATAGCAGACGCGTTGCCATGGCAACAGCCTCCAGGCAAAATTGTCACCCTTTAATCTGAACCTCGCCATGTTTAATATAAACAAGAAGGAGACATGCAGAGCAAAAGAGCTCACCCGGGGAAAGGCAGCGTGGCTGCACGAGTACTGGGAGTCGGGTCACTGAGGCTTTACAGTCGAACATGAATCTACATTACAGTCCCTATTTTATGGGATTAATTCAAGAGAGATTTCTTTTGTAAAATTGGGACAATAATATAATTCAACTTATTCTTGTGGAGGTGAAGATGGTGGAAGCTAAGCATGTCTGACTACCAATATGAACCGGATTACTAATAAAACGATTCCCAGCTGTGTTTGTGGTGAATAAAACAGGTATTTGAAGTTCAAAACAAGATCCTTTCCAAACCCCAATCAATTGTTTTTTGTTTCTAAACCTGATCGGACCTTTAGCACAGCGTTGTCACAACATTAAATTGAAAACGTAGCGTAAAGAAATGTAACGTAATATTAAATCCAACTTATTGTTGTGGAGGTAAACAGTGGAACCAAAAGCATGTTTGGGTCAAGTGACATTCCTTTCAAGCACAAAATAAAATAAAAAAATCACTGTATTTCTTGATCTTGTTTTGAATCAAGCACACATTACATCTGCTATTATTTATAATCACTCCCATTTTTCGAACCATTAACTCAAATTTTCACGAGAGCTGAGTGTTCTGTCCAAGCTGACGAAGCAGAAAACGCAGAAACAAATCACCTCTTGCATTCTTCGTAAGTATGAAACTGTGCTTTACCTTTATAACAAGTGCTAAAAGCAGCTATATACAGTGGTAACACAACGAAAAGACTCGAGCTCATTACCGAAAACCCTCCCACTGTGATAATCTACTTCTAACAGTCACTCCTGTGTCGTTCTTTCAGACGTCTCTGAGTGCTTTTAGTTTGCTGCTTTCACCTGTGTCAGACAGAAAAGAGCAAGAAGTTATCGCATAGCGCCATCAAGCCCGAGCTAAATAAAGCGGGTGGCAGACGGCTGTACAAATATTATGAAAGAATCTGACAAAGGTTGCCGGTTGCCATAGGTACTGTATGCTAATTCTTAATGGTGTCATCCGAATAGCTGGCCAAGAGGGAGGGGTGAGTAACAGGATTTGATTGGTCACTGCTCTCTGCCTTTAGCATGTAACACACACTGACTGGTCATGGACTCTTGACAGAGATGACAGTCCTATAATAACATATATACAACATGAAAAAAAAAATTTTTTTGGGAACGCTAGAGCTGACGGATGGTTATAGATCGTCGTAGCATCATTGAAAGCTGCGCTCCATCGTTTTGGTTCTCCTGCTGCATTTTGTGGTAAACCAATAACTACCAACTTGAGCACTGCAGTGGCCTAAATTTATATATTTAGATTATTTATGAAGTTGGATCCCGAGTTCTCTTGGGTTTTGTCATAGCCGTGCTTAACCTCTAGCAATTTAGTTGTTTGTTGTAAGGCCCCGGGGGATCAGAGTCCCTCATAAACACAGGAGGCGAAGTAAGAGGGAAGGAAAGAGGAGCGAGGACAGAGAGAGACGAAACAGCGAGAGAAAAGCACACAGAGAGACCACATGACCTAAACCCATCTACAAAGTTAGCAAGGGGACAGTTAGATATTGCTTTTTGGTGATGAGCAGCCGGGCGGACCTAAACTGTGATGTAAAGCCAGGAAACTCGGTGTGAACGTGCTCCTCTGCCATCGTTACGCCTGTCGTGTTTGTATTCACATCTTGTACATCATAGTCAAATGGGAGTCAAATAACAAAGGCTTTCCAATTATGTGTAGCACATTGTGTGCGAGATGGAATATCACAAAGCCATTGTTCCCCTGCTCCTGCTGACCTTACCTTTGAAATGGTTTCACGGCCGCTCCAATTGCCTGCACCATTTGATTTAGCTAAGGGGATTTGACCACCAGCACAGAGATGAGAGAAGGGGAGAGAAGAGAGCCCTCTACGGCTGCGAGGAGACTGAGGAGAGAGTAAAACAGCTAACCTTGCTCCGTCCTTATGATGATTATAGCGGAGTGGCATCTGTTTCATCATTTAAATAAGTGGGTTGATTGCCGTGCGAGGTTTTATTGCCCTGGCATCATAATAAACTCGATGCCAAAGAATCAATAAATGCTGTGGTCATGTTTCAACTTATTATCACCATCTAAAAAATAGCCATCCAAATAATTCCCCATAAAGCCTTTGATTAAGCGCCTTCTACAGAGCTGAGTCAATTCACTTTAAATTCACTTACTTCAAAATGCAAATGAAAATGAAATGTCTTTGCTAATGATAGATTATTTCCCCCCCCACAATGTTCTGTGATTTATTCTCGGTATTCTACAGCCATGAAGCCCAGAAACGGCTTTATTTCTGAAGGAAAGTTCTTGTCAACTTCTATAGAGGATTGATAGAAAACATCTTGACTGGAAACATCACAAACTGGTGTGGTTCGTGCACGGCCCAGGACAGGAAGGCTCTACGGCGGGTGGGATGTTTGCCCAGAGCCCAGCGTTCACCCCGCTGCTGTCTGCCAAGCGATACAGAAGTATCCGCTGCCGTACCACCAGACTACAGAACAGCTTCTTTCCTCAGGCTGTGAGACTCCTCAGTTCATCCTCCACACCCCGCCTGAAATTGTTTTTTATCAGCTGTGACAGCATCTGCTGGTTATGTTTTCATCCTGTGAGTCCATGTATGTGTGTATCATTGCGGTCCTGGAGACAGTTATTGTATCAGGAACTACCACAGAAGCAGTTTTGAGTACAGGTTTAATATATTCACATCGTGAAGCTGACGTGGGGCAGTGGCATGCCCCCAATTTTCTGTCATTGAATCTCCTATATTTGGGGGGTAAGTTGAAATCCTCTCTTTTTTTTGAAGTTACAAGGTTGGAAAGGGCCGGAAGTGTTTGGCCCTGAAGTCACCTATTGTAGCGGGAACTACCAAAGAAGCAGTTTTCTAGTACCCTCCCAGGTGTTTATAGGTCTGTCTGTCTGTCTATGGACACATGCTGTCAACACATCAGCATCAAAAGTGCAAGATACAGTGAGGAAACTTTACAGTCGTGTAGTCCGGTTTGGTCCAGCCCATTACTGCTGAGTACCCAGGCAATAATGTAGTAACGACTAGAGGAGTCATGGGTCGGAACGGGAACATGTTCCCATCACGAGGTGGTCTCTAGTTAATTTTCATGATTTATTATTTAATCACCCTTTTATATAATTTTGTACAAGGGATTACAAATATCATTTTGCGGCACAATCCAGGTTGTAAAATGCTGATTAAATTAATCTTGAATCCCGAAACATCGCCCGCTGAACTGCTCTAATCAGCGCTATCAGACCGACAGACCCTCTCTCATCCCATCCCACCCTGCTTGAATATACAGTGATCAATGCTTCTGTGAGTCCTGAGACTTTCCTCTCCTCGCTCCCCTCCTCCCCCGCACCCCCCCGCTTGACTGGAGCCATCTTGTTTAGAGTGATGGCTCACTCACACAGGTTCACGGCTGCTATTGTAAAATCACCCAGCGTTTAATTGAAACAAATGACTATAATAATAGAACATTATCCCTGCAGGCACCCAGCCATGACAGCTTTAATTAGAGGCGCGTTCAAGACTGATCCTTCAAAAGCACAGCCGCCGCGCAACACGGCGGTAAACACGCCTTTAGGTGGGGGAGCCAACCCCGGGCCTCACAGCCCCTCAAAGCTACTTCTCATTCACCCTGAGGGCAAAGCACTAACAACTCTGTTCCTCAAAGAGCCTTCGAGCCTTCAAGCCTCCTCCCCTCCCTCCCTCCCCCTCCTCTCTTCTCTCTCTCTTCCTCTCTTCCCTCTCTCTTCATCCGTGTCTTCGGTTTATCAAGCTTATATACACCCAGGAGGGTCATTTACACAAGCTGAGGAGAATTAATAAGAGAGTGGATTTATGATCATATGCTGCTTAAGTATGAAAGCAAAGGCAAAACGCTGCTTCTGCCGTCTTGTGACATCAGACAGATGCTAAGTAAGGAGATATGATGGGCAGCAGATGCCGGGATGTTCGAGAAAGAGGAACACAAGGCGTTTAAGAATTTGTCGAAGCGTTAACGCGTTGCGTTTCAAAAGCGGTCGAGATTATTCATAAGACAAGGAGTCTTTGATTCGAATGTAATATGATGCTGTGATCCAGGTGTATACCAGCCAACTGTATTTAGCAACGCGCTATTAAAACCTCATTTTATTTTAAAAGCTTGGCAGTCGAGTCCGTGTTGCCAAAACAAGACACTAAAAGGTCACTTTCAATCGCTCCAATTACATGCTAGTCAAAAGCAAAAGTATAAAATGCTTGCTCTTGCACCTTCTGCGCTGAACTGTGATCAAGTAATTAATCTGGCAGCAAAACAGCAATACCTCACAAACTAGCAGCATAAGGAAATAATTACAAGAAACTTCAAAAGGAGAGAAGAAGCAGTTTATTCCAAGAGCGTTCTTAAGTAGCCACACTGTTGAAATGGACTCTGCCACATTATCTCTCAAAGCCAAACAGAGAGCGTGCCAACGCATTTGATATTTTCATAAAAAAGTCGGAACGACTTCTAAGTTGTGCCACGCGGATAAAAAAACGCACACAAAACAAACAAATCAGAAGTTATAACAAAGTAAAAAAAGGTAAACTTCTCCACAACCCTTTGACTGGTACTACATGTCGTGTTTTGTGTGGAAAAAGCGTACGTGGTTATCATCGTTACGGTTATTCAATCTTAAAAGTATAGCTGGGAGCATTCGCACAAAGAGGCTGATGTTCCTGGTTGTGACTGATTGTTGGTTTGAAAAGTACTGTACCACCCTGAACGCCTCTCAGAGTGACTCTGTGGCAGCAACAAGGCAGTGGTTGATTTGCAGATTGTAATGTCATGATGTCCCCCTCGGCACCATCCTCCATGTTCCTCATTACTGCTAATGTCAGAACCTCCTTTGCCTTTATTTCCTCTCTCTCTCTCTCTCTTCCTCTCCAACCCCCCTCCCCAGTTTTCTCTCTCTTGTTCCCCAGTCTTTCTGATGCTCTCTCAGTGTCTCCCTCTCCCCTCTCAGCCCGGGCGTGTCTCCGAGCTCACCTCACAAAGCACAGCGTCAGAGAATCAGAGCCTCGCCTGACATGACATGCAGGAGACGGTTGTGAGGAGCGGTAGGGACACACACTCTTGACAGCAGAAGGCGAGGCTCCTCTCCTCCCACTAATGAGACCCCTGACTGCCGTGTCAAACACACTGTGTGTGTGTGTGTGTGTGTGTGTGTGTGTGTGTGTGTGGGCGTGGGCGTGCCCACAGATGCACAACAAAAAAATGAATGTAGATGCAGAAATAATGAATACAAAAACAAGAAATAGCGCACATACGAAGGGTAGGTGCATACAGTATTGTGTGGAGGTCATGAAAAGGTGATTTACGTGTGATTATCAGAGATTTCACACACATTTCTGACATCTTAATCTTATTCCCCAGCTGCAGTCTATAACAAATGTTACAGATGATGGACTACCAAACAAATTAACTTATTGTTAATTTCGTGGAGCACATGATCGCAGAGTTGACTGCAGTATGTATAAGGCTTATTGTTTTGCTGACTTTCACCTAAAAAGCCCTGGTTTCATAAAAGAAGCAGACTGTTTTAAGCAGGTTTTCACATAGATTGAATCGCCCCACACATCCAATTGTTGTTTCCAACAGCAAGATTTAGAAGTAAAGTTTACGGACAAGCAAACTTTTTGGTTTGCTATAAAAACAGCTCAGAAATAGTTCTTGTAAAAGAATGGAGAGAAACCGATATATCAATTTGCCGATATTATGATATTTTGACTGATATTTTCCTGTCACAGATACATCCATATTGGCGAATGTGACGGTATTAAACCTTTTTTTTATAGTTTATAATGAGAAAAGATGTTTCAAGCGATTATCATTTCTATATAATTCATTATAGGTGTACTGTTTCCGTGCACTGGCATCATTTTGGACAATAAAGTTTATTGTTGAATGGCAAAATATGCTGCCTCTGTTACATATCTTTGGCCGATATGTTGATATCTGAATTTTTTAACCCCTAATATTCGAGTAAGACAAAATGTGATGAAAACACAAGTGAGCCACTGGTTTGCTACTGAGAGTTCCTCTTAGCAAGTGATGTGAAACTACAGTTGTGTCCTCGAAATTGTATTGTACCCAGATTTTTCAATTATTGACTGTTTTTTTACTAAGAAAAAACAGACACCAATATTCCCAAATAGAAAACAATGATCTTGTTTTGGCTTCCTCTTGGTCTCAGCTCTGATATCACATACAAACTGTGAAAATCATCTAATCATGTCTACAGACATTTTATCCCAATAGCCACCATTGGGGATAAAAGCTACCCATGATTTCTGTCTTTAGCTTGCGCCTCTTGCTCCAGGATTACAGTAAAAACAGCCCATGATGAACTGAGTTCCATGAATGCACAAAGTGTTTTAATCACCCAGACTCGAGCCACTCTCGCTCACATTAGCAGACAGAGTGGCAGTGTTGTGTTGAACTGGTGGCTGGTGGCACAGCAGGGGAGACGTCCCTGAGTGAGATGACGTGGGACGACTCTCTGCCACCACCACCAGGGCTGAATATTCCTGGTGGTGAAAGCGACAATGAGCTGATGGATGGTTGAGATAGGGCACAGTGCAATATGGACACGATTTCATGGCATGATAAATCTCAGCAGGGGCCCGTGGCTAAGTGTAATATGAAATCCCTTATCTATGTATCTGCTTCATAACACCGGCTATCTGCTGCAGCTGGATCTGCCTTTGTTTCTTCAGCTTCTGCTCTTTGCTTGAATGCTACTGTTGATCGCATCGACAGCATGGAGGAGGACGGTGACAACAACACGTGTGTGATAACCCATCTTTTACTCAGTTGTTTTTGAAACACGATGCGATGAATTATCTAAATTGAAACTTGTCCACTGTAGAGATCCTCTTCCATTACCTGCGATCACACCGATAAGCAGCATTATTAGGAGAGATTTTGCATTATAGCACTCCGTACTGTAGAAGTCGGCACGTGTTTGTCCAAAAAACAGGCTTAAATTACACCTGCAATGTAAACGAAACGCAATTTGTCTCACAGAAGTGATCCTTTTAAAGTGCGGTGTGTGTTATTTAACACCATCTCTTTAGAATTTCTGATTAAAAAGAAAGAAATTAAGTCGGCCCCTTATCCTCTGATTGGCTTAATCCGATAATTGACTTTATCAGGGTGGAGAAAATGGATGAGCTGCCATCCCAAGACTGCAATAAAAATCCCCCCAAAATGATGAAATTGGAAAATAACCTATATTTCTTTTAAGATATTTCTTAATATACAACTACAGTTTCATATCACATTGCCAGAGAAATAAGGCACTTTCTCCCAGGAGATGAGAAAAGAATTGAATTTTTCCTTATCGGTCATCTATTTTTCCACAGAATGCTATTACTTGCTGCCTGCCGTTGCTAAGCAACAGGAAATATTAATAGGACCTTTTATTAGCTAGGCTTTACCAGTGGAGTACTAAAATGAGGAAGTGGAAAACATGAATGTGTTACATAAATCTCTGAACCTTTCAGGGTTTGCACAAGTCTCTGTTTGTCCAGTGATTTATGGCCGTGATGGTTCATTTATGGGAGAGGGAGGTGTGAAATGCCAAATGGAACATTAGCCGAAGGGACAATTTGAAAATAAATAATCACAGAAAAAAAAAAAAAAAAGTGCACAAAAAAGGGGAAGCAGTTTAAAGAACCGCCTTATTTTTTTTTTCTTCTTCTTCTTCTTTCCCTGAGGACTTCAAGAGGCCGTCAAACAAGCAGGTGATATTTTTGTTCTGCTGGAGGCATTGATCATTCAAAATCATCTATGCCTGAATCAACATTGGAATAACTAATACAAGTCCCGTTCTATCACCGGGCTTGTTGAACTGTGGTGAAAAGCGACAGACATTCCATCATTTTTCCGCAGACGCTCTAATCCCTTTAAAAAATGACTGAAAATGAAGGTCTTTCAAAGGAGAAATGGGTTTTCTTCATCTGAATGAAAAGTATGGAATAAGGCAAAGCCTCAAAGAGCAGAAAAGTCTTTTAAGGCGAAGGTAAGACAAATTTAAAGTCCATATTGGAAAAAAAGTCTAAACACATTTAATTGCAATATATTTCAGAAAAGTCACTCGATAACAGTCCAGGTGATACGCAGCGACTGTTCACTTTTCAGACTTCAGAATTAGGAGGCCGAGATCGTCCCTTTTAATGCATCACTTTATCTCTAATCCACCTTTTCACTCTCGTCCATGTTTATACAAAGAAACAGCAGGTGTACAGTATGCGATAATACGTTTGCTGAGACCCTCCATCAGAGGGAGAACACATTAAAACACACCTCTGCTCTCTTATCATTAATTCATCCCAGCTTGTCTGTGACAAGTTCAGTTGACATTGCAGCTCATATTTCATTCACACAGGCTTGGAGAGTGAGCACCTGCCAGGAGCACTTAATACCTCGCGAGTAAAAGTAAAGAAAGGAAAGAAAACACCCAACTTAACATGACAATCAGGGTGGGATTAACACGCGGTAATTAACCTCAACAACTGAAGAGAAAGGGCCCGTGAGGGAAATTCTTACATTCAAATGTTGCTAACAAAAGAAATTAAGAGTATGAATTTGAATATGAATGCAGCCGGCAGATCTTTAGGGTGCCGCAACCCTCATTACAAACGAACTGACCCTCATTCAGGCGGCTTCACGTCTTGTATTCTGGAAAATAACAAATGAGATAATACCTGGGAGTTTGATGGAGCTGCATATAGCTCTGTCTGCTAATACACAGCCGTTACGCACAACATCCCCTGGCTGATTATACATTCATCATCTGTTACATATTCACAACATCACACTCGAGCCAGTTTGATGATGGCTAATATTGCATGCATCGTTGAGGAACATGAAAAAAAAAAAAGATACTTAATCAAAGATAATTTATTCCAGTTTGCAGGCACAGGTCATATGAATTTGAGGGGCATTTTAAAATGTATCACAATTGAATATGGAGCCCTTTTCTTCTCAGATAGATCGCAGATGTAGTTGTCAAAAACCACAGGTGTGACGCTCATGCAAATATATCTGTGCGGCCGATAATAAAATAGTTTTGCTGGAGGCGAGTTTTGGTGTAAATAGAGAAATGATGCACAACAACAAGGCCACTTCACTTGTGTGACAAGAAATTATTCACTAGCAGCCGCAGCAGCAGCAGCAGCAGCAGCAGCTAGCAGAGATGTGTATCTTTCTGGGCTGTATTGATAAGATCAATGCAACCTGAGCATGGCTATTAAATGTCTAATGTGTTTTGGAACTTGTAGATGCTATGACAGTGGGGGCATTAACAGAGAGAGGCAGAGAGAGAGAGGCAGAGAGAGAGAGAGAGGCCCTGCCAAGTGCATCAGAGCATCAGAGAAAAGAGCTCTCTGAAAGATATCAGGTTTGGCCAGGAGGGGCTTCAGGACGCAACATAATAAGCATCAGCAAAAAAAAAAAAAAAGAGAGAAAAAGAAAAATGTATGAATTGAAAATGGACTCTTTACAAAATTAGGGGAGTACAGTCAATTATTATGTCTTTCAAGGTTTTGAGAGTCAGCACAGGAGAAAAATGTCTGGAGACTTAAAAGTCTCCGCCTGGTTGGAAAGTTTAGTTTCCATCAGCTCCTCTGCTTCCTGCTGATGATTCACACCACCGTTAAAGGTCCAGTGTATAAGATTCAGGAGCCAGAAATTGAATGTAATATTCATAATAATGTTTACAGTAGTGTATCATCACCTGAAAGTATGAACCTTTCTTTACCTTGGAATGAGGCTTTTATAGGGAGCAGGGTCCGCCATGTTGCACCCACATGTAGCCCAGAACAGACAAACCAAACACTGTAGAGAGAGCACCGCTGGATGCCACTAAATCCTACACACTCATCCTTTAAAGGATCATACCGGCAATATAGACCGAATCCCTGTGACGTGTCGCAGGGGTTTTCTACCCTGAGGTTATTGTAAACAAACATTGTGATTCGTTCGATTCTATACTTTCGTTATTTTCAACAAGTTCAACGAACCAAATCCAACTACAGGCTCAATGGTGACCTAAAGGTTAGAGAAGCAAGCTCATAAGCAGAGGGTCTCTGGTTCAATCCCCTGGACCAGCAGGATAAATCTAGGTAGGGAAATGAAAGGCAGCTCTGCTTAATTGCCTCCATTGAAGTGCCCTTGAGCAATGACTGTAGTGGTTTTTTCACTTTTGATAAATCTGCTGATAATTTTCACATCTAGTTGATATTAGTTTGGTTTAAAAAGTTTAAAAAATCCTGTTTTGGTGAGCAACAAACAGAACCCAAAGATGAAAGATCAATGTGTTCATGTATCGGACTAAATATCTACGAGACATTTTGAGACTTTTGCATAAATCCTACTTAAAACAACCGATGATCTGATTCAATTTCAGTGGATTCAGCTCCTCTACTAACAAGTATCGCCTTGCAAAGGGAGGAATCTTAGACCTTCATTGTTTTTTAACTATTAAAAACACATCAGTGAGCTTCACTGTCGGACTGCGTAACATGTTCCTTCATTACCGTGAACACGGGAACATGAGCACCGTCCTGCTGCTGTGAATACTCACTTGCATGAAATTAAACTACATATTAGTGACCAGTTTGTGTATTTACATCATCAGTGGGGACAAATAGACTTCGGTTGGAAATTCACAGACACGGAAACAAAGTCAGAAAGTATCTCAGAAAGACAAATGAATTCTGTGTTTTGTTCTTTTTTATGGGACATGTAGATACGAAGAAAAACAGAAATACACCAGTTTTATTCTTTAATAGTCTCTATTCCTCAATGTAAGTGAAAATCTTGATAGCTACCATTGGTGAAAAGGATCCACACCCACCTAAGGATCTAAATCTGAACACCATTTAGTCCTACGGTTCACCCTACCAGCACAAAAGAAACACACACTCTCTCCTCTGTCTAGCAGCTCCCTGAATATGATCAACTGCTGCTGTGATACTGCTCTAAATCCTTCTTGTTATATAATCGCCCTATTTATTTTATGTTTATATTGTTGCACCTGCAATGGAGTACTTTCAAACGTCCTCGTACTTGAATCACGTAGGCGCACCCTTAAAAAAAGCAGGAGCTCTCAGCCCTTTGTTGAGACAGAATAACCTTATTTCACTCAACTGAATTATCTCTAAAATATCTAATAATGAAATCCAGGAGGTACAGAAAAACTGGAGGTATATGCTCATTTTGAATAAGAGTTACCTCTTTCCTCCTTGCAATTTCTTCTTGCTTTCCTCCCCACAATGCCCCCCGCCCCCTGCTCTCCATCCTCAACCCCTCCTCTCTTCATCCAACTCTATTGCACTCTTTTCATTGCCCAGCTCACGTATTGAATCTGCCTGATGAAAACAGATCTCACTGCAGCACCACAATAGAATGGCTGATGCAGGAAAGATGAACCCTAATGGATTTTTTTTTTTTTTTCAATGTGCTCAAGATTGAATATAAGGCCTGACCTCCAGATGTAGTGGATCCATTTCAACAGCGCAGATATTGTTTATAGTGAGGACACAGGAACACATAGACACCACAACATCAACAGTCGGCCTTCCCGTCCGCACGTGACGCCTCGAACACTGTACTCCTCGGCGCGTGAAAACTAGTCTAAAATTAGAATTGACCCTCGTTATTTATCTATCCATGTCAAGTGAGGTATTCATTATGATAGCATCTCGTGTTTGAACTGCAGAGTTTGCTTAATTACTCTGCTCGACAGACTGTGTCAAGGTGAGGCACCGGTTTAATAGACACTCCATTCTCAGCACAAATGAACCTCCGCTACGGTTTGGTAGTTTCGCCAGGCAGGCTATTTGATTTAGAAATTTCTGAGTTTGCTTTATATGCTGCTTCTTTTGCAGTTAGGTTGAAGCAGAGCCGTGAAAAGATCTCCAATATGTCCACGGAGCTTAACTCGGAGCCACTTAGAAATAGTGAGGTGTGGGAGGTTTACATTTTTTTTAAGATCCCTGATCACCTGGCTAAAAAAGCTGTTTTTAATTTGGTTGAGTTATTATAAAGTGTAGTAGTCTAGTCTTGATTTATTTGCTTCCAAATTACCCTGAATAAGAGAGGATGATTTATGAAGTATTTCACAGCAGGAAAGACGGCCCTTGCATAAAACTGGGCTGTCTATGCAGTAGAAACTAGCAAACTTTTTAAAAAAGTTGTAGTGATATGAAGCTTGTTGAAAATCAGCAAACTTTCCCATCATTAGTTGTCGACTATTAAACGCGCAGCACTGTATATAGCTTATGTCGCAAGGGGTCTGTCAGTCAAAACAACAGTCCAAGTCATGATATCAGATTTCCACTGCAGACATATTGTTGCAAAAAGAATTTATGAGATCGATATTATGACGATATCTACCCGGACTACAGAGTCTCACTCTGTACATCTACTCTGACGTGATTTTGTATGAATTTCATTTTTAAATCATGGTTAATGTCAATACTGGTATATTGCGACACCCCCAATCTAGGCATTTTTAGACATTTTAATGCAGAAATGTTACATATTATGTCTTTAAATGAACCACCACCTATTTTGATAATCAATTCATTTTCATTTGTTTGTTGTTTTTGAGTAAAAATTCTCAGGTTTCAGCTTCTAAAATGTAAGGTTTTGTCTGGTTTCTTTTCTCCTCCATGAAAGTAAACTGAATGTCTTTGTGTTGTGGACAAAACAAGGCACGTCCTCTTGTGCTTTGCGAAACACTTCCACATTTTTCGCCATTTTCTGACATTTTATAGACCAAACAACTAATCTAATAATTGCGAAAATAAACAACAATGAAAGTATGTGTTGTTCTATCTCTGTGTCTCCACTTTCAAAACCAAAACACCATTTCAACCACCAGACCTGGTGTTCAGCAGCTGTTACCAACATTTGCAGTATGTGCGCTTTGATTACATGTTCATCGTGTGTCATTTCCAACATTTCACATCTCATGCATTTTTATCACACGACCTGCAGTATTCAATCTATTAAACCAACCAGAGTGTGGCCCTCTGTAGCGGTAACAAATATCCTGACTGCCGAGAGAAAGACCGGCCAATCAACCACTGTCTCCACCGTAAAGGTCATGACCAAAATGTGAAATGAATATGAAGATAAATGACACACGAATCCAATAGCTCGGGGGAATATTCCAACATTATGTATAATATACAGTGTGTTTATGTTTCAGATCTTTATCTGGTCGTATTTTGTCTACAAACTGACTGTTGTTTATCCTGATCTCTTCTGTTTATGATGAACAGTATAATACATTACGCTTGACCTAGATATGCATCTGTGTGTATTTAACGTACATTGTATATAATAGATGCTCTTGTGTTTTCATTAACATACACGAAGCCGACCGCTGACTCTTTTTCTATTTCTAATGATGCCTCAGACAGAAAAATAACTAAATAAAACATGTGTAGTATATTATTGAGCTTTATATTCCCAGAGAGGCACAGCTGCCCACTGTAGCTATTTCTGTCTGTTTATGATTTCTCAGTCAATGTCAAGGAAGTTATGAAGCTATGAAATTCTGACCTTCAAACCCCAAACACAGAAATCTCTGAATATGTTAATGCTGTTGACCATATGTGCTTTTTGTTATGCATTGATTTGTTTTTACGGAGATCTGCGAGCAATAAAAAGCGCTCACATCTGTCTGTATTTTAAAGGGAAGCATCGACGGAAACATCAAACGCTGACATAAATGTTCAAAGCAATCTATTCAGTGCACCTCTATTCGAATATTTACATTTTGCCGGGTTCGTAAAGGTTTTTAAACGTACGCGCTTTTCAAGCACTTTCAAGGTGCCCAAACCCCCAAATTTTCAAACCCTCAAAGCCTTTATTATTAAATCTTAACTGTTATTAATGCAACTGCAAAAAATTTAAGTTTTAATTAGTTTTTACCAGCTGTTCATATTAATTGGATGTATTTGACACCAGGAGACAGCAGACATATAACAACAGGATCATTTAATGTCAAATATTGCTGATTCTCAAGCATATTCCCAACCTTGAAAACATTTCCACTTTCCAAACTTTTAAGATTTTGTACAGACCTTTGATTTTAATCACCGAAGAGGATCTGAAAACATGTACTCAGCTCAGCTTTCTCTCTCCGTGTAGGGCCATAAACAGTACATATATACTATAAGAGAGACTTTGCTTATTGCAGCCTATAGGATACATTATGTTTCACGCATAAGCTCTATATATATCATTAGTTGTGATAGAAACCTGCTCTATTTCCTGCCGTTCTCATGAATGCAATTATGGTTTGGAGATGCTAATTTGTGGAGGAGCAGTTCTGTGCGGAGCTGAGGGAGTAATCAGCACGTATTCATGTTTGAAGGCTTGACAGATTGACCGATGCATGCTGTCGAGGCAGATATGATGTTGATGGATTTACCCACAATCCCTTTCTCCATGCATCAGAGCTGACATGGCAACCGCTGAACAATCATTCAGCTCCCCCCCTCCTCCCCGACTTAGTCCCCCTTCTTCACGTCTGGAAAATTACATTTGTACCTTATAAGGTTGAAATCTGTTTCATATTAGAAAGCACTGTGAAAAAACGGCTGTTTTGGATGAAAATCATTTGAAAAGTCAAATCGCTCATGTGCTCCATCGTCCTTTTTTTCCCCCTAGATTGCAACTTTGCATCTGCCTCAGTGTATGGTCATGTATGTTCAGTGTTCCTGTGCGTACATGCGAGCGATAATAATTTGTCCTCAGCTTTCTACCTGAGCCAAAACATTTAAAATCACACCAAAAAGGAAAAAGGCTTTAGTTTAAGTCCAAGCCTTTTTCCTCTGAGGTATCAAATCATTTTCACTATAATTAAAAGCTTAAATGGTCGGAAACATTTGTGGCCATTACTGAAAATATTATCTGACTCCTTAAATGTCAGGTTACTGGTGTTAAGGGAGCCCCAGAGGAACGGTTCAGTCCACAAAAATGCTACTCACCGAGGGCATTTGGCTGGAGACGAGGTGGCTGTCCTGCGCCAGCATGTTCGACATCATGAGTGTGGGCAGCTCTGGATAGGAGTACGGGTTGATGAGCCCATTGTGTGGCAGCGAGTGGCAGAGGTAGCCTGTGGAGTCGTGCTCCATCAGGTGAAGAAGAGGAGGCTCGGGGTGGTTGGGTGGAGTGATGGGGGGGATCTCGTAGTCCTCGTCTCCATTTCCACTGCCCGAGCCGCCGCCGCCGCCTCCTCCCCCGCCGCCGCCGGTCTGACCTGTGTAGCTCTGAGGGAGGAACAGAGAGATGAAAAGTGAGATAACTCAAATTTAAGGGAGTAATGGATATTGGATATTAGATCAAACTAAAGCAAAGTCATAACTGATTTATACATGACACTATTCCATATGGGTAGCAGATGTAGACATTCAGTTTACAGTAATAGAGTCACTTGATAGAGAGGAGCAGCTATTATAGGCGCCAAGGGATCAAAATGTCCTGTTCATTTCCTGCATAGGCCAAGTTCGGTGACTGTTGCACTTCCAAGGCTTAGATGGGTATAAAATTGTCATTGTTGTATATTAAATATCACAAAAAGAGGTTGCAAATCATCTGTTTCACTGCTAAAAAGTCAAAGGTAGAGGCCTGTATGCATAAAATGTAAGGGCAAAGTCAACCAAGGCTCTAAAGGTTTATTTCATTAAGAAACATCCAATTATCAAACTTCAAATTCAGCAGCGTTCTTCAACTCACAACAAACAAAAGCTGGAGTAGAAACCTAAAAATATATTCAGCAGTTTTGAATTCTCGGTCAATCTTGGATGAATTTGGCAACTCTGGTGCGATTTTTCTCCCGGATGCAACAACAAAGCACTTTAATTCACGCCTCTAATTGGGTTCTTCTCCACAGAAATGGCAGCTGAGGTTCATGGGTAGCACAGCATTCAGAGCCTCTCAACTTTTTAATTATTCTGTTTTTTAAACCCAACTTGAAACTATTAAAACTAATCTCAAGACAGACCTATGGTACTGTTCAATTATCAGCAAGACTTGTGTGTTGTTGAACATGGAGGGTATTGAAACTGACACCTCCAAAGAGCTCAACTCAACAAAACTACAAAGACAGTTGAAACAGTTAAAGCAGCTACAAAACTTTCTTTTTCTTGTTGATTCTGGTGACCCCTGTGGACAAAAGTGGTACGAGCACGACCGCCTTGTGTGTCGAGATCTTGATCCGGCTAGTGTGTGTTTTTGTTTTTAAAGCGTGTGAGAGAAAGATGCAACTTATCTCAAAACTTTTACAACTATCTTTTTTAAAGAGGATCAACATTTTCAATAAATCGAATGTATTCCAGGTTTATTTCCAATGTGTTTACCTTTTCTGGTGCCTATAGTATGGGCAAAAAAGTGCTTTCCGTGCATTTAAAAGATATATACAGGATTTTTTTTCTCTGTTCATCTCTGTCCAACGATTTCTCGTACTGTAAAAGTACTGTTTTATCTGCTTGAAGTTTCTTTGGTTTGTTCCTTTCATCTGCTCCAAGAGGGTGATTTGCTCTTGAAAAAGAAAAAAGAAAAAGCTATCTTTTCTAAAAAGCTGTTTGTTGGATGCATTACGATGAGGTAATCTATTCATTTGTGGTTTTGTAAGATTAATAACTGTAATATGACAACGGTGAAACAAACTTTGTTTTGGTGCCGTCCCACCAGACTACATAGCGGCTTCTTTCCTCTCAACCAACCTCAGCGCTAATTTTATTACTTATCTGACCTGGATAAGTCGTAATCCAACCAGATGACGAGCATTAAGAATAACCACGATAACTGATTCTGCGAGCTGATTCTCTTGTTTGCTTATGCAGGTGTTTAATCAACACTTAAAAGTTCCTTGTAGTACGTTTCAGCTAACCGACACTTAAAAACGGATCAAGGGAAGGAAATGATCTTCGCTTCCTCCATGTGCATTTTTGTACATCTTGGCACCTCAAAAACTTCTGCTTTTTGCTTCATTACCAGTTAACGTTTATTGATCGTACTGCCGTTACCATGACAACAAACAAATAAAAAAAAACAAAAATGGAGAACTGTGAAAGCAAAGTGTTAGTAAGTTAGTACAGAAAATAAGACTTTTTCGTTTTGGGCCCCATCCGTTATTTTCATATATGACGATAAGATCGTTGTGAATTCTCAGGAACGAATGATAATAACTGAAAACTGATGCCCTGTGGTTTTTAATGTTTCACAGAGGACTCCAGTTCTCTAACAAAACCCCTCACTGACAGCTCTACTAACTAACTAACTAACATAGTTGATCAGTGACAGAATAAATACAAAATCCAGTTATCCTCCGACCCACTGACATAAGCTGATTATTTAAGCCGTTCTGTTGAAACCCTTTTCTCTGACCTTAAAAATTAATTGGGAGCATTCACTTCTTAAATAATATGACTGTTTTGGCAAAAAAAAACAAATAAAGAAGAATGTATTTATTCATCTGTTAGCATCTTGTTCCCCCGAGGAATTCAGACTCCTGCCATTCTACAAAAAGCTTTTTAAACTGTTTAAATCCTGATCCGTCATTTTTTTAAAGAATAGGAGTAATTTTGTTTCAAACCTTGAACGTCTCATTTTGGAACAAAAGCTTCGATGCTCAGCGATCAGTAATAAAGAAGACCAACAGCCTCTGTATTTGTGTGCTGTCGCGCTAACACAGTAAGTCCAATCAGATCAGAGTTCTGCACGGAGCAAGAAGAAAAGAAAAATAGCAGGGAAATTCAACGGGGAATGAAAAGCAATTTTGTCTGAGACGATCCAACTTGACTCCCATTGTAATGACTGAGTCAAATTAATCATCACAAATAATATTCTGGTGTCAGCCATTCAAGGGTTTTTTAATAGAATTTTTATGATTCATGTCTAGCGGTATACATCAAACAGTCAGTTCTGCAACATTTCTGAAATCAATTCAATATCATCTTTGTGTAGGCTGTCATCCTCGGCAGCGGAGTGGTCATTTATCTCTCAAACAGATACTTTTAGAAAATAAGGGGCACACGGAGATGGAAGAAAGGAGAGAGAGGATACAGGGCAGTTTTTTTTTCTTGTTTCTCTCAACCCTGTTTTAAAAAATAAAGGTGAGTGTAAAGGCACATTCTGCCATTTTAAAACCGTATAAATTACAGGATCTATAAGTAAAAAGGCTGACCTCTAAATGACGAGCATTTCTCAGCTGCTTAAAAATACAAACTAATACGCCTTCGATCTGTTTTAATTGTCTAATGTTGTTGTTTGTTCATTTTAAAGTGATAGCGGCTTTAAATCCTTGTGTTTTTTTATTATTTGGCAGATTTTTTTTTCTTCAACCCGCATCGGGTTTGACGATTGTGCCTTTAAGTACACAGACACAATCTTCTTTTTTTACAACAATAGCTTTCAGGAGGATTAAAATGCAATGTCTTTTAAAGGAATACCAATCTAAGGCAGTAAGCACAAAGCCAGATGAGAGGAATTTCATTAAGTTACAATACCTAAAACACTGAAAAAAACACCCATCTTTAATTTAACCACAAAAAAGGGACGTTAGCGATGGTTTATTGTGAGGCAAGAATGTAGACACAGACTCAGCGTTTAAAGCGCACTTTCATCTTCCTACATGTTCCACCAGATGAAGAAAAGAAGTGTGATTGCCTCCATTTGATTTACTTTGTCCTGACAAAGCCTGCGAGCCAGTTGATATTAATTTTCTGGACTGTCCTTTGAAGACAGATGTTTTTGTAAACCTGCAGGGATGATGTTATTGTTTGGTCTAATGGACAAGAAAACGAACATTTCCTGAGATTCAATTTCCCTCATAATTGTTGGAAGGAAACTAAATTGTCTGCTGTAAACATCGGGGCTATTGTGTGAAGTGAGTCCATGTGCGCGTTCCCTCGGAGCCTCCTCGCATCGGCCGCCACCTTTTACTTTACTACGGCCGCTGCACTTAGTCATGGACATCAACCTTTTGTTTTCCAGATGTTAAAAAATCTATTTCCACGCTACCAAAACATTTTCCTTGTTGCTTGATTGTGCAGAGGGACGAGGACTGAGGATGTGTCATGTGTTAGATTGCTGTGAGGGCTCATCCAGTGCCCTTGATGATAAAATGTAAATACCAAGGACGTTCCCAGTTGGATTGTGGCAAGATAAATTATTCATATGCCTCTATTCAGAATAAGCTTGCATGTACAGGACCACATGTACACTCTGGCTAATGTATACTCTTTTCTCCTTTAAAAGTAAAATCCAAACAAAGGCAATGCATTTGATGGATCGTATGGACCAGCGTGTGTCCTAGTATGGAATTTGCTTTTCAAACAAAAGCCTCCTCTTTCTTTTTTTCTCCGCGCTGAGGTACTCGTCATTGGTTTACTTTCAATAGTCAGGGACGCACTTCTACCAAAAGCTGCATTGCTCAGATTCTTTCTTTTTTTTCCCCTCACTGAAACATCCTTTATTTTCCTCCTCTGATCAATACCGCACACTATAGGGAGTGTTATTTCCAATACACAGTATGCTCAGTCTGCACAGTGAGCGAAACACAATCTGTAACATTTTAATTAAGAGACAGATCTCTCGACTGTAAGTGTTACATACCGGCACACCTTTCATTTGAAAGAAACAGATGAATAGACAGTTGGTCTGGGACTGAGAGAGAAAATAACATTGATTGGGGAGCTTTCCAGCTTGTCTTTTTATTTGGCACGGATCTCTCCCTCCCTCTGCAACACTGCCTGAGTATTCAAGGCCTTCTGGAGATGATATTGACTGTGGCTAATGGCTCATTATCTGTACATTCTTCCTCTTATTAGATTATTGTTGTAGTGCCTGTGGAGAACTGGATTTGGAACACAAACTAATTAATATTAAAATGTATATTAAATCTGTGAAATGATTCACTGTCAAATATCATTTGTTTGTACAATAAATGAGCTGCATGCACTCCAGCATTTATGAAACAACACATGATCTTGGCATCACGTTCTGTTCGGAGGCAATCAGTCAATTTTCAGAAAAATTGATCATCAGGTATTCCGATCGTTTGTTAATTATTAAAGGGACAATCCAAGTCCCCAGAAACAAAAAATACATATTTTCCCTCTTACCTGTAGCGCTGGTTATCCATCCAGATAGTTTTGCTGTGAGTGGCCGAGTTTTGGAGATATCCTCCATAGACTCTTGAATATAAAATAACTAAATGGGACTCCACTTGTGCTCAAAGCAGCAAAAAAATACAATTTAAAAAACATAAAAGCAATGCCTCTTACCAGAAATAATAACCCTGCTACTCAAGATAATCCACAGACCTTGTTGTGCGCAGTTTCATGTACAGTAGGAACTATCTTCTTCAACCGAACTACACCCACCGACTCATCCTTGTGACAGTTCAGGATGTAAACATTTATGGCGTCCTCCTCGGCTGAGCTGTAAAATAGTTAGCCAGCCTCTCATCCATGAGTCGATGCATGACTCCTTCTGCATGGTGTTACTCTTGGCGGTGTAGTTCAGAAGATTGAAAATAGTCCCGACACAAATCTTGAGTAACCAAGTCATGATTTCTGGGAAGAATCATCGCTGTAGCGTTTTATTAGAGCAGCAGACTTGGCGTTGGACCTGAACTGCCTGTCAGTATTCGACGATCTGGGGATGAGCCTCAACAATCAACTGTGTTGCTCTGCAAAGTTACATTTTGTTGTTTTAATTCATATTTTGCGGGGGCTTTAAGCAACACACCACACTGCCGACATCTCGAGAGCTGATATCTCCAAAATTTAACAACTCACACCAAAACAATCCAGATGTCTTAATAGCACTACACGTAAAAAGAAAGATATGTGTGCTTTTTATTTGTGGGTGAACTGTCCCTTTAAGCCATTTGAAACACAAAAAAACCCCCATCTCTGCTTGCTTTGTAAACTGATAATTGTTTTGAACGTTGGTCAGACAAAACAACACATTTCAATAGTTACCTCGTGCTCTGGGAAATGAGCATTTGTATCCACTATTTTCTGACACCAGAGACTAAACAGCGATTTAGAAAATAGTCAGTTGATTAATCTCTGATGAAAATAATCATTAGTCGCAGCCCCAGTCGTATAATTTACTGGTTTCTTTGTACATTCGCTGAAAAGGAACATCATTACACAAACATTATTTTTATTTTGACAGGTTGCCCACACACTGCGAACACTCCCTATTAAAAATAATCAAGCCCGCACAAAACGAACATAAGTGCATAAGTACGATCGGCGGCACACGGAGTTTAGAGTCCTCTCAAGTCAGCGCTGGTTTCGGGGAGAGAGAGGGGTGGGACCGACAGCTCGGAGACAGACGATGACAGATCTGCCTTACCACTAATGTGCACTTATCTGCCTATTGGAGAGCTTTGTCACAGTGGTGATTTATGCCTAAAATCCCCCACACACTACCACTTCCATCACCTCCGACACTCTTCGTTCCAACACCTTCAGCCGTGCAGGCGCTCTGCTCTCAGAGACAAAGTCAGGCCCCGTTATCTCTCCTTTCCACGCAGTCCGGTTTGCAAGGAAAACGCCGGATTTATCTCCGGGAAGAATTCGAGAGCATCATTTATTCTCATTCACTCTGCCATCGCTCTCCCAAAGGAAGATTATATTGTATATTTATGAATGATCCTGTTTACCAGTGTACACAGAGCTCTTGTTTTAATATAACACAGCAGAGGCAAATAGCTGTTGTCAGACTACAAAGATCACTTACTTTCAAGCGCTTAATCTGAACGGCATGAACTGATCTGCTATTTCTGTTTACTGGGCTGTTTGTTTTTGAGACTCCTCTTCTCTCTCTCCTTCCCTTTTCCTCTCCTTTCCTCTCTTTATCCCGCCATCTCTCTCAGTCAACTCAGGCTTAATTAAAGCCATAGCTGTTCTTCTGCTACAATATCATGTCAGGGGGTATCAACACACCACAAAGCCTCCTCTGGCAGAGCCCAAAGAGAGGGAGGGAGGGGGGGGGGAGAGCCAGAGATCCAGTTACAGCTACCCTACACCTCCACTCTCCTCTTCTTCCTCTTCTTGGCTGGTCTGCCCCTCATTGAGCCCAAACAGTTCTGGTCCCCGCTCCACATCCCCCGGACCCTGATCATCACCACCACCCCACCACCACCACCACCACCACCCATCCCCCTGTCATCTCATCCCCCCTCTAAAACAGCCAGGCTGCATTATTTATCTGTCACTATGTTACTGTTTGGGAATCATGAAAGCGGCTGCGGGAATGGGGATGCTAAACCGCCGTGTACTTGGTTTCTGACCGGTGAATGAAAGGGACAGCGAGGTGAGAGAGAGAGAGAGAGAGAGAGAGATTGGGAGGGAGGAAAAAAATAACGTCAAAGGCTCTTTCTAGGAAGTAAAACCCAGCTACTATCTCTTCAGACCTGGCCACAGCTATGCAAGAGGGAAAATGGTCTTATTTATCATTATAGGAGGGAAAATATAGAAGGACTGGTGAGAATAATTAAAGCGAGGGACCAACTGTCCGAGGTCCAAAGATGCAGATGGCCCGACTCACCCCAGATACTGAGCTGATTACTAACTAACCTCCCATTGACTAAAACCAGCCTTTCTAATTGCATATATTGTCCCTCTTTCTTTTATGTTTCCTTCCCTCCTTCTCCCTCGGTGTATCCTGTTCCCAGTGCTCGTCTCACTTGTCAGTCAAGGTCAGGAGGTCACCCTCATCTGATCGCGTGTCAGAGCAGATTAGAATCAGAGCTTTTGTGCCATGTCATATTTCATTATGCATTTGACTCATCTCGCAGGTCAAGGGGTCAGCGTGATTTGATTGGACGACAGAAATGATATAATTTGTGTTTAACCCTAGGCTGTATGAGGCTCTGAGTGGCGTACTAATGCATTTTGCAAAGACGGGGCAGGCCCTCTCCGCGAGCGACTAATTTGAAGTGGCACACCGCAGAGTTGAAGGAGAGCCAGAGCTATTGCACAACATGCTGGGGTTATAAGGGAGGCTTTATCAAATAATAAACACAACCTCCCCTGTACCTCTTTTTCTGTCTGCCTCTCGCACGCTTTCTTTTTCGCTCTGCAGACTGATGCAAGTGGCCAGACATTAGCCGCCTCCTGCGCCTAATATGTTTCTCTCTCTCCTCCCTTTTTCTTCCTTTATCAATATGATTCACTGAAGACGTGTCGCTGACCCTCTTCTCTCTTGTTTTTTTTTCTCCCTCCTTCTCTTTCTTTCTCTCTCTCCGTCTCTGTTTCTTCCTCACTGTCTAATAACACTTGATATTGGTGGGAGACGAGACTAATGGAGAAGTGCTGTCAGCGACAACAACCACATCATTATTGCTGAACATTCGACTGGAACACAAACAACATTTAAATAGCTCCCAAATGACTACAGAGACGAATAGAATAGAATAGAAATCGGCAAACTTGTTTATTTCTGTTGTAATTTTCATCTATAGCTGTAACATTTAAAAACATATAGTCCAGGGGTCGCTTATATGATCTGTCTCCTGTACATGTAACCTATTAAATGTATGACAGTGTTTCCCACACATAAACTTTACTTTACTTACTAAAATTTACCAATTTTAGCATTTCATACTTTTTTCTTTTTTTTTTAGACGGAGATGAAGACGCCAGCCGCAATCGATTAACTAGTGGACAATCGTCATTATCTGAGCAAACTGATATTGGGCCTCTTTGGAAAGACGTTACAAAAAAGGTTGGTGACCCCTGATATAGTCAAACACGGTGGTCTGACCTATCTATATGTTCCCGCTCTGTTGATTTGAAGACAAATCTACCCAACGCAGATATCCTACCGCAGTCGGAGTAACTTCTACTGCCAGTCTAACCCTAACCCTGAGTGACTTAGAAAAACTGTCTAGCTCAATGACATATCAATGTCCTACGATTTCCGGATTTACTTAAAATCGCCAAATGAGGGACGCAATAAAACTTTTGTTTCTTAACAACATGGGTGATGTGATTCCAGCATGTTTTAGTGAAGTTTTGAGATATTAAAGCATATTTTGTTGATTTTTTTTCAGAAGAATTGTGAATTGCAATTATTTTGGCCAGGATAACTGTGACAAGAAATGTTCATATTGTTGCATGCCTAGAATAGAATAGAAGTTAGATAGTTAGAAGTTAGTCAGAACAGAAGTTGTATCTGCTTGATAAACATGTATTCATGTCTTCCCCTGCTGTTTTGCGTCGTGTGCACAGGCAGAGTTCAGGACCTCGCTGTAGTAATGATATGCAGATGCCGCACAGTGTCAGTGAAAACTCAACTGTGATCTCCGCTAATGCGGTCGGAAAACAAACCATGGGTGCACGAGATCGCTCAGGTTTCCCAATAGTCGTCTAGAGTGATTGTGATGCCGATGTTGATACTGCTGTGGGTGACGGGGGGGAGAGAGGAGAGAGGAGAGAGGAGGGAGTAGAAAACGGAGAGGAAGGAGCAGAAATGAGGAGGGGGGATGGGGAAAGAGATGAATCCAACATTTCAAATGAGGACTATAATCAAACTTATTGCCTGACAGGGTGAATCTAGGATTACAATGTTACACTGGCAGACATGCGGTATTATTTCCAGAGTTCCCTCTGTCTCTTCCTGTTCGGAGCAGCCATGTCTCCCGGAGTAGGGAAGCCGTTTTAACTTTGCTCATTGGCACACCACTGTCTGCTCTGCGGGGCTTAACAACAGCCACCGCTGCTGCTGCTGAGTTACGACCACACAGAAGTCACCCGGACACTTGACAAGGCCAAAAAAAAAAACAAAAAACAAAAAACCCAGCAGCCAGTCAACCTCTTTTTATATTTTTTTTTTAATTTTAATGACTCTTCAGTTATCTACTTTCTACGCTCAGTCAAGTCATTATTAGCATGTGCACAATGGTGCTACTGTGTCTGAATGACAAAATTAATTATTGTTATAAGAGCAAGTAAATGGACAAAAAAACAGCACAATAAAGGGTTGGTGGATCAGTACCGACTGACTCTAACAATGTTGAAAATAACAAAGGGAGCGCTGATGGCGCAGTCATCCAAACAAACGTGCATTATTCTGAGAATTGTTAGGATCCTGTCACCCACAAATAACTCTGCTTTACACCAGGAGAAGGGGGGTGTAAAGTGCATGTGGCTGGTGAGAGTTTGCATGTGTGTCTGCGTGCTCGAGTGCGTGTCATTTAATGTCTTCTTGCACAGAAGAAGAGTGTAATAGTTCACAAAAGCATTTTGTCCTTTGTCTTTGACTTTGTAGGTATTCCTGATTTTTTTTAAACAAAAACTCACTGTCAGACACTGCCTGCTCTTTGTGTGTGTGTGTGTGTGTGTGTGTGTGTGTGTGGTGCTAGTGTGTTCTTAAGTGTCTCCCCTCCCTGGTTCAGAGTCAATGAGGCTGTGTATCGGAGGCTGGCACAGCTGGTGGGAGCAGGAGACTAACATCTGGACCCTCGTACTCTTGGTGCCATTGTTAATAAGAGGCTGGTGGGGAGCGGAGGGGAGTGGAGGAGACAGCTCTCCAGTGTCAATGAACCTCCCTGTCTCTCACTAGAGCTCAGCGCTGCAGCTCATTCTTGGTGCATCACAAAAGTGTCCACAGAGGGACCTCCAGCATCGCAGCATGTCCACGACCAAGATTTCAGAGTTAAACACAGACAGGAACAGCTTCATAGGCCCTGATTTTTGTGGCTTTAAGCCACGCTAATGGTGTGTCTCTAGAGGCGGTAATGTTAAAATATTACAACTACTGAATGGATTGTCAACAGAGAATAAATCCAACTGATTTTGGTAATCTTCTGACTTTTTCTCTAGCACGACCATGAGGCTGACATTTAATTAAAATTGCGAAATATTTCATCTCACAGCCATAAAATTTGGTACGGACATTGACGTCACGGACAGGATGAATTGTAATAAGTTTGGCGGGCCTCGGAGGTGTGAGTGGAAGTGTAAGGTTGAGGGAGCGAGAGAGAGAGAGAAAAAAGAGTGTGTATGTTGCACATTTCGATACCACCCATGCTGGTGTTGTTCCTGGAACATCTTAACTAAAGTTACTCCAGGTCCATCATTTTTGTTACCCAAAGCTAACCAAACAGCTTAAAAATGGGAAAATAAGTGAAATTAGTATAAAAGTAATAAGTGAACAGTGTAATAATAGTGTAATAAGTGTTGTGTGCAAACCCTGGTCTTCTGTGAGCCCCCAATACTTGACTCACTCAGCCACGACGACAGTCTCCACAATTGGTTTTCGTGAGCAACATTTATTAAGAAGTTTAGGAACAGCATCAGCACAACAATATCAGAGACTGTGTGTTGTGGTGAGTATGAAATTTGCAATAAGGTTGTAGCTGTGCTGCTCCTCCTACCATCAGGCTTCAGTGAAAACCCTCCTCGGGGATCACTAAATTTTACATCCAGTGCCAACATTAGCCAGTACTAAATAAGAGCCTAATAAATGACGTCACGTGAACATCAGCATGTTAGCATTGTCTTTGCACACATGTTAGCATGCTGACGTTAGCAGAGCAGCTATCCCATAGACTCTTACTCTTGTTAACTCAAACGAAAACAGACGCCGGGCTGTGTTAACTGCATCGGAACAAGTCAGGCACGAACCAGAATTAAACTTCAAGCCGTTCCCTCTGATCGTTTGCTGTTTCTGTATTGTCTGACACAGTTATCTCCCCAACTAGAGATTCGAACTGACACACGATTACATAAATATGATGTAAAAGCATAAAAGCTGTCTGCCTCGGGCTTTGTATCAATACGTTTGCTGTGCTCTGCTTAACCAGTTTAATAAGAAAAATTACATTACCTCATTTCAACTCTCTCTGAGCTGAGGAAATAAGTCAACATGGATCGATTTCAGCTCAGGGCTTTTTTTTCAGAACTTGAAGATACTGCATCAATAATTAACCAAGTATTTGTGCTAATGAACCCTGGATTCAATGGAGCATTTTCCTCTCTAATAACCCATTTTTATCTCCGCAGCGATGAGGGCAAGCCAGTTCAAGGCAAACTTTGTACGTTTAATTTTTAAAAGCGACAGGAAATCTATGTAGTTATGAAGAGGCTGAACAGACAGCGGCCATTTCATGTCTTTTATTATACTCTGGCATGTGATCTAGCACGAGGAGCGAGCGTTTGGTCTCTCGTCGTTCGAAAAAGGCCTACACAAACACATTAAGTTTGCCATTAGTTTCATCTGATCACCTGGGGCAACAGGGGGGGACGGACAGCTTGGCAGAGCGAGGGCCTTACACAAATATACAGCTGTGCATTTATACGTGGTGCCTTGTCAGATGAGGATTTCAAACAGAGGGCTTTTAAACAGGGCAAAGGAGAGACAGAGAGGGAGAGGAGGGTGAGGTTGGGGGGGAGGGAGGGTTTCCAAATGACTGTAAAAAGGCCACGGGGAGAGAGCTTTCCATCTTTCTGCTGCCGCGACAAATATGCCTGCACATCTTTTTGCATTGTCTCCGCTCCCTGCTTCGTCAGCGAACGGCTATAGAAATATTTTGGCAGGCTGCTCTTTGTTTTCCTTTTCACAAAAGATGTAGTGAGAGAGGGAGAGAAAGAGAGAAAGAGAGAGAGAGGGAGGGAGAGAGAGAGGGGGGAGGCAGGTGGGAGAGGTGCCGGGTGGCAAAGGTAAATGGATGTTGTCAGAGTTTTGGGGGTTGTTGGAGAAAAAGTAGGATGAGGAGAAGAGTGGAGGCAGGTAAAAAAGGACGGAGGGGGAGGCAAAATGGGTGAGTAGGGTGGGAAAGGTGAGGTAGGAGAAGTAGAGGAGGAGAACTACCGGGAAGTGCGAAGTCAGGGGGATGTATAAATGAGGTAAATCAGGTGAAGTGGCTTAAAATTGGGAAGTGAAAAAGGAGTGGGAAGAGTAGAGGGTGAGGCACAAAGTGGGAGAATCAATTGAAAGAAGAGGGGGGCAGGTGAAAGTACAGGGGAGGAGGAGCCTGCCACTCTGGTCCCCAGCTCCAGTCTAAACAGCAGGGAGGAAGCTGTAAATCAGACTAATGCGGCCGAGCTGTAATTCAGACCAGCAGGGCCAGGGCGCTGGTGCGGGGACCCCGAACGGCGGGAGTTTACAAAACGCCGCTGCGAGGCTTTAATCAGTGCAACGATCCGAAGATACCGTCTCCCCCAATCAGCGGGCTTCCTGTCAGTCACACACGACTGAACCTGACCAATCAGGCTCTGCCGAGGCTCCAGACGGGGCCAACTGGGCTGATCTGGGCCGCTGCCAAACAAGAGAATTACTCATCGAAACTGGAAAGGTGGAATGGGCCTTTAATTCAGAGCATAGAGGGACGAGGTGATAGATTTGTCAAAGGTTGGACATAAAAGAGTACGGCACTGTGTTCTACAATGGTTCATCAGAAACATATGGGGGAGAGATGAGGAGGAGGACTTAATCATATTCATCAGACGGGAGTTTCTACAAGTTTAAAACTGTGACAGACGTCGTGTCTGTTCAAATCTTACACCACTAAATCTCTCATTAAAGACATTTAAGGATAACATGAAGGCCTCATTACACTATCAGTCCGTCAATGTGCTTTACAAACTTATTCATAGTCACATCTGTTTACAGCCACATAAAAAAACTTTCCATCGATCTGCTATCCTCGCTTGGCACTCAAACACCTCTCTAATTACAGTTACAACACCCAAGGGGGGGGGCCCGGTATAATCCTCGCCAGCGTGACTTACAACATAACAACTGAGACGAGAGAAATGGCATCAAACTTACCGTTAAAACACAATCTGAACTCCCGACATGTAAAGCAGGCGGACAAACTTTCAAATCACTCGTTACCAGAAGCCGCCTTTTCATACCTGCATTTTGCTCAAAGAGGAAGGAGGGCAATGCATTAACTTAAAAGTGAGCGGAAAATGCAAATGTAGTCCACTTTATCATCAGGCATTCAAACAGACCCTTTCAACTCGGCAATCCATAATATTTCAGCTTTGATGCTCGGGAAATGGCCACAGCTCGATGGTAACGCAGAGCTGGATTCTGCTCTGGTAGTAGTCGCAGGACTAGTGTGACTGGCTGGGCTACACACACACTGTGCATGTTAAAACCACATGCAGCGTCTTGGCAGCAAAGACGCTACAGCGGCAGCCAATCAATAAAACCTTGTTACGCTAATTGCAAGATCATAATCTCCGTTCCTACTTCTGCTGAATATCCAAACAGTCACTCCATTAGCCGAATTATTCCCCTGTGCAGTTTCTCCATCCCTCCCAACACACAGACGTACACACACACACACACACACACACACACACACTTCCATTTCCTCCTCGTGTTCGTTTTTTTTTTTTCTTTGACATATTTCTCTCAAACAGCAGTTCTGCTAAATGAATTCATAAGTCAGGGAGAAAGACATCAAAGCAAAGCATTGTCAAGGTAAAGTGCTGATGAAGTATACTGTTTCTTTCACTTTGCTGCAGAGCCATGAGAAGGCATCTCCACAGCGCATTATCTTTGATCACATCGCTCTTTTCCGTTCTGTTCTGTTCAGTATTAGCAAGAGAAATCCCACTTCAGGTGAAGGTCTACTCACACTTTTATAATAAAGACTAAAATTGCGGTTGTATGCCTCCGACAGTCAGTCAAGTTGCAGTTTTACATCCGCGTCTGTCCAGACTCTGACATGTAGTGAAGACTTTTTGTGAAAAGAAATGGAAGCTAACACTTTACTGACATGTTTTATCCAGTGAATAATTTCTTCTTTCTTCAGAGGAGCACAGAGGACTGATAGAGAGCTTCAGTACCCGGTGCAGCGACAACCACCTGAAGCTCAATATTAACAAAACCTATGAGTTTGTGGTGGACTACCAAAAGCACAGGAAGCCCCCCAGTGCACTCATACAAGTACCTTGGTGTCCAAATCAATAAAAAACTGGCCTGGTCTCACAACACTGAAGCCCTCTTCAGAAAGAATAGATACTTCTTCCTCCTCTTCTTGCGTTTTGCCCTTTTTTCCAAAGATAGAGGAGCTCGTTTGACTGCGAAGCAAATTGTTAAATGGGTGATATAGGGATATCTAAATGAAATTGATTCGACCTTGTAAAGCTTTGCTGTACTTGTTTTTAGTCTTTCAGCGTGCAAGTTCATTGAGAGAAGCAAAAAACAGTCCAACTCCTCCTATGTGTTCAAGTTCTCGGCCAGACAATGCTTCAATTATAGATGTTGCTGCAAAGGACCTACAAGTTATAAAATGTGGATGCTTCACATACATCTTCAACCCAACAGGAAAGAAGATCTACACAATAACCGCAGTTTCAAGATGGACACCCAAGATAAGTGTCAACAATTCAGTATCAGGGCAAATGTGAACCTCCCCTTCTGTTCCTGTGTTTTGGCGTTGATCAACATCCAGAAAAGTGTTTTTGCAGAACATCTTTGCTTTAATTAATCGATGAATTCTTGATTTAACAGTAAACATTTTTTGTAAGGTAACAGTAACCTTGACCTTTGACTTTGACCACCAAATTCGAATCGGTTCACCTTCAGTCCAAGTGAGCATTTCTGCTAAATTTGATGAAGCTCCCTCGAGGCTTTCTTGACTTATTGTGATCACAACATCGGGACACGTGGATGGACAACCGGAAAAGGCATAAAAAAAGGCTCTCTACGTGAATTCGCTCTTCCACTTCCCACTGTGGAGATCCTGTTAGTGTGTGTCTTTTAGCACTCCAGGGTCAGATCAGACCTCAGCGAAGACACCGGAACAGGCCGGAGCTTCTCGTTGTTTGATACTCTTTTCTGCATTGTTGCGACGACAATGGTCAGTGGCCACAGGGGCAGACAAAGAGCTTGTTGATGCCAAGACCAGGGTCCGTGACCTTGTCATTGAATCACTAACACTTTGTCACTCTGCTGGGGGGGAGAGAGAGAGACTGGAAGAAACACTGCAGAGAACTAAGCAGGGTCAGACTACGATGCTCATGGGAACATCGATATGACAATGGCACTGACCCCGTTTCCTTGTGACTCATCACGAGAACATACCCATCTAAGCGTCTCACTATTTGATGTGGCTACAGAACCATGCCCTGTCCTATATGAATATGACATGAAAAAGGTATTTATATAGTTGATCCAGATTAAATAGAGTGATAACGTGGAGGAACTGAAGTGAGAGCACTGAGAAATACTCTTTCACACTGTTTGGAGGCGGAACCACTGACCCAAATGCATCTAAATGCAACGGGGGGTAAGAGAGAAGAAGAGAAAAAGAGTGAGAAAAAGAGCAAAAGAGGGGGAGTCGGAGAGAAAGATAGAGAAGCAAAGTGAGATAATAAGCAGCAAGCAGAGAAAAGCGAGCTTTAGGCAGTATGATTTGTTTTTCTTCAAGATGGAATATATTGAGAATAATACAGCGACTGTATGTACTCTTTCTTCAGGAATAAAACTAGTTAATAAAAAATTATCCCCGCAGCAATCTCATCCCTCTGTTACTTCTTACCAAGTCCATTTTTATCCCAGCACTCGCAAACAACACAAGCATAAACACATTTACAGTTTCTAAATGTATTTTTAAGCTTCGCTTTAATCAGTCAAACGCCCGACCAATGAACCGGGCTCACTTGCACAAAATATGTACTATATATACTGACTGCAAGAAAAAGAAAAGTGTATTATGACAGTTAGCAGAGAAGAAATCAATCCGCTTTTACCAGTTTGTATTTATAAGAAAATCATGCAACACATACACTTATAGACACGAGTAAAACTGCAGCGCGCTAATTCTGAGCAGCTTTTGAGCAACAAGATAAAGTGTGCATGCCGAAGGACCGTTTGTTTATGAGCGCGCCGGATCGTGCGGTATTTTCCCACAATGAAGTGCACAAAGAAATGGGAGAAGCTGCTCACAGCTGGACAAAATTTCAAGCTAACGGTGGGTGGTGGTAAAAACAGCTCCAGAATCATCTCAGAAATAGTTTATTAAATATTTTGGTTAAACATTTTGTTGTCACTTTGTTTGGCAGTTGGATTCTTCAGTCGCAGCTTGACTGGCATCTGACGACATACTGTATAATGTCCTGTACAAATGGGTTCGGTATTTGGTTTTCTTGTATTCCAACTGTAAAAACAGCACGAGCATATGAATTGGTAGTACACAGTATGCGGTATACAAGCACATATTTGGGAGACTTGTTATTTTGGGGCAGCCTGGTAGCTCAGTTGGTAGAGCCTGTACATATGTATATGTACAGTAAAGCCATTAAAGCTGCATTACAGTAAAGTGATGTCATTTTCTGAATTTACAAGACTTCTGCTCTACTGTTTTACTACTTGCCTTTACCCACTTAGTCATTACGTCCACATTACTGATGATTATTTATCAAACATCTCACTGTGTCTCGTCAGTGTTGTTGCAATATCAGTACTGAGGTATCGGGTCCAAAATTCCTGTGAGATTTTGAATCAGTCGACCTCAGAATATCAAGAAATATATTGTGTACCCCGAAATAGCAAAAAATATTGGAATATTACCTTAAGGCCATATTGTCCAGCCAACATTTAGACACATTTGCTTCCTTCCTCACTCTCTGATGTCTCATCTGTCAGGCAACCAGTTAAAATGCACCGTTACCTTGACAAAAACTGCAGATTTCTCTGGGTTTGAACATTGCACATTTGCACACAACAGGTTTAGTTGTTTTTAGACGTTTTAATGCGGAAATGCTACATATCATATCGTTAAAACTTCCTCGACATCCATCACCCGCACTTTGTACATTGTGGGGCAACAGTACATCAACTGCGCCCTCCAAGATTAAGCATTTTCAGTACGCGCACTGACTTTTGGGAGAATACTTTGTGACTTTTCCAGTGTGAACACCACATACTTGAAATGATTTTTATATTTCTCCCATCTCTATGTTTTGTTGTCGGAGTGTGTGTCCACCCCTTAGGCCCTCCCTGATTCTAGCTGTCAGAGGGAAGGAGAGGCTGAACTTGGTGAAGCGGAGAATAGAGCAAGGCACATGTCAAATATGAGAAGATCTTGAGTAAACAAAGTATAACACAGAGCAAAGCAAAATCGTCTCTCATCCCATCACGCTGTTTCCCTCTCTCTTTCTCTTTCTCTTTCTCTCGTGCCTACTTGATCCCCACCTTTCTCTCTCTATCTTCCACGGCACAATTGCGATGTTTTATCTGTCCCTCAGTAATTCAGCAAAAAAACACTGCGCACATCAGCACGACTTGTAATCAGTCAATCAGCGGTGCAGTAAAAACTACATGTGCTGAATCAAAATGGGCGATAAAAGCAGTGGTTCTTAAGATATTTTCTTTTTTTTTTTAAGACAGCCAAGAAACCAGCATGAGGAATTTGTCAGATAACAGCACTATCATCCTGAAAATCACTTGGTGACAGACATGTTTGTTGTCAGAGTTATTTAAATGAACTTAGGGAATCATGCACAAGAAGCAGCATAAGCAGCTCCAGCTCTAGTTTCTCAGTCTGGGCCTTGAGCCATACTTTAACAAACCAGAGCATTAAGAAATTAAGCAAAACAGCAAATGCAACAGAAACTCAGAACTACTGTAGCCTATGGGTCGGTTCTAATAATTGCAATTGACAGGGACAAATTCCCTGCTCCCCTGTGTATGTCAGATGGGCTTATTCCCAAACTCCACAAATCCCCCTGTCCAAACACAACCATATGGTCTCCCAGTTGTTCGTGACCAGCTGTGCTACAGTGGATCTGGCATGGTTGCCATGTACTGTCGAAGAGAGCCGACTCCCCCTCCATTCTAACTTAATAAATCCTTTGCAATGAGGCCAAAACTCACTCAGAGTGAAGCAGCGTTTCCTGCTTGGCTTTTACCGAAGTGAAAATTGTGTGCGCAGGGGATGATTGCATAATTGGAATATAGAGAATTTGAATTTTATGATGGCAGAGTTAGCTTAATGGCTGACACAGTGGCCTCACAGAAAGAAGGCCCAGCACTTTCTGTCTGGAATTTGGATATTTTTGCTGGTTTTGGATCTCTGGTTTCCTCCGACTGAATGAAGATGTGTCATTAAGACAGCCTGACGTAGACTGTGACGGACTAGCGACGTATGCAGGGTGTTTCAGTGCTTTCTGCCCAATGCATGCTGGGACAGACTCCAATGACAAATGTGTATTTTTTTTACAGAAGAACCATAACAACTTATCTACAAAATGTAGTTATCTAAACTGTACACTTAAAGCTTAAAAGCTAGCGTATGTAAGCATTTTGGCTCGTATGAAGTTGAATGGAAAAGAGGCCTGGTATGAGCCACACTGTGTGCGATTTGGTTCAAACCATACTTATTATGGATCATTACAAATGCACTATGTTTTAAATGTAGAACGTGTTACATCCCAGCTTGCTAGGGAAAGGGGGGGCGACATAAAAAATAAATCGAGTATAGAAGAAAAAGTGATCATCAGAAAAACGACCATATAGGTCGACTCTGAAATTAGCTTATTACGACCATATTTACGTTTTTGTTTCGGCGACCTCTAGAGGCTTTAGCCATTATTACAGCTGCAAAGGAGGAAGTAAGGAAAAGTAGTATACAGAGCGAAAAGTGAAAGAGGGGACATATGGTCGGGCTTAAATGCACATGACTTTCATTCAGGTGACCATTGTTTGTGTCCAGTGTAACACGAGACGTAAACCTAGACAAGTGAGGTCTCGTACATAATGTACTTTACAAATGTAGTATGTACAAGTTGGTAACTGAAGTTGCAACTAATATGCATCTAATAGTATTTTAATAGTGACGCCAGGAAGAGTCGTTGTTGCCTAGTCAAAAGACAATGGTGATACAAATGAACACAACTACTATAAAAACTTAACAGGCAGTAATTTGGATGCTTTTCGACTCCTGGTTCTAGTACTAGAAGTAATGTGTGAATGTTTCCTCCACAGGAGGACCGCTAACACTCCAATCACTCTACAGGAATATTTCCCCCAAACAGTGCACTGTTGAGGACAGTTTTATGTTGCATCTGTCAGCGTAAAAAAAAAAGGTTGAACTAATTGGAGCACTTTTTGAAAGATTTCAGTCCCTTTGCTTTCGGCTGATGTCACATAACTCTGTAGTTGTTTCAGTAACAGCAATTTGTCGTCCTCGCGAGCTTGAACACTGGTGGGAGGAAAATTGCTCTGCGACAACTCAGGCAACAGTCACCAGGAACGGAGGAAATAACAGGAAGAGAGCAGATATTCCATTAGGGACAATTTGAACTCACCTGGTTTGGCGGGAGGAACTCATGGTTGTTTTCATTCATGTACATGTTGTCACCATCAAACTGTAGAGAGAGAGGGAGGGGGGTGAGAAAACAGTCAGTGAGAGAGCGACACATCACAACAGGGACCGAAAACAGAGATTTTCAGTCAGTCAGTGGAGATAAAGAAACAGTGTAACACAGCAGCCTAATGACTGCGAGTCTTCGGCTTATAGACCTCGATGCTCTGGTGGATGTCAGTAATTACAGTTCATTAGAGACACGTATAATTAGGCTCTGTCAAAGCTTGTGTAACTCGCACTCTTCGTCTCAGCTCGCCTACAGCCTGAGTCTGCGTGTGTGTAAGTGTGCGCACACCTCGCCGCCGCTGCGATTCCACGGGTGTCACAAGGCGACAAAGGCACAACAACAGAGTGATAATCACAACACTCAGAGCACCGACGGCCATCTCGTTAGCCAGCCAGCAAATTTTGCCAGTCAAATCAAATCAAAGGCAACATTCATGTAATCAAACGACACATGACAGGTGAGTCAGTCGGGAGTTGACCCAGAAATTGATTTGCTGTGCCATGCAGTTCGCTAGAACAACGAGAGGGAATTCCAGGGACCTACTTTCAGTGTTTACTTCTGTTCAGACTCAAAGAGAAGGTGATTTCATAGGTTGTAGGAGGTTCACGCTTCCAGCTCCGAGTGACCTCATTTGGGCCGTTATGCAGGTTTCTAGATCTCTAGAAAGGTCGAGGTGATTAAAACTTTGTACTGATCATCAATTACAATACAGGCTGATAACTCCTGAAATTTCAGAGCCACACGTAGAAGATGTTTCCTACTCGAGCCTCAACGATGTTTGATGAATCGCTAAGTTGTGAACTACTAAGTTAAAGAATTGGCCACCTTTCAGCTTCATACTCCAAACCAATAAGGGGCAGCATATCATCACACTTACCGCTAACTAGCTAACTTACTGTTAGCTCAGTTAGCTGTGCAGCTAGCGGTTTGGACTGTAGCAGTCGGGGAGTGTTGGCGTTTACAACGCTATCAAAATATCTTTGGACCATAACATGTTGTGGCTAGCTGGTTAGCATTTCTATCTTTAGTAGATATCTCTGCAACAATACACAGATGTCATACCATCCAAACTGTTATTTCTCTGAGACATCTGAGGAAGTCATTTTTGCTGTTGGGAAGCTCTCACTGACATTTTTAACCATTTTATAAACTAAACAACTAGAGCAGAGTCGTAGACAACGCAAATGTCAGTTATTTGCCGCCCTTTTCTTATCAAGCCAGTCACCTTACCCGAGCACCAAAATAGCAATCACAAATCAACACCCAGCTACCGGCCAAGCAGTTAGTGATCTAAAACCACCCAGACTCGAGGAAGCGAGAACATCCTTTGGCTCTTTCGCACTTTGCCAGAGAAACAAGGACAGGGCAGCCCCTCTAATTCAGAGCTCAGAAACACCGAGCTCAAGAAGCCTAAAGGGGAGGCATAGGCTAGAGGAGAGGTGACGGTTTGAGGTTACGGGGATGAGAAAGACGGGGGTGTACCCCTGAGCTAATGATGAAGGAGTGGGTAGAGATCATGTGCAAGTGGGTGGTACAGTAAGAAAGATACTGTATGTATGGAGGGAGAGGGAGGGAGAGAAACAAAAACAGTAAGTACAAGTAAGGACAGAGAGCATGAATGAAGGAGAAACGGAGTCAGAGAGGAGGAGGAGGGTTACAGCAGCAGTAGTGGCGATAGAGCCTGTGGTTGTTCTGGCTGTAGTGTGATTAACACTGGGGTCACAGCCAGAGGCCGCAGCTTGAAACACACAGGCATATATATACACACACCAAAACACACACACACTCCCAGAGGCCTTCCCTGCTTCTCTGTCTGACACTATATGGCACCAGCCATTTATGAGGAAACAAAACACACCTCAAGACAGCTAGTAGTGGCTAAGATGAATTACCGCTGCTACTGTAAGGTCACGTAACGGGATGGATATGTGCCTACAGTGACTTACTCGGGGTGTTCCTCAAGTTGTGGGCTGGGACCAGAAATGAGCCACAATCTTTTTTCCAGTCGTGTTTCACCACGTGTAATAAGACATATTTTCCAGGGACCAAATTTACTGTACTGCAGTCATAAGGGTTGTTCAACATGAATCCTTTTAGGGATTTTTCCTCAACATTACAGTCAGATTCCTCTCCAATACAGTTCTCTTGCATTGTGTCTCTATCTTTATACATTTACACAATAAGAGCACCAAAACAAACCACAATACTAAGTCACTTCCTTACAACATTATTCAATTTGAAGCCCCAATGCCATTTCCACGTTATCATTCAGCCTCTGATGGAACTTCTAGTGCAATGATTTCTGCCTGATAGCACCGTTAGTTTGCAGGAGGAACAATCATTGTATTCTGCAATGAAAATGAAATCACTTCCTTTATTGCGGCCTGGAAAATGATTTTACATGCTGTCCTAATCACATCGTGCCAGATGTGATGGTGTCTTGGAACGGGTCCCGCAAACCAGATCTCCACGAGCAAAACAGGGTGAGCGAAAAACAATTATGCAGAGTGTCAAAGAGCAAAGTGAAGTGTGTGGTGGCGCTCCTGCAGCACAATGTGAAGGAGTCACCGAGGGCAGAGTTGTTAGAATAACAAACAATATCTAAATCGAGGGGAAAGGTAAAATAATCATTTCCTGTTTTTTTGTTATTCACAACTGGCCAGTTAAGTGAACTACAGGAGGGGACTAACAAATCTCTGTGTGACCCTGGGTTCGCACTTACCATCTGCCAATTTGAATTTAATAGTGTCAAATTTGCTCCAATGTGAAGGAACAACATTTTAGGAAACGCACTTATTTGCTTTATTGCTGAGAGTTAGAAATGATTGATTACCCTCTAATGTCTGCGCTGTAAATATGAAGCCGGAGCCAGCAGCGATTAGCTTAGCTTTAGCAAAAAGACTGGAATCTGGGGAAAACAATTAGCCTGGCGCTGAACAACTACTACAGTATCAGTTCTTACTTATGGGAGATTTCAACAAAAAGTTCAGTTCTGCAACGCTGTTTTGCTTCGAAGCTCCAGAAATGTTTTTGGGACTACGAAACGTCACCAAACTTTCCATCGGCATGAAGGTGAGAAGATAATAACTAAGTGTTCATTTTTTCGAACTTATCCTTTAACTATATTTCAGCATCCACCTAGCCAAAGTCTCCTTGAGCGAGACCCAGAACGCCTACCGCCTACCTGGCTATTTTGACCTCTGAGGTTTATTCCATCTGTGGTCCCTGCTGCTGTGAAGCTGTTAAATGTGAGGAAATGATCAAATGATCAAAGAAATGTACATGCAGTGCACTCGTAGAGATTAATGATAACAAAATGTGTACGGTTACTTAACGAGCCAAAGAAACTACAGTAAGAATGCACTAAGAGTAAATTAATAATGCATGGAGCTTTACAGCACCGGCCGAGGAAAGCTGTTCTCTCTGCAAGATGGCGGCTGCAGAAGTCAGACAAGTTTCTGTGCTTGTAAAATCTCTCTCCAATGTAATCTGACTTATATTATCTTTTTGCAGAAGTCATAACGCGCTCAGTGTGAACATACGAGCAGCTGACATATGAGAAAGAGGGAGGTTTGTAAGGGAAGGGCAAGCTTGTCGTGTCTCTCTCTCTCTCTCTCTGTTTGCTTTCCTGAGGCTTTGAGGTCATTAATCATAGCGGTCAAATCTACAGCAAAACAATTGAGCAAAGGAAAACACAGACAGAGAGAGAGAGAGGGGTGGATAGGGGGTGAGGGTGGGAGAGGGGGGAAGGAGGAGAGGGTGAAGGTGGGAGAGAGGTGGAAAGCTACAGTGAGACGGGAGGAGAAGGGAAGTCATGTCGAGCGGAGGAGACGAAGGAGAGAGAATTTGTGAGATGGATTGAGGATCGAGAAAGAGAAGGGACGAGTGAGGCCTGTGCGAGTGACGCACTTGACACCGCACTCCTGTTTGCATAGCAGAAATGCAAATACATGAGAGGGAGAGAGATAGAGAGAGGGAGAGAATGGGAGGGAGAAAATAAAGTGGGAGAGATGCTATAAATAGCTTTGTGTTTGCGTAAAGCCCAACCAATGTCAGTTTGATGCAGGAAGTGCACCACAGTCATAGAGGTTATAGAACAACTGTTGACTGGAACACGGCAGAACAGAAATGTAGCTTTTCAAAGGCTTCAGACGAGGACTCACGTCTATTTACAGTTCGAGAAAAGGTTTCCTTTAATGAAGGACATCATAGAACCTTTTTTAGTTGTAATAATGAATAGTAAACCTTTTACTTTAGAGTTTTAATGATGCGACGTGCTTCAATTCTATGCCTAACATCTAGTTTGTGTTTCATGCTGCACAGTAATGATTTTGTGCTGAGCATGAAGTGGTTGCATATTGAATAGCGTGTGCAATATTTAGAAAAGGGTAAAAATGTGTGACAAAACCGCATCATAGGGAGCTACTGTAACGCTGCAGGGATGCCCTGGCCCACAAATCTTGTTCTCCAGATGTAAGAAGACATATTTGTGCGGTACAGATGCCAACAAATGTAAGATCCTCATGAATTTAGTGAAAATGAAAAATTATGAATCAGAAATGGTCATTCTGGTTCACAGTCATAGTTGTAAATCACATTGCGAATGTGGTAGGCTATCTGTTAAAACAATCATGATTTGGTTTTTCTACCACATCGTGCAGCCTTAATGTTAAATAAGGAAACTGGAACCTATTGTCTACCGAGTCTGTTATTTGTCCCAGATGGTTTGAATTGATGACATAAAATTGCATTCAAATGTTGTGCTGCCACACTTGAATTACTTAAACGCACAGTGTGTAATTTCTCGTTGTCCTCATTTTTAAACAACCACAACTGCTGATGAGAATCTATCTACGTGACTGAGGCAGAAAATGTTCATGGACGAGATGATGTTTTAAAGTTTTTGTAAGTGCACGTCTCAACAACACATAACAAACGTCTTGAGAGATTTTAATGCGGACATGTTACATATTATATTTTAAACTAACTGCCAATTGTTTTATGAGAAATTAAAACCAAAACAGTAACTAGTCTAACTAACAGCTAATAAATAAAGTTAAATAGATCTTTTCTTTTTTCTTCTGGAACCTCTTTCTCTTCCAAAACTCTGGCTGATTAAAATAACACCACATTATTTTCAGGCTGTATGGAGATACAGATTATCTCCTCAAAGCACTTCATAAATGTGACAACTTGGCAACAATATCAAATATCACAGTATTTTTTTACCAAATACCTTGATATCGACAGTACTGTTGGGTTTACTTTGGTACAAAATCTAAGAAATATGATATTTGATAAATAATAATCAGTAATGTGGATATAATGACCAAGTGGGTAAAGGTAAGTATTAGAACGAGTAGAACAGTCTGGTAGGTTCAGAAAATAACGTCTCTTTAGTGAAGAACGGCCTTTAACACCAGGAAAACTCAACACTTATGCCTCATCATGATATAAAGATATCCGAAATCTAAAACCACATACAGTCTTTTGTCACGTTCACGATGCAATATGGATATATTACCCAGGCCTAGCCAACATACAGAGTACTAATCAGACATCATTGCCCTCTTTTTCCCAAATTCTGCATCACCTCATAATGTGGAAATCTAGTGATAAGTGACACATTAATATGCATCATGCCAGCTGTGACTGAATTATTTGTTACATACAGCAAAAAGATATGAATTTTTATGCCGACGTTGACAAATAAACTGGATTTGATGTGGATCACTTAAAATCTGGTCAATGCACCATCCACTTACTGAGGTCAGTGACGGGGCAGTGCATCCCTGCATAGAAACGAAACAAAAAACATTTTAGATCAGTGTTGTACCGGCCCTATATTCCTTCTAGGACGGTTACTTTAAATTCTGTGCTACAGCGCAGCTAACCTGCATTGATCTACACGAGAGGCTTTTCTCGTAAGGTCGCTGTGAGCCCAGCTGTGCTTTACTGTATGTACTGAATACCAAATCGCACGAGCGCTAACTGCAGCCTGGGATGTTTTAGATTTAAAGAAAAGATGAGGCAGGAGGGAGACGAAGAGAGAAGAGGACTTAACCCTCCTCCTAGTCTCTCTTCATGGTTACAGTGTGCGCCTCCCTAGTTTTCCACCCCAGCGTAACTAATCGCATGTCAGTCAATGTGCCGATGGAAAGAGGCAGCAGTCAAAATACCTGTGTCAGGATTGTGGTCATTAGAGCATTCAGTGACTCGCTGGCAGGCACACTCACACATACATACAGGCATAACCAAAGCAGAGAGAGTGTGGGGGATGGTGCGCTGTAAAGAAGATATGGATTGCTTGTGTGCATGTGTGGATATCTCTGCTGCTGCTGCTGCTGCATGTGTATTTCACCTTTATGTGTTCCTTGTGTGTGTGTGTGTGTGTGTGCATGTTTGCATACCGTATATACAATGTGGCTGTGGATGTGTGCACACTGCATGCGTGCCTACGTGTTTGTGTAATGTATCCTGTCCAATAATACACACATTGATCCCTGCGAGATAAAGATAACAAAGTTAGACCTTCCATAATATTTATTTTCCCATAACAGACCTGCTCGGGCCACGCCCAGTCATATAACTCCATGCAGATGAAATATGGTCTTCATTACCTTTAAACCACAACACACAGAAAGTATCGGAGGGGAGAGAAAAAAAAAAAAAAAAGAAGACAGAATTGCCCTTCTTTCTCGAGTGAAAGAGCACGAAATGAATTGGAGCAGCTGAGATTTTTTACATTACCATGACAAATACGGCGAAATGGGGAGGTGAGAGAGAGAGAAAAGGGAGAGATAGCGCGCTAGAGAGGGTAAGAGAGAGGGAGAGACACATGACGACAGACAGAAAAGGGCAGATCAGACAGAAAGACCAAATTGTGTGAGAAAAATAAAAAAAAAAAAAATCAGCTCAATTTGTGCTCGACTGTAAGCTGCGAGCTGAGAGGAGAAATAAAATAAGGCATTTAGCTGGGGATCATGTTAAACCATGCAAGTGAATGAGTCCCCAGAGAAGAGTGTTCCCTCTCTCGCTTATGATGGACTTAATTGCCTCTATCAGTGTTAAGATATAACATTCATCTCAGGTTTATTGCTCGGCTTTATGGTCTTGTCCATCCCGCTGAGGGGTTTTCGAGAGGCAGGCCACTCCTCAAATGGCACCTTAAAATAATGAGACAGATCACAAAGCAACAAAGGGAAAAAAGAGAGACAGAGAGAGGGGGAAAAAAAGAAAGCATCATTTATATTTGGGGGAACGAGAGCTTTTTACAAGAACCGAGCGGGTCTGGTATGCGAGCGAGGCAGAATGGTTTCTGATGCTGGATGGATTACTCTTTGGTTTCTGGATCTTTCAAAAAGCATGGTTCGTCTGGCTAAAGGCACACACACACACATCTCCCCCACCTCTGACCCCCGAAAGCTCTGGGTAGGTGTAGGGTTTCAGATGGCCACACAATCGCACCATTGTGCTCCTGTTAACACAATGAAAACAAAGCTAACACATCGCTGACATTCAACTCCCCCCACTCTGCCTAACCTTGACTTCCAACACAACTCAGGTGGAACACAGAAACAGACAATCGGGCGATACAGAAACCTGAGAAGAACTGTTATAATACGAGACACCAAAAGCAAAACAAATGCGACGGATTCCCTCTTCAGAATATCTAAAAATCTTCACGTGCTCCTGGAACAAGGCGACGTTAACATATCTTTTCATTTCTTTAAGATACACTAACAGCCTGCTTCTCATCACATGAGGGCTTGAGAACCATGTCTGCATGTTCCATTAAATCTATTAAATCCACTTGCATTATATCATAGTGCTTACCACACAATAGGAGCCTTTCAAGGGCAGTCCCAGAGGAAGCCAACAAAGGACCCTCTCTTTCAGAGACTAGTCAAGTAATTCAGAAAGAGCCAAACACCATTTTTGTGTGTGCGGGGATCCTCTCCACCAGACCCACAAGCAGCAATTTCACCAAGTCAAGGGAAAAAAAAAGGAGTAGAGCGGAAAAGAGAGCAGCAAGATACCTGTTTTCTTTCCCCTCGCAAGTGCAGTATTTAAAAAGACACTGGGCCTGGTGAAGAAGTGTCCTTCCATGAAATAGTGAGTCTCTGGCACAGAAATAGCACAGACCTAGAATGAAATGCTCCGCAGCGATTTGAGAGCAAATGAGGGCTGATTATGTTCAATAAATTCTCTTGTTTGCATACTATTGTCACATTTACCACTGTGGAAATGTGTTCAGCTCTGTGTCTGTCTATGCTTATCAGTGCACAGGTGTTTTAAATCCTGGGCCTTTTCATGGTTACATTGAAGAAAATATTGTGACCGTGGAAATTACACTACGATTAAGATGGTTAAAAGTGAGCGTTAATTGTTGTGATGAGACATAAACTCAAGTCGTGTTACACCCTGAACACCAACGGCACACTACTGTACGTCAAGTGCTGATTTGCGCACAGGCATTGGAGATAAGTCGTGAGGTACGGAATCAATACGATCAATATGGATGCAATTTCTATAGGTACCAGGCTAAACCGTCTGTTTTCCCTTGATGTCCACCAGATTTCAATTAAATTTGGTGAAAAGGAAGAGATGCTAAATTTCAGACGGCACTTCCATGTGGTCATTAGTAAAGACTTCATAACTGCTAGTATGTAGATGATGTCAGAGCGAACCCGATATTATATTACATACTGTTCCCCCTTTAAGATCCATTGATGAATCGAGAGAATAATCAACAAAGGGGCTGATAATGAAAGTAATCTGTATTTGCAGGCTAAATTTCACCTGTAGCCGGTTCTATGGCAACATGATAAACACATTATTAATTATTACCTCAACTAAGGAGGTTATGTTTTCACCGGTGCCCGTTTGTTGGTTTGTCGGCAGGATTACAAGAAAGCTACAGAACGGATTTCCACAGAACTTGGATGGAAGATGGGTCTCAGCCCAGAATAGATCCCATTAACTTTTGGTGTGAATCGGGATAAAGGGACAGGACCAAGGAATTTTTTCTTGAACTTTGCGAGATTGCGTTTTTTGACATATTTCGTTAACTTCTCAGGGAAATATGCATGGATCTGGATCTGGATGAAAAAAACAGGTGTGTATAGGTGGCTGGGATCTGTGAGTTAGTACGATTTGATAAATGTATTATGGATTTATATCTGGATCTAGAGAATTTAACTGTTTTTATATGATACTTGATTAGGCTTGAATGAATTAATTTGACGGAGGTATGCACTTTACTGAGAGCCATTCAAGGTGATAATTATGAATTCAGTGAGTCTGGTGCATTTACATATTTGTTACAGGCAACCTTATTATGGTAGAACAAGACATCATTCCTTCATCAGCCTGATTGTCTTTCACCGTGATATGTGATGAACCTTCAGATCTGGATAGAAATGTACAAAACTCTAAATATTTCCATTAAAATAAAACATTTTGAGTATTTGTGCAGCCTTGGCGGAGGTATGTGCTCTCTGAATGCTCTCTAGTCAAGAATGACTTATTTTTTTTATTTTTTTTAACTGCTCAACCTTTTCTATTTGTGCAGAAAATGACATTCATGACCTTTTCCCTTCAAATCACAATTACTGCCTCTCGCTGCATTTCTGCAGCACTAAAGCATAACTTCAGCTGTTTAAAAACTATTTTCCCAAGAAACGAACCTGGAGTGCACGAGTACAGTAATAACACATAATATAGAACCACCAGGAAAAAAAGAAAAAACCCTTCTTGCTGTATTTGGGACCTCACCATGTATTTAAATCTAAATGCAGCATCCAGCACCGTCTACTTCTGTCAATAGAGCTCAAAATAATTCACTGTTCTTTCATTCACTGCCATGCTGACTCCACATCCAGCCTCTGCCACGAGCATTCAGGCAGAATTTTTTATTACCAATCTAATTGCACATTCCACCCTGACAAGAGCTCATTAAACCTTAATTATACACATGTTGTTTTCTACAAACATCTCCATTTGGGTCTCTCTGCCTTGTAATTGTTCAGCAGGGACAACCAGTTGAGATTTCGCAGATTGAGAGTGGATAAGGGAGAGAGAGAGAGAGAGAGAGAGAGTGAGAAGGAGAAAAGGGAGAGAAAGGGAGGTAAAGGGGAAAAGAGAGAGGGGGGAGGGAGGGATGGAGGGATGGAGGGAGGGAGGGGGGAGAGAAAGAAAAAATACCAGAGTGAGAGAGAGAGAGAGAGAGAGAGAGAGAGAGAGAAAGAGAGGAGTGTCTGGAAGTAGGTCATGCCTCTCCATAAACAAGGCATGGTTTCTAAAATAATATACCCATCCAGTGGAAGTAATGCCAAACAACTGAGCGAATGTGGAGCTCATGTAATATTTACAGAGCACTAATACATAGATGGCAGGTCTTTTTCTCAGCAACCACCCCCCTCCCTCCCCCCTCCCCTTCCAAAGCCAGAGGTTTCTATATTTTTTTTTTTCATCTGTTTTCTCCCTCTTGCCATTTGAATTTCAGAGAAAGCCAACTACATTGATATATGTGGCAGGGAGGGGGGATCGGGGAGGGGGGGGTGTTAAGATGTTGAGTTTCCCTCTCTTTCTTTCTCCCTCTCTTTCCTGCCTCTTCCTAGCCCTCTCTCTGTCTCCCCCCTTCCTCCCTCCATTGTTCTCTCCGCATTGGCTTTGGCTCTGTGATGTTTCTTCGCACATTTGTTACATTTTAGCGAGGGAGAGTGGGCCTTAATCCAGACTCTTTGAGGCATGGGCGATGATATTACTGTGGAGAATCAGCCTTTTAAAGACTTCTTTTAACTCCGGCTGGTGCTGTAAGGTCACCAGGCACTTGTTCGACGTCGGGCCCAGCGTGATGCTTCTGGGCCTGGACTAACTGACTGTGTCGACACCAGGCCCCGGCTTGCTGGGCTTTTTGACAGTGTCTGGCAATCCTACTGCAAGAGGGGAAAGACTGTAAAGGAAAACCACTTCAGCATGTTTGAGTCCATGTCCTGCGAGAGGAATAGTCTCCGCTGATTATTATGTTTGATGTGCAGGACATTTGTGGTAGCTTACCTCATTTGGCAACTACAGGGGGATGCCTGGGTATACAGTTGGAATACTTGCTATGAACAGTATGCAGCTTAGGCCCAGTGCAGCTCCTCCAGAGCAAAGCTGAGAGTATTTGTGACTTATTTCACTGGACACATCTTCTCAAATTTTAGGCTACTTTTCTCTTTTTTATATTACAGTTACTGTATATCTTTAGGTTTGGGACTGTAGGTTGGACCAAAAAGGACATTTGAAGACATCAACCTGGACTGTTTTGGTCACACGTGCACACAAAAATCTGTCAAGTGCGACCAAACATTTTCATTGGTCGTACCAGTGCACCAGAAATTAAATTAAAATGTATTATTGGGTGCACCTAAACTATTTGCTGGTACCCTCGACCAAAATAAAAAAGTTTTGCCCGGAGCAAATTTAAATGTTAAACTTGTGTGATTCATATGTATCAAATCAACATTACCACAATACATGTATAAAGTGGCATGACAGCTAGGCAAGACAGCTGTTCGAGACAACTTTGAGACCACTGTTCGCTTACCGCTTTAACTGACAAGCCGGGTAATTTTAGCAACCGTCAGGACATTTCGTAGCCATCTTTGTGGCAACAAAAATTTATATTTTTTGGGAGATGCTGGGACATTTTCCAGCCATGGTTTTGGATACCAAACTGGGAATTTTAAGACAAACACAATCTTTTCAAAACCCCAACCAAGTGGTTTTTGTGCCGAAATCTAACCAGCCCATAAGCATAGCGTTTCAACATATCTGTGGTGTGCTGAGATGTACAGCATTTATCCTTGTGATTGCCTGATAGCTGAGGAACTATAAATAATAATCGTTAGCTTCAGCCCAATAATATGTTATGAAATGTGTCTGTATTAATGAGTAAATATTAAACACACTCCACTGCATTAATATATCATTTTGCAGACATACACTTTTCATGCTATGATATACCTCATCCTCGTGAGCCTTATTAATATTCTCATATTGACTTCAGCCACGTCCTCGCACACTACTTCATTAATTATTCGTGGTTTACAAAACAGCCGCTATAACGAATCATAAGTGATATCATGTTCTCCGACTCTTCTAATGTGGCAGGCATCCCTGACACCCTAAAATCAGAAGCTTTTGACAATCTGTGGTGGCTTGAAATGAGATGTCTATCACAGACCATCCGGTGTCACCGCCACTTAGCACCCAAAAAGCATCAAGTGTCCGCGCTGAGGCCTCTCCGTCATCGCCGGGGACCTCAGCCTGTCACTGTTGACACTTCCTGTATGCATCATTGATACCCACCCAGCAGCAGAAAATAAATAGCCTGCCATCAGATAGATCACTCCTGCTTTGCAATATTACAATTATCTTGGCAAAGATTTTTTTTTTTTTTCCTCTTTTTACAGCAGGCATTTGTTTTGTGTCTCTGTTTTGTTTGTTGATTCAGTTGGTTAGTTAAAATATTCTATTCTTTGCACAATTACAGTGGGAACATCACTCAGTTCTTGCCAACATCAAACACACTCACTGTACGGTGTGATGCGAGCCATGTCAAGATAAACAAACATGACATATTAAACAGGAAAATGAGTCACTCTTATTATCCCACCAAAATAAATCTGGAAAACACTAATTATAACAACCTGTGCCTGATCCTGACTGATTCACCCCTGTTCTCTGGCTGTCTGCATATGTATGTATGTACAGTGAGTGTGTGTGTGTGTGTGTGTGTGTGTGTGTGTGTGTGTGTGTGTGTGTGTGTGTGTGTGTGTGTGTGCGTGTGTGTGTCTGTCACATTCTTCTCCTGCTGCTGCCTTAATAGGCAGTCTCTTAGATATTCGCTACAGAATTGCGCTCATGCAATATTAATATCACACCAAAATATGGAAGCCGGAGCCCCCACTCCATCTCTCACTCCCTACATAATTGACTATGCAAGACTCCAAATCAGCTTGGAAAAAGAGAGAAAGACCCAGAAAGACAAAGCAAGAGAGAGAGAGAGAGACAGAGAGAGAGAGAGAGAGAGAGAGAGACGTGGGGAAACCAAGGGGAAACAGAGAGAGGGAAAGAGAATGGGTTCTGAAACGATCCTGTCATCTCTGCACTATAGCAGACTCTGAACCCTCACCCTATGTATCACTGTCAAGGCAGTGAGCTAAAACAACAACAACAATAACAACAACTACACCGGTAGCTCAAACAGTTTGACTCCCTGCAAAGAAAACGCTGATGCTCATCCAACCGGAGCTAAAACAAACCCTCCACTCCAGCAGCTTTCAGAGTCATTGCATCAACTTAAACACTCATTGTATTTCATTATTTAATTTCAGCGTATAGATTCCTCTCATTCCACTTTAGATGGCAATGAATGCCCGCACGCATGCAGCAGGAAGGTTAGCTACGTTTATAGGTTTGACTCATCTGCCAGTGGGCCAGTCGTTGCAAACTTACTCGCACTATTTAAACTCACAGAATGTTTAATTTTAGTGGGAATATAAACACTTCTTTAGGCAGTGTGGAATGAGATGATTTTTATGATGATTTACTTAACGGTAGGCCTTTCATATAAAATTACTCCAGTACCACTGTGGAGCAACATTTTATTGCTGGCCCCTTGCTTTAGTTGTTCTTGTGTACGAGTGCAAATGTGGATGACGCGATACACATTACGGTAAATGACTTCACACTATTATCCACACAGCTGCAATGGGCGAAGAAACGCAGCAATGTTGAGGTGCTGGTTTCAAAATGTTCCAAACAAACGTCTTATTTGTATATGTGTTATGATGAAGGCTGGAATGGGAATCAGTAGAGCGCATACCTTCGCCAAGCCCCAATCAAGCCTGATTCAATTCAAATACAACATAATGTAAATCAGCTAGATCTGGATTTTATTTGGATCCACATCAAATCTAACTCATCAAGATTCACTACTCCCTGAGAAATTAACGAAAATGTAAAAAAAAACAAAAAAAAAAAAAACCCACGTTATCTTGCAATGTTTAAGAAAGTGAGAAAAAAAAACCTGGATCTGTTCCTTTATGGCGATCCGCAACAAAAGTTAACAGGGTCTATTCTGGGCCGAGACACATCCTCCATCGAAGTTTCGTGGAAATCTGTTCAGTAGTTTTTGTGCAATCATGCAAACAAACCAACAGGATTAACATTAATTGGGAAAAAATGGGCATTAAACATGCATGTTAGACCTCAACACTGATTGTGAACTCCACAGTGCCCCTTGAAACCAAACTATTCTCGCTGCTGAGTTTTCAAACTTTCGACAGACCTATGCTAGCCGTTTCCCCCTGCTTCTAGTCTTTATGCCAAGCTAAGCTAATTCCCTCCGGGGCCAGTTGCGTATTACATTTTTCCTCAAGTCAGTAAGAGTAATGCTTGATTGCGCTGGTCTATGGTACGTGCTCATATTAAAACACACACACTTAACACACATTCATACCTAATAATGGAGAGAATTTACTGTGATCTTGAGATTTTGGGACCGATTATTTCACTCATTCACTCTCACACTTAAAAATAAGTCTTTGCAAACAAAGAGCACTGAAATTAAGAGTACACTCTATGTAAGGGCAGAGATTCTCTTCAAAGCAACCAATCTCCCCCCCCCCCTCCCCTTTTCAAGCACATGCAGGGATGGCAAGATCACCGCAGAGCGCTGGGGGTCACGCCCTCTGCACCGAGCATTTTAAAAAATGAACTGTAGGCATTTAGAGCCATAATTGATGTTGAAAGAAAGAAAAGGAAAAGGTTGCGGGGGCAGAGACGGTGGTTGGGGGGAGGGAGGGGATGGGGCTGAGGGGAGGTGGGCAGTGCACCTTGACAGGAAACATAGAGGTGAACGAGCAGGAGTTGGAGGTTAGTTTGACAGAGAGAAAAGAAGTGGTGGTGGTGGTGGGGAGGAGGGAGAGAGAGGGGGGGGGGGGGGGTCGCTGCGGAAGTGCCAAGCCCACTTTTAACTGAACTGAGGGTGGTGAGTGTTGGTGGGGGTGAGGCAGGGGAGGGGAGGGAGACAAAGATAGAGATCAGGGGAAAATAAAAGGGGTGTGCAGGGGAAGGAAGAGGGGAGGAAGGGGGTGAGAATGGGGGGGGGCAGAGACCTGGTGCACCTTGACACTTGCTCTCACCGCAGCACCTGATAAGTGCAATGGAAAAACGTCTGGTTTCCTCCTGCATGTTAAGTGGTTTATAGTCTCCTCCTCTCCATGCAGCCTGTAGCTACAGTCTGCTACTGTACTGACGCTACACGCAGGTAATAACAGACAAAAGGAAATGACAGCAAACCAAAGCGTGAGGGAGAAAATAGCACATATTGTCTCCCTTTGTGCTGCCGTTTTATTTATTTATCACGGTGAATTCTAACCTGCGCGAGAGACGCGATCTTTGAGCGAGACCATTTAGAAAATGTTCGTCCTCCCTTACATTAACGTTTATCCATCATTTTTAACACGGCCCTCCTTCTTTTTATAAACAACTTCTGCACTGAGATTTAGATGCAGACTTTAATTTGCACAACAGACGATCACATGAAAGTGGATATATATCTTTACTGCCTCATGCATGTACTGACAAGGAAGTCATTCCCATGATTTGTAAGTGGGTCTCTCCACAGAGCAGCATTAACAATATTCACTTTAGATAACGTATGATTCCAGGCCCTGGGAGAGGATGGGTTTCTTAGAAATGCTTTGTTAGCACTCTCCCCCCTTGATAAATGATTGAGGACATGTGGCCTGAGACATCAATACAATCTCTGTTGTAATTAAAAAAGGTGCGCACCAACAATATTACACAGCTTTTCGCTTTGTCTGTCTCTCTCCCTCTCTTTCACTCCCTCTCTGTCTCTCCCTCGCTCACCCACTCTTCCTCTCATTGAGCCCTGGAGCAGAGAAGAGATAATTCAAAAAGCACTTGCATGGAGTGAAACATGAAAAAGGGAGACATATGAAATTAAATTCTCTCTTTTTCGCTCTATTGTTCTTTCATTTTCTCCCCTTTGTTACATAAATGCATAAATGCATAAAAGCAAGGCAAGCCAGATTCTAATTATGATTTTCACAATACTAAAAGATTTCTCCTTTTTTTTTTTATTAAAAAAAAAATGAAAGAAAGGTGTCACAAACAAAGTAAACTTACTGTTCCAGCACTTTGTCAAAGTCAAAGTGCTGCGAGTGCTGCATCACTAAACTTCAATAAACCTCGACGTTTTTTTTTTCCTTTTTTCTTCGTGAACAATTATATAATAAAATAGCTGAAAAATGAAACTTTGATGTCCGAACACAGTGGCTGTACGACCGAACAAGTAGGAAAAAGGGACAAATCCAACAATAATTTAATGTCTACACTTCATCAACATTTGCCCTTCCATTCTTGTTAACAACCTAAATCAGGTCAGAAGCAGAATCCAGAAAACCACCGAATGCCTTTGTTCTGTGTGAACACAAACACAGTATAGGAGACGGTTGGTTGGCCTATCAGCCGCAGCGAAACGCTTCAGTGACAAGATACCATGCAGATACCACACAAACCACCAAGTCAAATGGGTGTTTTATTGGGAGCCTTGCGGTGGCCAATGATGGTGTGAAGATGGGGGACTCAGCAGGTCTATGAGGGGGAGCATGCAGAGGTCACTGGGTGCGTACTGGAGATGGTGCATGCTTGGATTTGGAGCTTGACGATGAGGAAGAAGTCATGGTAGCTGAGGAAGATGTGAAGTTTAAGTTGTACTGATTCCTGGCCATGATATAAGTCCAGACATTGACAGTTGTTTCTGCGCAGAAGCTTTCTGTTACGGGATCAAGAAGTCTCGGCTACTGTGCACCCAAAGGGCGCATAGTTTACTGAAAAGAGATCTAAGAAATACGGCAAATGTCAAAATCTGCACTGCTTCTGAGCTGACACTCTATCCTGCGTTTGGACAGCCTTGCTGTGCAGACAGGAGAAGGCCTCCTCGCTGACTCTCACTGTATAGATATGGGTTGAATGTAGGCATGCACAGGTAGGTATGGATGAGACCAAGGGGTGAGGGAGCAGGGGTGAGGGGGGTGAGAAGGCTAAGAGAGATGAGTCTTACCCCAGTAGAGGGCAGTCTCTTGCCGTCAGGGTTTGGGCGCATGGGCAGGGAACTGTAGAGTCTCACACCTCGATCTGCAGCACCGTATCTGCTCTGGAGAAGGAGAGAGAGAGAGAGATTTTAAGTATCTTTTCATCTTTTTTTCACAAAGAATTCAGCATGAAAAACACAGACGAAAGAGTTCAAACACTGCAATAAAATCCAAATCTAAGATCCAAAGAAGGATTGCATTTATGCTAAAGTCATTTCATTTCAAAGTTTTATGTGATCACAGGGGTCACACACACTCTAGTTCCTCTGATGGTCCTCATTTTGTGAGTGTTAGTGTTTCATAAATTTCTGCCAAGTGGGAGAGCCAGCACATTGCCTGCCATGTTAAATCACATCACCTCATGGTGATGTACCACACATAATAACTGGATAAGGTTGGCTCAGTAGCGGCACTAATGGAACTAAGCTGTTGTGTTTGGTAGCCAGGGCTCCTGTGCTCTGCTCCACTATACTCTACTGACTCCATCTTTCTATACATTACACAGCTGATAATTAGAGTGCGGCGCTGTACTACTCCATGTGGGTTTCAGCCGCATAACACCGCCTGAAGGAGTGGTGGCAAAGCCATCAGCGGCTAATGATTTGCAACAAGTGGTCCCTGCCAGGGAGATACGGTGCAGCTCAGTGGGGATCGCACTGTGGCCCACAGTCGCAGCGGGGGTTCATCACAGGATTCACTCCAAATCTCACTTTCTCTGTCTCACTCCATGTCTTTATCGCCCTCCTCACTTCACTACCATCTCACTGCACCTCTGTGAGTCCTTGATATTCTGTCGTTCCTCCATTAACATCTCTCCTGTCACATCTGTTCAACAGTTTGCAACAGTCACAGCCTATCGTGTGTGCGTGTGTTAATTAATAAAATGAGCTTCTTTCTGATGTCGGAGGGTCATTTTTAGCTTCTATACGCTGCCTTTTGAAATAAATGCTGCAACTGGTGATGTGGAAAAGGTTTCTCATAAATAAGAGGATGAAATAAATGTATATTCGGAAATGACTATGGCTGCTGATTGCTCTGTATCGTGCGTAACGTCTTTGCCACACTTGAGTCTGCTAATGAGGATGTGATGTAGATTATTCATGCAGGATATTTCTAGAACAAATATCACGTTATCTCTCTCTAACTCTTACTCTTTCACTTGCGTTACCTTTTTATTTCCGATCACTCTGTCACTTCATCAACACACACACACACACACACACACACACACACACAAAAAAAATCACACGCACGCAAAAACACCCCACACACGCACATAATCACACAGACACAAATACATTCAAGGGCAGGGCTACAGATTGCTATGTAGTGAGAGTATTTGACTATATTTAACAATTGAGTGAGAAAACATCCCAGAACCAACCAGCACTAGCCCTGCCTTTAACTTCACAACACGCATCCAGCGCACACATGAGCATTGCAGGCATCAGCTTTTCACAGTGTAAACGCCGTAAACACACCTTTGCAGATTGTGTTTATGAGACTAAATGCATAGTGATTACCATGCAGTGGAAAGCCACAGGCAAGGTATGCAAACGCTTATGTAACATACCATGCATGAAACATATTCAAGGAATCACAAGCTCAAAGAGCATGATTTATAGCCTATAAGCAGCGTTCTATGCAGAGCAGTGTGGACTAACAGTATCCTGGTCTAACAGTGCAGGCCTACCACATGCTGTATACAGTGCAGGCTATCCCCTGAGGCAGACAGAGAGTACTTGCTGTGTAAGGTTTTGATTTCCTGTGCTCATTATGAAAGGTGAAAACAGATGAGTAGACAGCAGCGGCCATCTTGTCGATATAGTTCGCATAATGATGACACAGCGTTATTAAAGAGAACTCCCATTTAAAACTTTCCTCGGTGCGGCGCCGTCCTGACCAGCAACAACCTTAAAGGTCTCATATTATGTTTTTGGGTTCATACTTTTATTTCAGGTGTCTTATAAAGAATGTTTACAAGCTTTCGAAAGACACATTATTTTTCTCGTGCTTTCAATTGTTGCAGCACCTCTATTCACCCTCCGAAAAAGCTCATTCTGCTCTGATTGGTCAGCTCTGACCGGGCTGAGCACCAAAACGTCTGGATTTGCAATAGAGCTGCTACGACAAATCGCTCAAAAGAAAATTATTTAATTATTTTCAAATATTTTGATGATCAAGTAATTGTCTTTTTTCAAGCAAATATGTCAAATATGTGGTTGTTTTGTCTTTATAGAATAAACAATTAATCGATTTATCATCAAAATCATTTGCGATCTGATTTTTTAAAGTGTATTTACAGTTCTCCTAGACTCAAAATTCACTTTGATTCCTTTATTGCGATGTAGGTCAGGGAACTACTTTTTATTTGCTGATCTGACATGACACCATGCATTTCTAGGTCATAATCAGCCACATGGCTCAGTACATTGTGTCTTGTACATCCTCTTGTCAGACATTTATTTCCTTTCAACCCTGCAGACGAGCTACTGTACACTAACAACAACTCTCAATGGAGACTTTTTCTTTCGTGGCTTGTTAGGTAGCCTGCCAGCATCCCGGCTAAATGAATGCCTCGCAGAATAGCTGCTTTAGCCAGCGAAGGAGCCACGGTAAGTGAATGTTTGATATTTCTCCAGTGTGCCAGGCTAATCTGGCCCTGTGGCATGCCATTACGGGGCTAATAACAGCTGTCTGCGGCCTGGAGGGGACACAAGCAGTCCTGGCTGCGCTAACTGGCCCTGACAGACTCATTAGGAGTGCTGGCACCCAGAACAGCAACAGCCAAACTCCTCACATTTCCTTGCTGGCTCACAACAGTTTGCAAGTGCAAGAAGCATTGTTCTCTACACTTGTTCTCTGACACCTTTCTTTTGTTTTCTAGTCCTCACTTCAGACGTTCTCACCCCTGTCACCTCTCTTTCACTTTCTGGCTGGCTTCGTGCTTCTGTGATATTTCTACCAAACCAGATGCTGCCAGCCGTTTGCCATCTCTACTCGACACCATGTGGGTCCAACCACTTTTTTTTTAAATCCTGCACACCCACACTGTAGTTCTGACCAAAATAGAGTAGAAGGCAGAGTTCAATTGTTGCTCACCCTACTGTAGTCCTCTCTGTGAAAAGTAAAGGTAAAATAAGTAAACATGAATAAATAACCCAGCGACTCACTTGTAGTTTCTAACTAACTTTGGTGTGCAGCCACAGGAAGATGCTGCGCCACACCAGGAAGAGACTGGCATCCTCTGAACTTTGTATCAGTTACTGTAGCTGGGCCCTGTTTGAGGACAAGAGGGACTTCCCCAGGCAGACAGCAAAAGCAAACATTGTCCTGTCGCTTGGCAGGGTCGAGCCAATCACTACAAGCTGAGCCGGCAGACAATAAACACAGAGAGCCAATGATGGTCGTCTGGGTGTAGAACCATTAACAATAGGGGGAGGGAGACAAGTCGGGCTGTGATACGCTTTCTCGCACGACTCCTGCCATGTGACACACTTTTATGCTTGTGACACTGATTGTACTGATGCACACGACAGTTTCAGATTGAGTCTGACAAATCGTGCAGAAGTTGATTTGCTACAATAAGATAAAGTGTGATGTTGTATGTTTTAATCTGCAACAAGTGATAGAATCGGCCACAACGTTATCTAATTGAGTCCAACTGAGACATCAGCACGCTAAGATTGAGTTTACATAAGTACTGTATATTGGCGTCAACACTTATATTGTCAGATAAGACAAGAATGTTTTAGTGGCAGCATTTGTTTACGTATCTGACCTTTAATTCAACAATAACATTTTTTATTTATGATTAAAGCAACATAATGTCGGACGCCAAGCGTCAGTATTTGACAACCTGGAAATGGTGCCAGGATGGCAGCCTGGCACCATTTCTGTCGGGATAGAAATGATGCCAGGCTGCCATCCTGATTGGATCGCTTGTCGCCTTAATTTTCCCAAGAGATTTTATGTTCCCAGTGGCGGACAACACTGCAAAGTGAAAGCAAAGTTCATAGGGAACAAATCTAAATGCTCATTCTCTAGCTGTTACATTGTGCAATCATTTATTTCCTAATGGTAGATTAAACCAAAAATGTGTCTACTGCCAGTTTAACCTTATATTTCTTTATTATACTGTCGCTGGCATCTTTAATAAAACATCTAAAACATCTTAACTCACACATCTCTTTATTGCAAAATGGCTGTTTATGTAACATTTTTATGTAAACGCAAAAACATTAAAAAAGAAGAAAAAATAATATCCGCTAATATATATTGTTATTGGATTTTCATTGTCCTCAATATCCAATAAAACCCTGACATCTGTCGGGCTGTATTACCTCATAAATATTCATCATCTTAATTTTTCTCCAAATCAGCAGCCTTCAGCGCAGTAGGTGCTGCGATACATCTACTCATTATGATATAAGCGTTGCCTTTTTATAGGCGGGGGTGGCGGGGCACTGTAAAGCCGAAGGCACAGCTGTGGGGGTATAGTTACCTGTAACGTTAGCTGTTGCATGTTATATTATTTACGCAGATCTGGACTTAATGGAACACATGTGCGTCTGCAGCCGACATTCTTGCCAGATTAGCTGAAAGTGCCTGCACACATCAGACTCCGCCGATGAGAGGAATGCAAGGCCTAGACCAGCTTATGGGGAAACCCTATCACTCATCTGCGGTATACAGTAATGTATGCACGCACACAATCATGCATGTACACATTTACTGTATTTATACATAATGGAGACAGTGCCTGACACTGTATGTACAGTATGCACTCAACAATGCATGCGTGCTGACATCAGAAGATCAATAATACAAAACATTACCCTCATTACGAATAGCCATCGAGTGCCTGCATTGTTCAATTCTGGTCCCTTTGGTGCTGCTGTTCCTGATATTTCAACCGGTAAAATACATTATTCTGTCAATTCTGTTGCGTAAACATATTACATCATATCAGTTTGATTTCTAGCTGTGGTGGTCGAACAGTCAACAACAGAGAGTGAATCACTTTTTCGGTGGTTTTTTAGACACTTAAGTTTCAGACAAAACTGACTGCAGTGCACAATATTGGTGCGCATATTGCATTGTGATGAATCATAAACTTTGCAACGAATGTGGTATTGTTTAATCTGACGGCAGATGATTCACCATGTTTTTATGTCCGACACATATTTGCTTTAAGTTTATAATTAAACATAAGCTGTATTTCCATCTCAAATTCTGCTTGAAAAATGACAACCTTCTTCACTTCGTGACGCCAACTTTACTTTGAAGGATCCTCTGACATCCTTTGATGTTAATTTATCCACAGTATCACTGCCACCATCTGTGAGCTTCTGCCTGCAGACCTTGGAGACACTGACATTTGAGTGTTGTTTATCTCAAAAGGGAAGGACGGACTTTAACTATACCAAAATACCAGAAGTAACTTACATTAGTATACAGCTCAAGGTTCCGGTACTGAAATGTGTTTAGACTCTCTATTGTTAAGCCAGTACTTATGTTATATAGTGAATCAATACAACACATTGATTACAGTAGGATGGAGGCCACAGACCTGAATTGCAAAAACATATAGTATTGATGCATATTGTACATCCCCATGTACTGTATATGTTTATAGTAATTGTTCAGATATAACAGGCGTCACGTTCCACTTGGCTGTATTTGTATGAATATATTGTTATTTGCCCAGATACCGGCAGTGGAGTTGTGTGTGTGCGCGTATATAGATGTGTGTGTTTGTGTGTGCTTGTGCGTGAAAGAGATGTCAACTAAGGCCTAAGCAGCTCAACCATAACCAGGACATGAACCCGGGGGCTACCTGCCTCGGGCCACTACTGACACTCAAACCACTGATCACACCATTGGGAATATCCAGCCAACACCGGCGTTTTGAGCCACGGCTATTTATAGCTGACCGCAGCTTTAACAGTGTCTCTCCATCCAGTCCTGGTGTAAACTCATGTGATCGTCTGTACTTACATTCTTATGCTTGTGCTTCAAAGGTGGGAACAACTGATTATGCTATAACCACTATAATTAAGATTTAATTTGGCACAGCTTTGCCTCCGTATCATGTCTCCTATCTCCTCTCGTCCTCTTTTGTTGACTCCTCTCCTCTTCTCACCCCTCCCTGTGCCTCCACCCTTCCTCTTGCTGCCTTATCTTCTGTTTGTATTTCTCCAATAGTTTTTGTTAGCGTGCTAGTCAACACAGATTGTAGCTTACACAAGAGCACAATAGCCTTCATTCTTTCCCTACTCTCGCTATCTATCAATATGTCTATCCGTTGTTATCTCTCTATATCCTTCTGTGGTTCATCATAGTGATTTATAATTCATTCATAATGCTTTGTGAAAATACCCATAAACACACTTTGTTTTCTCATGTTCTATAAAACATTATAAATGTGACTGGTGATGAATTACACTGAGAGGTTGTGATAAAGTATGCTTTGTTATAGATGCATCAATGTAGACTTCACTTTACTTAACACATACAGTGACAAGAAAGGCACTGAATAGAGTGCATACCTACACCGAGGCCCGAAATTCCCCTTTAATTTAATCAAGCCTGATCCAATATCACTCTCAAAAACTTGATAGCCACTCTATAGGTCACCTCATGTAGGATCTGCATCACTCATAGATATCAGTGACCTTAACACGCCTGATTATTTTTCATCAAGACCCATTGCAAGTTAAAGAAAGTGAGAAAAAAATCCTGGATCAGCACCAAAACTTAATGGGGTCTAATCTGGGTCGAAAACCAGCCTCCATCCAAGTTTCGTGGCGATCAGTTCAGTAGTTGTTGTGTAATCCTGCTGACAAACCAACCAACAAATGCACACAGGTGAAAACATAACCTCCTTGGCTGATGTAAAAACTAATAACACTGCATGGACTGTTATAGCGTACAATAAGTACTTACTACATGTTATGGTATGAATGCACTATAGATGGTCTTCATAGGAGGTGGTACCCGTTCTTTAACTCCCGTTGTCTGTATTCTGAGCTCAGTCCGCTGACATTTCCAGTAATGAGTGTGATAAGTTAAAATGCACGCTCGTGCTGTTTAACACATACGTACAGTACAGTGGAAAATGAAGGTGAGGAGGTTACATTCGCCTTTGATTGTGGCAGTTTCTCACCTAACTCATGCCTCATTCGTACCTTATCGATATTGTGGTAGTTCAGTACCTCAACCCCAACCCTGGCCTCAACCACAGGTGCCGGGTTTGTCGAAAACGCAACTGTTATTGAACGTTTTCAAGTGAAAAAAACTGCTGAAAGTGTCTCGCTGTTTTCAAGAAATACAATTAATAGTTAAAGTAGAGGCTTTGCATCCGCAATGCAGTTTGGGTTTGTGCTCATTCCTCAAACTTTTATGACACTGTGCTGCTCCCCTTTCTCTTCCCCCGACTCTTTCTTGTTCTTTCTAACTTTGTGTGTCTACCTGCAGCTACAGAGGGCTGTCACAGAAAGTGGATTCTGTATCCACTGGAACAACAATGTAGAGCCTGGCTGCATGTATTTCAGGTAGGCTGATAGGAAATTCAACAGCACCATCTAAAATTGCACCAAAGCTTCCACACTAAGTACAGTCAGCCGAGTGGATTATTGAGTGGATTAAACGCTGCCTTTTTTGAACTCTCTGCACAGGAAAATGGAATAAAAGTTACAGATGTAATTAAAGATTTTGGCTCCAGTCAGTGGTCACGTACAGCTTGTTGCAGGATTCATCAAAGTGCAAAATTAAAGAGAAAAAATGGTTCACTTCGAATGAAAGGAAAAGTAATCAAGCTTCATAAAGCTGAGTGTTGAATGATGTCTCTTATTCACATCAAAGATGCAACCAAGACCTCTATAACACTACATCTCTAACCAAGGATAACGCGCTCTGATGGCACAAATGCGCTCGCTTTCGTTTTCTGTCAAATTCTCTCTGGCGCACACAAACACACCTGCCCTTTGTATTACGTTTGACACAAAAGCGAGAGAGATGGAGCACATTAATAAAGTGCAGTCTGTGCCCTTGCTCTCGCCGATACAGAGGAGAGAGAAGAAACTTTTCATTTTCATTTATCTGTTTTATTTTTTTTTTTTTTCCTCCCTCATCTTTTTTTATGAGGCAGTTTCCTGAAGGCAAAACAACAATACAACTTACAACCAACAACTGACAAGCAGAGCCAGCACCTCGGCTGTCGATGGCCATAACTAGTGTGTTACAGACAGAAAACAGATGGTCGGGAGAAGATTTAGCTAATACAAAAACAGGGGATTTTCTCCTTTCTTTCTTTCTTTTTTTTTTTTTTCCAATGAGGTACACACAGAGGCTAGATTATTTTAATGCAGGCAGGAGCTGAGGAGGATAATTCCTTGACAAATTGAGATTGCTGAGGAGAGCAGAGACTCCTGAATGTCAGTTTGCATTTGTCATCTGATTTCACGAGAAATTCTGTGGATGTGACATAAAATGTTCTCATGTCTCCTTTAACAGAACTTGGCAAATGTAACGCCATCTGGATTTTTTAAGCAATACAGCAATGCTGATAGCGAGATAGGAAAACGGAGCAGGGCTGAAATGATGAGTTGATTAGCAACAGAAATTTAACGGATGAACAATTTTGCAGATCGAGAAGTCAATTGTCGACCGTTTATTTTAAAGGTGACCTATTGTGTGTTTTCATTTTTTTCCCCATTCCTTTGATGTTCTATATGTTTTGTGTATGTAAAATTTCAAAGTTAAAAAGGCCAAAGTCGCACCAACAAAAGCATACGTTACATCACAACTGATTCAGCACAGCTGCTCTGTTGTTGCTAGTGGTCCTGGGTCAGGCCTGTGTGAGCTGACCAATCAGAGAAGACTGGGTATTCAGGAGTGGGGCCTTAAAGAGACAGGAGCTAAAACAGAGTGTTTCAGACGGATCAGGAAAACAGTGTTGCAGCAGTGGACAGTATGAGAGCATTTTGAGCAGTAAAACATGTAAACCTTGTCTAGCAGTAAGCCAGAATAAAATTTTGAACCTGAAAATGAGCATAACATGTCTCCTTCAAAAAATACCGAAACATTCTCTGGTTCCAGCCTGTGAAATGTGACAATCTGCTGCTTTTCTTCAATTTATAACATTGTGTGCTGAACATTTTTGGATTTTCGACTGGTGGTTGGACAAAACGAGCAATGCGGAGACATTAAGTAGGGTTCAAGTAAATCACGATTGGCATTTTTCACTATTTTCTGAAACCGAATAGAAAAAATAACTAAAAGATCGACCAAAAATGAAGAAAAAAAAATGTTATCTGAAGAATTAGAAAGTGCCAAAAGGTTCAGAACACTCCATTTGTTGTTGTAACGAGACAGTGTAATCTCCTATTAGCATTAAATTGTATTCTATCGACGAAAACAGACTGAACACGGCCTTCAATTATTAGAAAAAGCACAATCAAGATATAGTTTCTTACGCACAATGCTGTCGAGTAATGTGATACTGAATTTAAAGCAATGTTACATGACCTCGAGAGCATTTTGAACGCTTTGTTGATAGTTCCAACGCATTTACTTGAAAATGGAAGTGTTACTTTTACCGAGAAAGGAGTTGCAGAGGAAGTCTCTGTCTATGTTAGGCATTCTTGTACAGTAAGTCAGCTTTTGCAACATATTTAGAAGTTCAATCACACATCGGTGGAAGAGAGAGGGTGAGAGGGAAAGAGGCAGTGAGGATAGGAAAAGACAAGGCAGCAAAGACAAGAGTAGAGAGAGCGAGAGCGATAGAGGAAGCAAGAAGAGAGAGAGAGAGAGAGAGAGAGAGAGATGGAGATAGATAGAGGGAGAGAGTTAGTTGAGAGTTGATATGCTGACTACAGGCAGTTGATTTGGTTTCAGAGAGCATTGTTACGGTGCTTTGAATTAATGCCTCCCAAAGAGTCCAATTGTGATTCTTGGGCTGTGCTGACAGAATATTTGACAGCCTAGGGTGAGCTGCTGATCTCAGCTGAATCCTCTGTTCTGTGTGCGTGTGTGTGCGCGAGCGAGCGTGCGCGTGTGTGTGTGTGCGTGCGTGTGTGGGCCCGTGTGTGTGAATGTATGGTTGATACCCGACAGATTCATACACCTACACGTGTTCAGATATGTGTGGATGTGCAAAAAACAGTCAAAACGCCCACATGAGTAAGTGAACGGACTCCCACACACACACACACACAGACACACACACACACAGACACACACACACACACGCACACAAAGACACAGTGGACAGTTTGTGAGACTGCGTGAACACATAAATCAAATCCTAAATGACTGTTAACTAAGCGCTAACACGCTCAGGCACAAACAACCCTCGCGTGCAGGTAAGTCGAGCACATTCGCTTAATCAAGATGAAATAGTTTGACCGTGTTTTTTATTTTCTTTCCCTGCAGGAAACATGTCGTCCCTCTGGGCTGCTGAAAAGAATGGAGAAAAAACAGAAAAAAAACAAAACACAGACTTGCCAAATGCTTCATTACAGTGACGGGAAGAGAACAAGAGATGCTCAGTCAAAATAAACACGCAGCACAGCACTGGTTCAGTTTGACAGCATCATGAAGAATCATTTGTGGAGCTGTAATTCACAAGCCTGCAGATACTGCAGATGTATTAATTGTATTCATCATGTCGAGCCTCTTGATACCAAAGCTGCTTTGATCAGCTATGCTTAAAATGCAAAGTGAGGATGGAAAGTATTAAAATAACGTGTGGTTAAAATGACATCACCAATAAAGATTGAATTGAATATTCATTATTAATGTTTGTAATTAAATAGGTTTGTGCCAGGTGTTGAGTACACACTTAAATGGACTACAACTAGACAAACAGCCCACATGTACATATAATCGTAGTTTGTGTGGTTCGTCTCATCGTTCACTCGTTCTGCAGAACTTTATGGCCAAAGTCTTTCATTCCAGTTCTGTTAGTCACATCAAACAAATCGCATCAGACAAACCGTTTAGTGGCAAAAAAAAAATGAGGACATAACACTTGACTCACTTGAGACAAGGCTCCTGAAAGACTCGTCTTGACTCGAGCCTTGAAAGCAAAACATCCAGATTTCAGAACGATGAGAAAAAAACTTTAAGACGGAGACAGAAAGCCTCTCATTGCCAAACACTTAAGATACTCAGTGTGAGGCATATAAAGTGACAGGGCTGAAAATAACAGCTTTGAAAGGAGAATGTTCAAATTGTAGTTGAAATGATTAGCTGAATAAAGAATATGTCAATCAAAAGGAAGGTAACATTTGCTAGTTCGAACCGCTAATATAAGATTATAAGAATTAGTGTTCGACACTAAATTCTAAAGGAAATTAGTCGTTGATGGTCGATTTTCACTCCCAGATGCCCAATTTGTTTCCCTTGGAGGGTGAAAAAGTGAATCTAAATAGATGCAAACTGGTTCCTTCAACTGGTTAAAGGTTCCTACATATTTAAAGAAAATCATACATCACAAAAAATAAAAAAGTATAAACAGTGATTTTAAAATGAATGTTAAAATTATTGGGCGAAATCAAACCTTATGGTGTTACAGTTACTGTTACAGTCCAGACAATGAATCGTATTGATCAAGAAGATAACTAGTGGGACACTGAGTATTTCCTGACCGCCACTATGGCCCAACAGCTCCTTTAAATTCAATCAAGCCTAACATTTTTTTTTAATTGTACTCACCAATTGATAAGAACCGCCTAAGAACACCAGATTTTTCAAGATCCATGCATTATTCCTTAAGGAACTAACAAAAATGTCAAAAAGTTACAAAGCCTATTCTGGGCCGAGACTCATCCTCCATACAAGTTTCATAGAAATCCATTCAGTCATTTTTGTGTAATCCTGCTGACAAACCAACCAACACAAAAAATCACCTCCTTGCTCGACGTAATAAAACCTTAATTGATGATAATAAAAAACTATGGATTGCAGCCTCAGTTCAAATGTTGTGTCCTCTAAATGGTCAATTAACAACTTACTTCTGACTCGACTTGCGTCAGCCCTCGAGCACATGATCGTTAACTTGAAACTCGCTTCGACAACTTGAAACTTTGACTAAACGCTCCAAAAGCCTCAAAAACAGCTCTGACCACCAAGAGGAAATTTCCTATAACATATGAAGAGATGCAAAAATGATTCAGATTTACATTCAAAGTGTGAAACCCATATGAACGTTTTGCATGTATGACTCGCCGCAAGTTATGAGACAATGAGCAGCAGATGAGTCAACGGCAGATATTTATAGTTTACACTAAGCACTTTTCTGTCCTCCATGTGAAACTGTCATTTTGCTAATTTGAGAACTTGGCTCACCACAGTAACACGAAAAGTTTAGTATCAATGTGATTACACAGGTTTTTTTTTTCTGTGCGGCCATCTTGCTTGAAGAGTTTACAGTGTTTTTCAGAGGTTTCCACAGTGAAAACATCATAAATCTGGCCTTGAGCATGAGAAACCTTTTATAAGGATCCTTTTCTGGGAAAGCTCAGAAGCAAGTACTTCATTAAAATTAACTGGATAAGGAAGAAAAAACAATGGGAAGAGGAGGAGGAGGCAGGAGACTCGCAGACCAACTAAAGAGTATAATTGTAATGCAGGTGTTGGTTTCGTGGACTTCTCCTCCGGTCCTCTCCCTCTCCACCCTTCCTCCTCCTCTTCTTACTCTCTGCTATCCATTTACAGCTCCTCTCTGCCGTCCTCTCTCCCAGCCTTTACATCTTTCTCTCCATCTTGAGTGCTGTGCCTCACCCTAATTAGAAATTCCCCCTCCGACCAACTGAAATTGAATTGCCCATCATTTGCATAATGATAGCTCACCGGGCTGACGGCCGATTTACCGTGAGATGAAATGTAGCAATCACTTAAGAGAGTGACCATGAGGGAGTGAAGGTAAGGAGGGGGAGAGAGAAAGGGAGAGAAAAGGAGTGAGGATGAAATGGGATCACAAAGATGGAGCGGGGCTGAGAAATACGGAGAGAAATCCGACAGGTATTTAGGTTATTGTCTCACACAGCAATAATGCTGGAGGGAAGGCTGTGTCCTCAATATGACAGCGACTGGACACAACAAGGACACATAAGGACGCTTATGCAACAGCAGTTGCTCTTGTCAATGCGAGCGCTTCTGTCTTTCAACTCTAATTATCAGAGAGCATATTTCATTCAGAGTGCTGCACAAATCCTGTATTCCAAAAACTGCTAAATTATACCCTGATCTTTTGTGTTGCTCCAAATCTCCAGCTGCCTTTCCTCTCAGGTCATTTAACATTTTTACAAGTGTTTTATGACAATAAAATAAAAAGTGGTGGAAAAAATATTCAGATCCTTCACTTACAGTAAGTAAAAGCACTGATGCCACACTGTGAAAGTACTCCACTGCGAGTAAAAGGCCAAGAATCATCAGCAAAATGTACTTTAAGTACTCATTGTGCAGTAAAATGGCCCCTGTCAGTGTTTTACATGTGATGCTTTTGGTTGTGGGGTAGTTTATTCTACAGCAGTGCATCCTTTTCTATAAGATCATCATGTGTTTTGAGCGTCTCTGTCCTGTGAGAGGCATGTATCTCTGCGAGGTCAACTTTTCATTAGCTCAGAACTAACAGCCTGTTTTCAGCCTTTCTGACGTTTACCCGATAATCCAATAGAGTTTATTTTAGGGATGCACCATATGGATTTTTTTTCAGTCGATACGATAACTAATGATTACCTGCTTCTCTTGGTCGATACCAATAAGATAACCGATAATTGCACATTTTTTATTTAAAAAAAATATTGTAGTTTATGTGCAACTGAGGGCGAGAAAGGCTAAGATGTCCGCCCACACCGGCTTCGGCCATCTAGCCTACAACTGTCGCTCTGTCGGCGCAGTCGTTTGATGAGTGTGACAACAGCATGCTGCGCTTGTTCTTCCCCCCCGCTTTCTTCTTCTTCAGTGTACATTGGTGGAAACAAACCAACTTTACCTTCTGTATAGCAGAATGTAGATGCTGCTCTTGTTATGTCAATGAAAGCGATTTAGCTTTGTATTTTCGGCTCTATATAATGGCTATTATATCACTGATTCTGATAGATAGCCAATAATAAAAAAGTTATAATACAAATATATATATATTGTGCTTAACTGGTTTATTTTGCTCAAGAACCATAAACCCATAAAGCAACTCTACATCGTTCAATTCATCAGAAATCTTCAAAATGGTGACATTTAGAGACAGGAAGGGAGTGCAGAAGTGCAATCTGAAAAAGATCTAGTAACTAATGCTGTCAGACGAATGCAGTGGAGGAAAAGAAGTACAATATGTCCCTCTGAGATGTGGCGGAGAAGAAGTACATAAAGTTGAACCAAATAAAAATACTCGACTGAAGTACCCAGGGCTCCAGATTAACTATTTGCGCTGGTTACACTGGTACGTATCTTCAGTTAGGTGTACTCAATTTTAATTTCACCTCTTAATAAATTATGTAAATCATTGTAAACACGAGTAAATCTGTTCAAAGGCAGTTGTCTCCACAACCAGTTGGTGTCTGTAGAGAATATATTCACACTTGACAGATTTTTGGGTGCACCAGCGACCAAAACAGTCACATGCTGGGATCTCTGGTACCTTGAATTTTGTAATCAAGTAAGTACAGTACTAATGTAAATGCACTCCATTACATTCGACCACTGCTTATTTCACAGAGGCTTACAGCGTATTCAGAACCCAATCAACAACTCCACCGAATCTGTCGAGCTGAGCTAACAGCTGGCAGCAGTTCAAACCTCCAGCTAGTTGGTCGAGATACAAAACAAGATTGATGTGCCTCTTAATTTCCCCGCTGATATAAATTCAGCAGAAAGAAAAAGAAACCCTCATCAGGAAATAACTGATGCAAAGTTGATAATTAGAATCAAGGGCGATGTTTTGTTCTACTCTCAGAAGAGGAATAAAACAATTAATGAATGTCAGTGGCCCCTATTGTTGGTGCAAGTGTTAAGCTGTCGGCCCTATTTTTAGCCTCTTGAGTAGATGTTTGGCACGTTCTGACTTCGTCCCTGCACGAGATCAACGCCGGGAACTCCTGAGCCACCCACAGTTTAAAAGAAGTGGCCAGACATGTCATCTGTGTAGTTGTCAGTGAACGCCCTATCAGCTCAACAACTGCCACACCACGTACAAATGACTGTAATCAACGATGTGATAATCATCTCGCAGTCTCGCCTCTTCTGGGGCATCGATCTCACATTCCACCAGGGCCCAAGATTTGATTTGTAAAAAAGATCCTGACAAATCTTGTCCCGCTGATGTCACGTAACTCGGGGGAAATTGAATAACGCGGCGCGATGAGTGTGAGGTGGCAAAATGTCAGTGAAGAAGGGCAGGGTTGTGACTTAACAAGCCCTTAACGCGGACACAAACGTGCCACTGAGGGTCCTTTCTATCCAAACCGCTTATTCACAGGAGTGAGTGGGCTGAGGCAAGTGGTGTAGAGGTCATATTTGTTTCTAATAGTCGGAGTGATATGTTGGGCTATCAGGTTGGAAGCTCTGCCCAGGGTCTGATAAGGCCACTGTTTATTGTCTAACTTCCACTCTTTAACCTGAGGAACCTCAGACTCTCACACACGGTACTTTCCACTCCTTAGCCATTACCGCAATGTGTGTGTGTGTGTGTGTGTGTGTGTGTGTGTGTGTGTGTGTGTGTGTGTGTGCGTGCGGCGGTGTACTGCAAAATGTGTGTGTGTGAACGTGAGTTTTGTGTGAGACAGTCCTCATGCGTGTGCAATCTTTAGTTTCCATCACAAGTCTTGACCTAATTAAAAAGTCCTGTCGATGCTCGATAACTGACAAGTCATCAGAAAGCACGCGAAAAAGTGGCACGCGCGCTCACACACACACACATCACTCAGTGCTCAAATCATATATTCAATTCTTCAATCTCTTCCTCTGTCCATCTCTACATAAGTAATCAGTGATCACATGTCGCATGTTAAAGTCGCCGGGCCCAGACAGGAGGGAGTTAAGTCCCTTATCTCTCCTCCCCAGAAGAAATTCCTACTAGAGGCCTCGCTCTGCTGGTTTCCTGCCTTCTTGCCCAATGCCCTATTTTTACTCATCGGGGCTCTAGAATACCAGGGGCAGCTTTTTCCTTGTCACTAACATATTTCCTGCCATTCTCACTCTGACATTTCTCCCCGCTGCACGCTTCGCTCAAATCGTTCCCCCTCTTTATGGGTCATAACCTTTCAGTCGGGGCCGTTCATATTCAAATGTACCTGCCGATTGCCGGAGCCGCTGCGAGCTCACCCGTCATTCTGGATGGCCTTTTTTTTTTTTGCGTGTTCGCAGGTTTTTAACATCAGCTCTTACTAGGTGTTAATTTGAGATCTGTCTGAGTGCTGCCAGAAACAATCAGGTCCACTCTGTGCTTCGCTGGCAGGTTGACTGACTGTAGTCTGTGGCATGCTTGGTGTTTTAAGGCTCTAGATTTAAGAAATACACGCAGTAAAAATGGTGCTCGTGATAGCTGTTCATTTAAAAAAGGTTAACACATCTGTTTATATTTCAGTTCATTAAAAAACAGGTGAAAATTGGATTAAAAAAACAAACAAAAAACACACTTTCTCCCCATTTTTCTCTTAAATTTATATTAGAGGAAGCTTTTTCTGCATCGCAAGAAGGCCGTATTGATTCTGAACCGCAGTGATCGGTTTATCCTTAAAGCCAAAAAACCTGTTCCGGGCATGTGGAGACATAAACACTAGGTGAAAATCTGTTCGAACCGATGTGCTCTTTAAAAAAAACATTCCATCACAACAGAAAATGATGAACCTTAAGGTCAATATAAAAGAAAATCTATAAACCATCACAGCACTGCAGCTATTGTACATATTTTTCCATTTTACAAAAGAGCATAAGGCCATTTGTGGACAAATCAGTGGAAACAGTGTCTAAGCCTCTGAGTGGGTGTTTCCATGGCAGCTGTTGACTGACATTTGGAAGCCGGCGTTGCATCAATTTCTGTGATCACTTCTGACTGGGGACCACCGAACAAGCTCCGACCGCATAGTGTTTTTCTGCGAACCGAAAAGCACGACTTCTGTCCCCTTATTAAACACTGAGGGCGGACACCTGTGCTGTTAAGTTTCTATTTCACTCAGAAAGTGTGAGCTAGCGAGCCAGACTACCGTAGCTAGCACTGATTCCAACTAGACTTTGTGTTCAAGATATTTTAGCACCAGCTGAGTCATCCGCAGCTCCTGCACACACAGTGTTCGTTCGAGTCTGGCTCGGGTTAGCTGTCTTTTATTGGTCCAGATGTGGTTATCACAAATGGCCATACCTTCATAATTCACAGCAAAGGGAAGTCCTGTAACCTCAGCACTCTGAACGTTCACTCTGTTATTACGATTCGAGACATGGAGTAAGTAAAGGGAAGCACAAAGTAACTCAAATCATAGGTGGCACTGTGCAGCAGCTGGTTAACTGCCTATGTAGTTGTAAAGCCTTAAATCCAAAGGTCGTGTTTGCATTTTGGCTTTGTTCCGTCCTCGGTTCTGCACGGTTTCACACACCACTGGGAGAGTTTCAGGAGCAAAGTGTTTGCCTGCCTGGATTTGTTGACTTTCTAAGATTTAGTTTTTAAAAGTCATTTTTTCCATGATTTTGGTGCTTCCATGACACCCAACAGGAGTGGAAATTATTATATTATACAATAATATATATTATATAATCATAATTATTATAAAAAGCAAACACACTTGCACCCAAACCTGATAAGCCCCTCACTTTTCGGTGCTACAATGTCCCGCCAAAGCTGCAAATCAAGACCTTCAGTTTCTACTAGTCTCGACTTCACTGATGCATTTTATTACCAGCCTGAGTGACAGCGTAAATTCGGATGTAGTACTTCATTCACGAGTCCCTGGTACAGTATGTGCAGTTATACAATTCAAAGTAAGAGGCCTATGGAGGCCTGAGGAGGAGAATGAATGGCATCTTAATGAATGTCTGGGGAGACATGATATCGGTGACTGGCTCTTCCAGTGCAGCTTTCATCCTATTCATACACCGATGTGGTCTAAATGCAGGTGGATCGATGCTGGTTAAAAACACTAATGGCACATAAAGGGAGCACACTCCTGTGTTTCCTTTCTCGCCAAGGTCTGATCACTCCTACACAATTAATGGAATGCGGCTCTCCTCTCGGCGGAGAATATCCAGCCAAGCCACAAGAAAAAGGTGCATTGTCTAAATTTTCAAGGCCACTTGTCTTCCAAAAAGGTGGCATTGACATTCTAGATGAGGAGAGCTTGGCTTCGCATTCATATTCAGGTGCAATAAATGTGCTGATATTCATTCAGATGAGTGGAATATCGTGAACAGTCTACGGCAGACACCTGTGCTCGAATGCTCTCTATTGTACGGCTTATTTTTTTCTTCCCCTTTACTGGGTACATTTGTGAATATCAATATTATATCCCAGTAGGAGGTAAATGGTATTGAATGGTTGCCAAGCTGCTGGAGGGGGAGACTGCTCAGCTGACTAAAAGAGCCGTTCTCCATTTTATCTCTCAATCAGTGTGTATTTGCGCATGTGTGTGCATGTGTGTCCGCGTTGCCATGCCGGCGGTGTGTACGCGCGAGTGTGTGCTCGGTTTTGATGAGGAGCAGAACGAGCCGGAGCTCACTGCACCACTAGGCCATGTGAGAAAAAAAGTTCACGTGATGCAGGCAAATACAGCCGGTCTTCAGCAGGATGGAAAGACTGTAATCAAACCATAAATCAGAAATCACTGAACTGCCATCCTCCCACCCCCTCTCCCTCTCTCTCCCTCTCTCTTTTTGTTACTACCCTCCTACTCCTCTCTGCGGAGCTCCCTGTATAGCATGTTATGTTACGGGAATGCACAGAAGTGAGAAGCGGATCAATGAAGAATGCATTTCCCCCCCATATCAAAGGTTTGAAATCATACAGAGAAAGAAAAATCCAATAAAAGCGAGTTAAATGCTGAATTTGAGCTGCAGTGCGCATTAAAACCATCTCCATACCTCAAACAACTCAACAGTCACACGTGCGCGTGTTCACGTGTTTTCCTTGACTACTCGCAAACACACGCAGTCCATATTTGTCTGACTTTCATAGTGAGCCACCTGGCGTGCTGTAATATCAGGAGAACAGTGGGGTCATTGTGAAGGAGCTGTGTGATATCAAGAAGAGTGACCCATTTAGAGCCCAGCCACAGAGCTGACAAGCCTCTGTTATGTCTAGGACATCTGGAAGGCCGGAGCCCGCTCCCTCCGCTGTACTCCACGTATGAGTCAGTCCTTTTTCGCAGAGAGGAAAAGACATCTGACATGGCCACGGATGTTTCACACGCTCACCTATAGGATCTAGTCAGGAGGAGGCAGGGCTGCTGATAGCGACGGCGAGGATCCGTTACGGCGCACCGACAAATCTGGAGGGGATCCAAACAATATCTGAAGCAGTTGTGGTCATCTTGCAGAGATTTGGGCTGGAATAACGGCGCAGGGCTGCGCTCCAGTATGTGCTGCTCAGCAGAAGTGCTCTGCAAAGATCAAGTGATCAAGGCGGAAAAAAAAAAAAAAAAAAAAAGTTCTGTCTCATTATTCAAATGAGAATTACTTTTTCAGAGGCTGATTCAATCCAGTGATGTTCAAAAGGGGCCTTGCATATTCTGCAGCAGGAGAAACTGACTGCTTGAAGTGGCGGAAAAAAAAAAAAAAAAACGGATTCAAAGAAAAGAAACGTTACCATTCATGTATCATACACAATGCTGTCCAAAACGACTGAGATTTGTCCAATGAAGCTGCAGTGTTGCGCATTATATAAACGAATACATGAATGCATAATGAGAGGCCAAAATGAGCCAAGGAAAGCACAGCGAACAAATCCCCCAGGGGAAGGGAAATTATTCAGAATAGACGAGGACACAATTCATAATAACATCGGAAAGGGAAACTTTTTTCCTCTCCCTTTATTTAAAATCCATGCTTTAAATGTAAAACTACCCTACACGTATTGAGTGGCTTACTTCAAGATAAGGATTTTAAGGTATTTTTACACTCGGTTCAATGCCTCGCAGATTAGGGCTTGAGGTAAGATTGCTGACATGACACACTGTTTAAAAAACACAAGCCAACCTAATATTTGTCTGGTTCAAATATAAGCATATGTACACACCACAGCTGGTAAAACTGAGCAGCGAACGCTCTGATTATTCCACTTTTTGTAGCCCAAACAATAATTCTGTATCATGAGGTAATTCATTTTTGTATGGAGAAGCAATTGGCTGCAAAGATTGAATCATCAGCCCTTGTTTCATTTTCCATGTAATTAAATCAGCTTCTGAAAAAAAAAAAAGAAGCGTTGTAAGCTGGCGTTCAATTTCGGGAGAATTAGCATTTTTAATCACAGTACATTACTTTAATAACTCAATAAATCTGTGGCAGCTGGAGCATCTGAGAGTGTTGTCACAGCCACTTAGTTCTGCATTTGCAACTAATACAGGCTGATGAGAATCAGCCAGAGAGAGAATAAAAGCAGGGTTGGAGGGAAAAGGAGCGACGAGAGATCCAACAGAGTGAGAAAGAGAGGATGAGGATCCAGGGAGATAGAAACAAAAGCGTGGCAGGTGAGAAGCAGGGGTGAGCCGAACCAGGAAGAAAGAAATATCAGCGCAGACTCTGGCACAGAGAGGGGCTCAGCGCTCGTCTCACCTCGCTCAGTTATTAACTGTTAATCCCCAATTAGCTCATTCGTCACCTCGGTGTCGTACATGAGACCCGCTTACCCCTCGCGCTGCTTTGTTGCTTGTGTAGCGATAGTAGTTGCCAAATACACAAAACCAGCCCGAATGACTACAGAAAATCTCCTTTGATTGTAAAGGGATGTCAAGAGACGGGGAATTCTCTGAATCCACCGACCGAGCTGCAAGTAAGCTGCAAGTCCTGACCCAGGCGGCGAGAAAAAGAAAGTAAGGTCTCTTTAAAGTGAGAGGAGAAAGCAGAAATGTTATTGTAATGTGAGAAAAGCTGGACGTGTTGCTGAAAGGTCAAGAACCGACTCGAGGATTAACTCTCCATATCTGCGTTTTTGCATAGATTTTCCAACACCGTTTTCTCTCCAGCAGACACCTTTCTGATCCAAACCACAATACTTTCAGAGACATTAAAACCAGAAGGCTCTCCTCTCTGAAAACTGGACAGCACCCATCAATTGTTCAAGGAGAGCGACCTGTGCTTACATTTGGTGTTTCAGTATTCACATGGAAGTAAGGAAGAGGAGGACAGGATGGATGAATGGTTTGTGTCTCGTCCTCGACAGAAAGTCCATCGGTTTCTCTCAGGGCTGCAAATAATCATTATTTTTTTCATGTCAGCTGAGATGTAGATAATCATTGTCATCACGGGTCCAAAACCCCATTTAAATCTCTTGTTTTTTCCAACCACGGTCCAAAACCCAATATAAATCTGAGAAATCAGAAAATTCCAGAACCATTCTCATTCACTCAGCGTGTCTTACAGACACTTCAGGTACTGTTTAGCATGTTTCTGAGACTGCCACAAAGACTTTCTCTCTCAAAAAGCCTCTCTGACACGAGACCAGCCGTGTGAAACTGTTGCAGTTTTCTCAGGTTTAGCTTTACTTTGGTTAGGTTTAGATAAAGGTTTGAGTTAAAATGAGTACTTTACATTGAGAACTTGAGGTAAGTTATGCACCTACTTTACATGCATGACGTAACGTACTTAACACAAGTTAACTGATGAATTTAAGTTATAGTAAAGTCAGTATTGACTATTTGACCATCCAATCCAACCTCCCTGCTCTGAGCATCTTAAACTGCCGGGAATGGGTTTATATTTGAGATAGTTGAAAGGATAGCCTGAGCATCTTCATGAGACGCCTGAGAAAACCTTGGTATTTGACAACCGTCTGCAAGTCCTCACATTTGAGAAGGTGAAACCATTAAATGTTCAACTTTTTTCCTCATAAAAGCTTAAAAACTATTAATCAGTTGTCATAATTGCCAGCTGCACCATGACATCAAACTTTACGTGACATTAACCAAAGTTTTAACCGCCGCGTAATGTTTTCCAACTCACTCTGAGCTTGATGTTCACCGTGAGAACTACCATGTGACGCTCGCTCTGTGGTAGGAACACTGATGTCTGACGTTGGACAACAATCACTCTGCTGTAATGAAAATAACAGTGAGTGTGAGCACAAATGAAAGTGAGAGCTGGTGTCCTGTCAGCGCACGCGGGCCTGGGAAAGAGGACTCGGTTTGTGTGCACGTTGTGTCTGTTATGAATCTATTCAATTCTATTCCACTCTATCTTTTCTTTTGTTTTCTGTAAGTTCGCAGAATTGCTCGTGAGGCCTCTTTCTTTCTCTGCCTGCCAGATAAAGCTGTATCTCTTCATCTCCTCTTCCTCTTTGTGAGATGTTTCTTTTCTAGTTTCTTGCACGAGAACAAGGCTGTAACAGTAGAAACCTACATCACTTTACAGCTCCGCGGTGTATCCATAAGTCTCGTTTCACACGCACACGTTCACACGCTTTTTTTCTCACACCCTCTCACATCAACCGATCTGGCGATGCGCACGCACGTCGGACAACATGAAGAGAGAACCTACGCCTTCATTGAGATGTGAGTTTACATTCAACATAGGCAGGAGAGGCACATGAAAGCATTATGGCCCACAATCAATGCCCTGGAGGTGTACTGGCATGCGTCTGTGCCCATTCGCTCTATCTGTGCAGCTCCATTGAGGAGACCGAGGAGCCTTGTTTCCACTGATACACAGCTTTTTGATTCACTTAGCAGGCTTTGTCATGTGGATGTTGGATTAAGCCTCTGACTGAAAATCAACCGTGAGGCGCGAGCGCACACACATGCATGCGACAGCAGCCACAAACCCTGCAAACAGTCATTAGCGCTACAGTGGTAGACCCCACTAATTAGCTCATCATCTCAGCACCTCTCTGTCTCACTCGCTCCACGCATCTGATTTAAAAGAGCACTTTTCCCAAAGTGCAAATGATGGCACTGTGGCACTGGACATACAAGTATATTTCCATGAGCTCTCTGGGGACGGGCGGCGACACACACAGGACTTGTAGTTTCCTCTATCGACTGTGTGACTAACACTAAAATAGCACCCGAAGAGGCTAAGTTGATTTGACAGGACACGTACAAGGAAAAGCTATTATAACGCCATGCCAGGCTGATTTTGTAAGAACGGCTCGGCCGGGCAGCTCGATCCATTTGCAGATCAGGCAACAGTGGATCAGAGGCAGCTGGATTTTTTTTTTTTTTTTTTTTTTTAATACCCCACAACAAACACACAACAACCCAACAGCTCACATTTATGGTTCTGAATTTATCTACTGGTTCCTCTTTCTGTCTCTCTCTCTCTCTCTCTCTCCATTTCTCTCACAATACAATTGTAAGGGCCTTTTCACACTGTTGTGACTGCTCTGAAATTGCTGTTATTATTATTTAGCCTTAAAAATGCTTGGAATAAAACTGTGAAAGTCTTCTCCCCGTAAAAAAAAACAAACAAACTCTGACACAAATCTGAGGACTGTTTTCTTTTCTGTGGTTCATACTATCTCTAGGTCATTCGAAGAAGAGGAAGATCACTTTGTACTTTGCGAGAGCCAAAACAACCTCAGATGTCAATTACTGTTGGTCTTTGCACAGCTAAGAGGAAGGAAGTGATAACACAGTAGGTTTTCCTTACACTATCTGTTTACCAATCTGTTTGTCATGACAGATAAGAATACATGTTTTGTTTCGGACCTTTTATCAATATAAGACCAGGTTATACTATATTTCTAGTGGTACAGACTGACCCTTTGTTAAAAAAGTATACTGTAGGTGAGAAGATCGGAAGACTTTGAGATACAACCACAGTGTGTACAGTACCATTACGCCATGCAATGCAGTTCCTCAACATCCATACTTTCTGCAGCAGCCTCAATGCTTCTTCACCTTCGACTAGGGCCCGGCCAACACTTGATTTTGGGGGCCAATGCTGATATTAGGATGTAAAGGATTTGGATCACGATGTATCGGCTGATTTACACACATTTCCTGCAATGACCCCTCAAATGTGAATGAGGCAGGATATTTTACAGTTTAACAATACATTTTATTGTTTAAAATGGCATCAGTGCTGGAACAGTAAACTTACTTGTAATTTAATAACTATAAATCATCCCAGAGTTTTCATGATAGTGCATCTCAGGCACTGACACACTTTTCCCCAAAATGAATTATTCTTCTACTGTTTGAGAGCGGTGAAGACAAAATGTCATTGGTTGGTTTGTCAGCAGGATTACACGAAAACTACTGAACAGATTTCCATGAAACTTGGATGTAGGATGGGTCTCAGCCCAGAATAGACCCCATTAACTTTTAGTGCGGGTCCGGATAAAGGGGACGGATCCAGGATTTATTTATTTTTTTGCATGTCAGGGCGTTTTTTTTCCATCCTTGTTAATTTTTCAGGGAGTAAAGTGCAGATGTTGATGAAAAGAAAGGCGGATTTAGACTGTTGGGAACTTGGTGCATGTATGAACTCCACTAAGTGAAAGTTTAGTTTATTATTATTCTTATTATTACAGTTATGACTTGCTGTCAAACTAGAGAGTAGAAGAAAGTTGTATGGCTTTCATTTTCTGTCTGCAGCTGTTCATGTTGGGTTCAACCTGAGCCAGGCTGCACAGCAATGATAACAATCATGTCACATCCACACAGGGTTAGTAGTGTACTACTACTAATAGTACAACTATTAAAAAATAAGAATATATAGAGATTCTTTCAAGTTCATGCTGGGAATCGGTGTTCAGAAGAGGAAGATGGTGTGAGAACATCTCTCGTCATTAACTTGGAGTTAGCAGGGCTACTAAAGTCTGTTGTTCTCTCAGGATGGTTCGTCTGCAGCGTGGAGGGGCAGAGGGGCCGGAGAAACATTCACACACTCTATATGGTAAACAGCGGTCTTGTACAGTTTCATATGTAGACTAAGACCAACAACTGAGGTTTACAAGTGACTATATAAACATTATCACAAAGCCTCTTTCTGCAGCGTGGCCTCGTGGTTTCTGATATGGCACAGCCGGTAAAATGGCAGAGAAGCCAATTTACAGTTTATAACTCAACCACACATCAATAATAGGAAAAGAATAGATTACAGTAAATCCATGGTTCAAAAGCTGCATACCTTTGAAATGTCAAAGGGGAAACCACAACGGATAACTCATCTCAAAACTCATTTCAACTGCACAGTGCTCGCTGTATTACAAATATTCAACAGCCTACTGTTCCCTCCAGGTATTTTTCAGCATAACACTCTATACATTTTCATTTGAGATGAGAGAAAGAGGAATGTATTTTTTTTTTTTCACTGGCATGCAGCCAAACCAATTTAATTACATTCCAAATGGGCACAATCTCCACATAGCAACCAGCCCGTGTTGTATTTCTCAAACTTCAACAACCTCCTTGACTTTCTCTGAGTAATTGAAATCTTCCACTCTTCCACCCTCGTCATTATGCGGAGCAGCAGAAAGTACAACAAACCAAACCAAAAGGAACAAGGAGATCTGGCTCGCGGAATGAGCTGCTTTAGCCAATTTGTAACTTCATCAGCACGTCCTGATACAGTTTCTCTGAAGTCAATTAAAAGAATATTAGGTGGAGAATATCTAGAAAGAGCTAACGCCTGTCTCCTGCCAAGAAGATGGTGATTACCCGTGACTGGTGTCAGCAAAATCCTGTCAAAGTCTGATGGGAGGTCACCGCTTTTCATTTCGGATTCATTCTTCCAGCCTCGAGTCGTGTCCAAAGAACACACGAACAGTCCGTTTGATGTGAAAATATTCATTCGATACGTATCTGAATGCATCTGAAAGGTATCAAACTTTGTAAACAGTCTGCAGTGCCAGGAGGTAACGTTTTGGTACAAACAAGCAGGACTGCGGTAATTAAGAAAACAACTCCACAGAACACGACGAATTGGAAAAAAAAATAATATTTTCAATTTTTTAAACGTCTGCTAAAACATTTCCATCATCTCAGAGATGATTAATGTTTCATTGCTTGATAAAACATCAAAAGATCTTTTCAAAAAGCTTACTGCCAAAGACTCTGTGGCTTTTTTTCTTCAACTGCGAAGAAAAACTACCATCTTAGAGAGGTCCTCCCATCTACCCGGTGGGTAATTATGGGATGGCAGGCAAATAAATCATCCATCCAGACTGGCAGTAGTCTGAACTTCTACTACAACCCAGAATAAGGTCCTGAGGTGACCAAAGTACAAGGCATGGCATCAGTCACACGATGCTGTGTTTGCCTCAGGAAATCCTAATAACTGACGGTGACGTTCAAGGCCAACAGAAATCCCCGAAAAAAGTAATCTTCCTGTCTAGATAGAATAAAACAGAGAAAATAAATAAATGTAAAAGCTTTAAGATGTGAGACCTTTTACGCAATTACCCTGCTATTTATGTACACATGGTCCCACAACTAACAGTCTCTCTCTCTCTCTCTCTCTCTCTCTCCCCCTCTGTCACTGAATCTGTCTGAGAGCCCAGCCACATGCCAGTGCCTTTGTGTCAAAGATTAAGTGAAACCAGGAGAGCCAGCAATGCTGTGTTTGCACAGTGAACACACTCTCTTTCAGCTGCACCAACACATCACATACCAATCAACACACTGAAGCCCAAAGCGGACCTGAAGCAGCTACTGTAGGTCGATTAACAATATACCGAGGGTGAGGGCAGCTCTGTTATGGAAAAAAAAATCATAATCACAATTATCGTGGTCAATACTGAGGTTTCGATTATTTAACATGATTTCTCATTGACTTTGGAAACATCAGGCATCTATTGAGCTCGTCTGTTTAACAGTGGTTTGCGGTGAACTTTCAAAGTTTTTGACTGATTATAAATTTCTATTTCTATTTCTTTATAGTTTAGTTTAATTTAATTATAGTTATTGTTCATACATAGCCACAAATAGATACATAACCTCATCGCTATGCATCCCGCTAACTGCTCTGTTTAACAAAAAAGTAGCGTTAAAATTACGTTGCTGCTTTCTTTCACACGCTTTCAAAACAAATTCAGAGGCTAGCCTGATCAAGACGATCACTGAGGCGATGGTGCTCGTACCACCTTTGTCCACAGGGGGCGCCAAAATCAACTAATCGGAAGTTCTTTATAGCTGCTTTAAATATTATTCAACTGAAAAACAATCAATAAAAATAAATGTCTGAATAGTTTAAAAATACATGATGTGTATAATCAGGTCATTTTTGTTTAGTGGTTAGCAGCTGCTAGCTTGATCGGACTGATGAAAGCATACTACTGCAAAGTAAAGGAGTGCAGTGGACATACAGCAATGCGAAACAGAATGCCCCACAATAATTCATGAATAATAAATAAATAATACATTTTAGCCCTACACATGGTACAAAATTCAAGTTAACTTCAATATCAAGCTCCAGTTGAAGCATTCGCCTGCATGTGTGTGTGGATTTCAAAAGAACAGGGTAAAGCTGAAAGAAAGCAATATTGCAGTATATCACATCTACATTTAAGTACAGGGTGCTGTTCCCCTATGAGATTAAGGGCTCTCGTTTGACGCCGTTATCTTGGGTCCTCATTGAAAAAAAAGGCGTAGCAAAAATTTATCAACATACAGCGAATTAAATTCCTGGAAAGTAAGGCAAAGCTACGATGAAAATATTATGAACAAAGCCCAAAAGTGCCAGAGGTGGTTTACTAGACAGAGGCAAAATGGGGCCTGGGGGGACTGTGGGTTTGTAGTGATAGGGAAGGGAGTCACACACACACACATACACACACAAACACACACACACACACTTGGCACAGAAGCAAACGGCACACGAAAGGGGACCAGTCCCTGGTGGCCTAACCAGCCAGCTAACTTCCTGTGCGATCCTAGAGTGTCTCCAACATGATCTATTGACAAAAAGCATTTAGTACGACACTTGTTTCAGAAGTTTAATCAGGCTTTATCATGAACAGTGTCACCGTGTGTTGAGGTTATTCCCACACTTGACTCGTTTTCTTAAGGAGCAGGATCCGTAAAGTGACAATTTGAGAAGGAAACAACTAAAAGTGTGAACGCTAAACAGTCCAACAAAGAAAGTGTACTTAACTTTTGAGTCAATTGAATACACACGTCCCAGGATTGTAATAATCCAGTATAATCTATAATTATATTTAAGTATACTATAAAGCACAGTAACCACTCCAGCAGTGGGTCACACTGTTGCTCCACAACAACACGACAGCATTTCTGTGGTTTGTGCGCTCACACGTGTGTGCATGTGTTTATATATGCAATGCAAGTGCAGACACGCTTGGATCTGCATGTACGTGTGTGTGTCTACCTGTGGTGTCTCTGAGTGTGTGTGTGTGTGTGTGTGTGTGTGTACTCAGTGGGCCCATGGTCTGTGAGTGTGGACCTGAACCAGCCATCTCCAGTTCTGTTTGCACAGGACATGCCTCAGGAAGCTAAGACAACTGTTCATGTTTGCCCATGTTGCGAACCTCTCTTAATACACCCGACAGCTGCATTCTCCCACAGCGCGCAGACACTATGTTTATCAGTGTTTTTATACATTCATCCTATGGAATCTGTCGGATCCTTCTCCCTGAGGAAACGCCCATCAGGAGTGGAGCCGGGGGATTGAAATGCCAGCAAATCTCCGACTGGCAAATTCCCTTCCCTCCCCGTGCCTCTTATATAATCTAAAACTTTACAGCCTTTACCTGGATCAGCTGTCAGTCCTGCATTTAATACAGCAGACCTTCTATTCAACGATCACAATTTCCCAGTCTGTCTTCAAATTTCTATTCATGTCCTAACACAAAACCCACAGACTCTTTACATAAAGACAAAGAAAAGCAGGAAATCCTTACATTTAAGAAGCAGGAACCAGTGAATGTTCAAAATGTTTGCTTGTAAAATGACTGAAACAATGAATCGATTATCGTAATAGTTGGCGATTCATTTTCTTTCAATCGACAAATCTCCTCGTTGCAGCTCTGTTTCAACACGCTGTTTTAACGTAACACGTTACAACCTGCACCTGGATCAGCTGTCACTCCAACATTTTATACAACAAACCCTCAGTACAACAAGTAGCGAGTGACAACAGACTGATGATGAATTCCTGCTCTTTCCTTGTGATGGATGACTCGCTGCCTGCACAGACTTACTAAATGTTGCTAAGATTACTGTTCCTTACAATTCTGTAATATCCAAAGTAGATCTAAGTCCACAACCTGTCAAAACTACCTCACTCTGACCTGCCAAAGTGCCCAGAAATCTCCCTTACCCCCCTTCTCCTTCACTCCTTCCTCTCCTTAGTGTTTCATTTCTTGCTCATAGACTAAACGGCATTCTCGCACCATTTCACGCAGAGCACGGCAGATCATACAGCACCAAAAACATAGGCTGTAATATACCATCCGCAGAGAGATGAAATGAAAAACAAATTGTCGGATGAACTGTGAGATCTCTCTGCAGAGCGGCGAGTGTGAAAGTCAGAGATGTTGAGCTCCGTCTGTGCTTATGTGAAATGTTGATATGGGTTTCTCATACAATGATTACGCTAATTTATGTACCAAAGCCTGCTTTGCACAAATCTGCCAAGGCCAATAAACTGCACTCATAATCTCTCAGCATCTAGAATAATCACTTTGTGGCCTGTTTGTTTATAAATGAAATGAAGCAATTATCCTAATGAAGATCAGCTTTCTTGTTCGGCGGGAATTGGAAATGTTTTGTCTTTTGTTGCGTCTATGTTGGCGAGCTGATACCTCGATTGTCAAACAAAGGCGGCAAAGAAAATGTTACTTTATGGTAATTAAGGACACGCGGTTCACAGTAGGGATGCTAAAACTGTTGCAAAAAGAGAGAGCTGCGCACTTCCTGACCCACAGTCTAAACCACATGCATGTGGATGATGCTAAATGTCAGCATCAACAGTACGTTTGCTTGTTGCCCTTGGTGAACCAGAGCTATAAAGTTGCATAACGGAAGGTCACAGCAGTCTGAGTGTTAATATTGACTTTGTCTTATTGTTCTAACAAAAAACAGATCCTACTCGATCAGACGCTGTCTTGCTGCTAAGGATGTTTACCATACTTATCTCTACTGAAGCCTGTTACACGTATTATTTTGGTCTGTATGCTTTATGGGGATATCAAGGCCGCGTTCTGCACATATCAAAGGGGAGCATTACTAAAAATGGTTGTGTTTCTACACATGTGCTGATAGACAAGACAATGAATCTGCTTTGAAATGCAACTGTAGCACAGTGAAATACACCCCGTCTTGTCAGCAGACAGAGCAAAGAAATGGTTAAATAAATCACATGAAGCAGATGCCTCTCCCTCTCTCTCTCTCTCTCTCTCCCTCTCTCTCTCTCTCTCTCCTTCTCCCTCTTACACACACACACACACACATTCATTAGTGAAATCCATCAATCAGCATTTCATGCAGTTTGGGTTTGAACCACACCAAATGCACTAAAACAATAAACGTCTGTCTTTCAAGTCGCTATCTGGACTGGAACACATCTGGTGGCAAGGCTCATTTTGGTTTCCACATCGTTGAATGACATTACAGACTCAATGGCGAGCTGAAAAATAAAGTACCCCCTAAAAATCTCTCTCCATTTTCCCTCCATCTACAGCCCCTTCTCTCTCTCTCTCTCTCTCTCTCTCTTTACACACACCCTGAATCTGTTCACCCCCGCCACCCCCCCCCCTCTCTCCCTGCACTAACCTCTCAAATGCTATTCCAGCACCCCATCCCCCAAGCAATCAAGAAGCGAATATAAAACAGCACAAGGAAACTGGGCGGTGGGGCAGACAGACAGACAGACGTACAGACAGACGTACAGACAGAAAGGCTGGGCTATTGCTACCGAGGAACCTCCCGAGGTGAAGACAGTTTAAAACGCCTTGGCACATTCGGCCCCTTTACACAAGTGGAGGGGATGAAACACGCACCCAAACATCCAGCCGAGGAGCCAGGAGTCAAGCCCGACTGTAGTATCTAGGTTTCAAGGTTGCAGTGACGATAATTAGGGTTAATGTGGTTTAATGAGGGGCACGAGTCCGGGGCCGGGGCCGCTTCGATTCGCGATCAACGTCAAAACTGGAATCGCTCTGACATCTTGTGACGCGGCTGCGTTTAGCGCTGCGTTACAAGTTTGCCACGCATGAAAAGCCCGCTATCAGTCTCGTCCTGAAAAGCAGTCTGGCGATTTTTTTCTAATAAACCAACTTCCTGGCTGATAGATTGCGATGTGATGGCAGCACAGAAATGATTTGGATAGCAGTAGTATATCACAAAAGTATATTGGGAAGAGTTTTTAAAAATGCACTGTCATGGCTGAATTCTTGGCAGTTAATACAATCAATCATCGACATAAATAGCCTGTTTCTATGGACCTAGGTGATTAAGTAGCTAACCAGGCAGGATAAACTATACTATCTATTTTCGGCCATACATGACTTATGACCCTCTTAACACCTCTAGTAGCTCTGAGTCATGTCTGGTCTAGATTATAAAGTACAGAGCAGCAGAGCAACGGGAGTGCTGCAGAGTCTGGTTGGGGCTTTGTCACCTTCGCTATCCTGTAGGTTAAACTAAAGGGTGGTAAATCCCTGTTATGGATAGTCGGCCCGTTCTCTAAACACTCGATTGCTGTCCTCAAACACCCCCGTGAAATGTGACGTACGGTGCAGCTGCAGACTAAAAAACTACAATATCATTGATGTGGTGGTGCCAACATGAGGATATTTCCTGTGTTGTAACTATGCCGTAACACAGGTGAATAAACACAAACAGTTCTGCGCGCAGCTCACTTAAACCACAATTCATCCGCTTCATTATACTCCAAAATGTACTCAACACAGTCCCTCCTGTGTTTTAAAACAAGTGATCAAAAAAAACAAAAACAACGAAGTGTTCATAAATGCAGTTCTCTCCTACTGTAATGGTGTTAGCACGGAGCGCAATCTCAGCCCCACTGCTCCAGAGAATAACACTGTAGCTACTTATCATTAACTCAAAGACACAATCAGCCCCAGGCGATCCGGCTTCCCTCCATAACCTTTTGACTTTGCTGCTGGGAAGGTAAATGAGAGAACGAGTCAGACACAGAGAGGGGGGAGAGGGTGGGGAGACAGAAAGATTTGATTATGAATAGTGCCAGGAAGTGGTTAGACCAACAAAATAACTTCACAAAGTAGACTGTTTGAGGTTTTTTTTTAAAATGCAAAAAAAAAAATAATGTTCATTCCATGACTCCATTTTGTGTTATCTATTATTTGCTCAGGGTTAACTTGCTGGAACTGCATTAGAACAATAAACTCTCCACTTTTGAGTATTCCCAGCTCCAGCGGCTTTAGTTTGAGTTTTTTTTTTCCCCCCCTCTGGTGTGCACAAGAGGCACGCATGGGTTAACGTTTTCCCAGTGAGAACGGTTGGGATATTGCAACTCGGACTGGCCAGTCAGCAGAATGTTATGAATGGGCACAATGAAAAACCCCAAGTCCACGCTGTCGACCCAAGAATGCTTGCCTCCATGTAATTAACTTTTCTCTGTGTACAGAATGAGGTACTGCTGGAATAACTCTTTTCTTTTTCTGTTTCTATTACGGTCATGTTTTGAAGAGGGCAGAAAAAAAAAAAAAAAAAAACATTCTGAGTATTCAACATGGAAAAATATTTTCGCCCGTCCATACTTTGAAGTAGCCCGTGACTAATACAGTGATTTGGATAGTGGTGGAAATGGAGCGGACCACTTGAAAAGGGGTGGTACGTGCTCTGCAAAAAGCTGGCCTCATTGCTCTTTGGCTGGACAAATGTCAGCTGCTCGTTACCCGCGCTTGTATAAAGATGTACCACAAAGCAGAACATGTGGCGAAACCTGGATTAATGTGTACTGTAAATGAGGGTTATCTTGTTAAAGATGTTTCATACATCACGCCTTAAGGTGTATAAGCAATTACATACGCATCGCACGCGCGCATGCACGCATGCATACACTAATACTCAAACACAGTGATGCCTTGCTTGAGATATCTGGATGTACTCGCACTGCACAAAGCGTGTATCAATAAAGTGTTTGCTCCGCACTGCAGTGAAAACGGGTACGGCGTGTATAAATAACGTACAGTAACTTGGAACAGACTGCAACTATGTAAAGAATAACATCTGCAAACCATTGGATTATAAACCTACAGTATAACTACAGTATAATTACATGAGAGCCTCTCTCTTGGGCACCGTGTTGTTAGAGGGAAGAGGGATGAGGAGAAAGTGGAACAGCTACAGTAATCTATCCAACTTCATTTCACCGGAGTGATTCTGCCTGGGGGTATGCACAAGTCATAATGCATTTGACAAATAGTCTCCCGCTAAAACAGGCATTTGCGAAGAAGTGGCCTTCAGCGCTGGTATACACAGCTGAGTGTACGCTGAACAAACAAGCCTCCCACTCAGCGAGGAAAGATACAGAGAGGCTTCAAAAAGATTAGGAGAAATCTTGGGCGAAAAGTAAAGATGACTCACGGTGATTGTGCAAGTGCAGGACAATGCAAGTTGGATGGAGTTGAGAAGAGCAACAGAGCCGTGGGGTTCATAGCAAAATACAAATCGATGCTTCTTCTCATGTGCTGTGTCTTTGCGTTGTTCTGAAAATGTGGACGCACAGGTTGTTTTATCAAGGAATTCACAATGAAATGTGGAGAAGCACAATGGCTTTTTTTGTCGTGCATAATCTCCTTCTTGTTTCGCGTTTTGATCGTGAATTTTGGTTTCGGAAAAGGAAAAAGTACAACGAGCATTAGACAATCATTGATCAACATTACTGATGGTAACATACTGTATTTTGTTGATTTTTAAGGTCTAATTACAGGAAAACCCACAATGCCTAAACCCAAAAGGTCAAGTGCACTCATAGATTTGTGGTATTGACTGATCCTGTCAGCGTGATCCATATTCCTGGCATGCATCAATCAATCATCAGCCTGAATGTGGCCAATCAGCTCGAACCAGTTTCAGCTTACACATTCTTTACGTTCCTAAATTATTAACCCTTTCAGGTAGAAAACAGAGTGAGACTGCAGGTCCAAGTGCGTGCAAACACTCACACACATTTTCAAAAATAGATGTGTTTGAATGTACACCAGTATAACAGGAAGTGATGGGCTTTTTAAATATGGACTGTCCCACTTAGCATTAAGCTTACTTCCTGGTTTGTGTCTGTTGTACTGTACAGTTATGCATAAAGACACTAGTGAGTTTCACACAAGCTCTATATATATCCTGCCCGCTTTATGTGTAAATGATGGTGAATCAACACCTTACAGGAGGTCTCGAATGAGAGGTTATGAGACCTCTGAGTGTGTTCATACTGGGGCTGCAGTTGTATACCGAAGTATGAAAACTGTCTGTTATTGTACCGTGTACGTTTCCTTATCTACATTATTGAATTTCTGTCATATAAGTGTTATTAAAGATGCAATATCCAAGAATTTTAATTAAAAAAAACATTTGAACACAGTTTTGACATTATGACATCTATGCAGAGATATCTACTGCTGATAGCATGCTAACCAGCTAGCTGTGTAAAAATCAACATTTCCCTGGTGCGCCAAGCTCCCAATCCAGACCTGGTTAACTGAGCTAACTAGCTAACAGCAGCTAAATCTGGTGGCAAAATCTTACATATTGCATCTTTAAAAATATTCATATTCAAGTCGTTAGCTTAGAATATTTTTTGACATTATTATAAAGCGATTGTTCAACCAAGAAATCCCTCTATTATCTTTCCTTTTAGGGTCATTGGAACTGATAATACTAATACTACATGTACCAATACTACTAAGATGGTTCCCAGATGGTTATTGTATCGAGAAAATCTGATACCATTGCAACCCCGGTTCATTCCCTCCATGTGCACCGCTTTTAGAATAGAAATCATTTATCACTATTCATGAGTTTGGTTCGTAGTTACTGCTGCTGAATGCAAAAATCAAAAACTTACAGTCATCTTTTCAATTTCCAGAGAAAAAATGATTCATGCAACAGCCATGACACACTACATAATGGCTGTGAGATTAAAAACAACTAAATATTTTTTTTGTCATCCTTGCAAGCTTCCCCGTTAACACCTGCAGGTGACGTAGCATTGGACCGCTGTTGCTTACACAGTGCCACGCCGGCAGGTCAACTCCATCCTGCTCCTGAAATGAAAGGTGTCATTAAGATGAACTATTGCCAAAACCTCATATAAAGCGGCTGTATCATTATTCAACAGTTATGTGTAGCAGCAGCAGCAGCAGCAGCGGCGGCGCAGCGCAGATAATATGTCACTTTACATCTTAGTCACAGCTGTTACTTTAGTAATGACAATGTTATACGATTCTGTCCTTGAAACTTAAACCTGCTTCCTACCGGGACCAACAACCCATACGCTCTCTGAATCATGACAACAAGAACAGTTGATTGTGTTAGCACTACAAGACCTGAGTGACGACCTCGGTCAGAGAGCCAAGTCCCACTGAGATCTGAAATATACATCTGCAGCTACCGTGTGTATTCTTATGTGTGCGTGAACATCGTGACTTTACCACAAGGACGGAAAGATTACAAAACTCCTTCTACGTGAGAGTATTTAGCCGGTCCTCACTTAATGAATGGGCTTATTTAAGACATGGTTTAAGGTTAACTTCACACTCAGGGTCAGCTGGTGTCACAGCAGGTTAGGGGTTAACGAATGACTGTGGTCGACGTAAAGCACTCGTGTATTGTAATTCAAACCTCTCTGCAAGGGAGTGTGAGAGTGTGTGTGTGTGTCCCTGTGTGTGTGTGTGTGCTACTGGCCGCCGTGTGCTGTTCATGTATACGTACAGGTGACTGTGTGTATGAACAGGGGAGATTAACAATTCAAATATTGCACAGTGCTATAATGTTTCACTTTGTCATCAGCAAATGTTAACTGCCCGCTGGCTTCCCTCCAGGTGCTAAGGCAAGCAAACCCATTTGAATGGCTGCCGGTACAATGCCTTCTTCTTGCTCTGCCAAATGTTTACACAAGTTTTTGCCTTGACCACATGAAAAGGAAAAAAAGAAAACAGCCTTGTTGCTTGTGACTATTTGGGAGGTTTGTCCATTTGCCATTTGTCTAAATGCAAAACCTTTTATCAGTAAAGCAAAGAGTCAGCACCGGTGTGCAGCACATGGGAAGAGCGGAGCAGTGAAAAAGTGATCTCCATACAGCCAGTAGGCCCCATGACATTAAAAGAGAAATATCAGTAAATGCATAATTCAGGAGCCTTGGATAAAAAAAGGGTGATGATGCAAACTTATGTTGTAAAAGAAGCTTGTCAGTTATTAATCTTTGATGGCAATTATTTCCACCTCACTTTACCAAAGTGTCTCAAAAAGGTTTTGTAGCAAAACTGGACACGATTCCGTGCGTAAAAACGCATGTGCCATTCGCAACGTCACAAAGACCGTGATGAATAAATACCAATATTTCATCCTTTAGAATTTTAGGCAACAGCGGCTGATTTATTTATAGGTCGCTGATGAATAATTAATTCCTGAAAACTTATCAAGCGCGCACTGATGAGATTGGCTGAATGCGCAAAAAGGTGTCGATAACCAAGCGAGCTACAGTGTATTCTTCATGGAAACACTTTTATGGAGCAAAATAACACAAATGAATATGATTATTTGTCGACTGCAATCCGCACGATTTACACCCAACAGCGTGACAAACAGCCCATAACATGCATCACATTCAGACGCAATCTTGATAGATGTTTATTGGACTAATTGTGCACTGACCCATGTGGGAACCTGCGTGGAGCAGATAAGATTTCCGTAGTTGGCTCGCCAAGGCTTAAATTATGTAGGGGACAGTTTGCTGGTTCACGTGTATTCAGTTTTAAGGGAGGGAAAGAAAAAGAAAAAAAACACGGGCACATATTCATTCTGTGTCCAGTTTGTTAAGAGGGAGCATTCGCCAGCACGCTTGGAGAGAGTGGTGCGCTCCAACTCAGCTCGCAGGACAGCCACGGAGCAACGCACCCACAGCGTTAAACCACATCAACACGTTCGCAAATCCTAATTTAGGGAAATAAAGGGAAAAACCCAGCGTGCACGATCACAGAACAGGTGTCTCTCGTTTCAAAGATTGCGCACATCAGAGATTATTTTTTTGAAAAACAAACAACAACAAAGTTGAGCGACGATGCAGCCTTTACACTCAGTTCAATCTTTTTTTTTTAAAAAATCATCCCGAGGGAAATAAAAGTGCAGCACTTTCTCATCATACATATATATGAGCCACCATGTGCAACGTATCCGTGCGCCTGCATCACCGACACCGACTGCACGTCTGACGGACTACGGAGCTCGTAAAGTAAGAAGGAATCGTTACCTTGTTGGAGTGGTAATAGTCCAAACCGGAGTCAGTCGGTAACGTACATGAACCCACGCTTGAAGGGGGAGCTGGATAAAATCTGACGTCCATCTCAGAGTCCGCAAGACTGACGGCATGAAAGCGTAGCTCCAAAAAACCGGTGCGACTCTCTCTCTCTCTCTCTCTCTCTCTCTCTCTCTCTTTCTCTCTCTCTCTCTCTCTCTCTCCTGCACACACACTCCCTCTCTTTTTTCACTCGTGCAAGGTACTAAACCGAACAAAAAGTAGCAGAAGAAGAGGAGGAAGAGGAGGAAGATGAAGAGGACTGAGTCTCTCCAGTCAAGCCGCTCGCTCTTCGCGTCCACTTACTTGAGCGCTGTCTGGATGCTCTGATATAACAACATCCCTATAAAGTTCACTTGGAGAGAGGGAGAAGGAGCGAGGAGGGCAGAGGAGAGGGGCTGTCCGTCTCACGGTGAAAATAAAAAAGTCAAACGGTCTCTGAAGTTGTCTGTCAGCGAGCAGTGCTGCAGGCTGAGGCTGCAGAATTGATCTTGTCGACGGTTTGTCCCGCAAAAATAACAAACCGCCCGTGCTCCGTTCCTGGTTTCCAGACGCGCTGTAGCTTTGTCATGTGGGAGCGCTCGGATACATCCATGCGTTTCCCCGGCCCACAGAGCGACTGCAAGGCTGCGACCTCTACCGGCCAGAGGGGGAACAGGCAAGAGGGGCGAGAGGGGCAGAGAAAGAGTCCTCCCAAAACTGAGGTCAAGGTCTCTGTCGGTCCTCTGGCCAGCTCTGGTTCACTTCTGATCAGTCTGAGTTACAGATCTGTACACAAATAGCTGCTGTCACACGTGTTGGCTCGAGGCCTCCTTTGGGCTTTAAACTGGTATAAAAGTTGAAAATGAATACATGATTCCACAACTTCCACTGTCATTGAAGGAGTATTTAAAAGCAGTAATACATCACCAACATATTGATGGAATGTATCACTGATCCAACATTTTACTATTGTACTTGCTGCAGGTGGAGCTAAATTTGGCTATTTTATATGCAGCTGGGTGGTTTAATCTATAACACAGCATCACGTTTTAATGAGATGATCATGTTGATGAAGATGAAACTAGTAATTATAGCTGTCTGATGAATGTAGCAGAGTCAAAAGTGAAATATTTCCCTTTCTAATTGTCTCAGAGGTAAAGTATAAAGTGACCGGAAATACAAATACACAAGTAAAAGTACCTGTACTACAGTCAGGGCCAGATTAAATGGACACAGTACTCCAGGAAGCCTGTATTTTTTTCGACCCCCCCTCTACACACATGTACACACATTATTACCTTATTGCCACATGATTATTATAATACTCATTCATTTATTTAGGTATGCTATATTTTAACTTGTCCATTTGTACCTCGGTATGCATACACAGTTGATTAGTCATGTACTTATGTTGTGCGCATTTAAAGCAACATAATGTTGCTTTAAATATGAATAAATGTGATTTATTTGAGTATCAAAAATCAATTTTTATAATAATTAATATAACATGTCATGTTGTCAGACAATGTGCAGGTACAATATTGTAACTCTAAAACTATTTAAGGAAAATAAATCAGGTTTAAGCAGCTAACAGCTTTATTACCTGTGTATGACTTGGGGTCTTACTGTAATAAAGGCAAGACAATCAAACACAAAATGCTCATTAACCTCTTCGGTCCTTGTTGACACATTTTCCTTTAGTTTCTCTATAATGTCATGTTGTGATGTCCATTAATTAACACAGTTACAGGAGAGTCAGTGAAGAAAAACACTGCAGAAGACAAAAAATCTGATATATTATAGTACAGAAATAAGAGCAAAATGACTTCCTGTTCTTGCTCACCACAAGGTAAGGTTTAAATGACTTTCACCACTTTGATACCACTTGTTATGATATGTAACATAATTTAATTTCATTCCAAGCTATAATTTTTAAAACTCTGTTTCACCCACTCAACCTCACTACATCCCTGCCCATAGCTATTTCTGGAAATGTGTTTTTTTTCCTCTTACTTCATCCTGATGCCTGTCTACTAGCCAGTAGGCAGTTGAATACACACTGAGAATAGATAGACTTCTCATGGTAGCCGAGATAATTTACATCGCTACTGTGCTCCAGTTTTGACCCCTACACACACACACACGCACACACACACAAATCACATTTACACACACACCTGGACAAAACATACTCACACAGCGGTCGACACAACAGGATGTAAACAGCGAACAATGTCCCACCAGAGCTTCAAATAGGTTCAGAGAGGGAAAATAACATCGCTCACAGCCAAATGTGTATCACACTGTTTTTAAGAATAGGGTGGAGTGGTGTTATGTGCCCACTCGTACGTGTAGGAAAGTGTCAATAATGTGTTTTTGTAAGGCAGAGCAACATGTAAGTTACGTGTTCCGACCAACCTGTGTGTTACTTGTCCTTCTGTGCTTTTGGTGCGCGTGTAGGAGTATGTGTGTGTTTGTGTTAACCAAGCTGCTATTGTCATCCCAGTGGGTGACTTGTTGGCCCCCTCAGGACTGTGCCTATGTCCGTGTAGCTATTACCCGGCATGGTGGCTCTGGCCCTGGGGTGTGAGCCTGCTTTAATACCAGGCGCAGATGGGTCGCACCATGGGCTTGCTGTGGCGGTCTGCCATCAGCTGCCAGCTCAGGCTGTCCTGCCTCCGAGCTCATAAGGTTAACTGTCACAGAGACGCCGGTTTCTTCTCATCCTGTACCTCTGTGTGGCTGTCTGTCTGATTCTTCTCCGCCTGCATGTCTCTCACTTTGCTGTCACTTGTTCACTTGATACGAGCTACAACACAGTACACAGGGCAGGGCTCCCACACAGAGGGACTTTTCAATGACTTTCCAGGGTCAATTCCCTCAAATTAAAGGACCAAACGTGGCTCAGTTTGAGACACAGATCAAGGTCAGCTACTGTTGCAACATTGAGATTATTTAAAATGAATGCATGCCTTAAATAAATTGAATGTAAAGACTCTGCATTAAAATGTTTAAAAACGACTAGACCCTTGTTATATATTTTGTTTAGTTGTGAATTTATCCCAAATGTTTCCAACAATTTTCAAACCCAGAGAAATACACACGTTTACTCAAGCTTACGGTATATTTCATTTAGTCACCTAGGTTGATAAACAGGAGTGATTATAAATCCACTTTTTAATCCCAAAAGTTTAAAAGTAATCTCTCCTACCATCGGTCAATGGGTCCGGATCTCCGGGTGTTTATTCCTCCAGATGTTCTGGCTCTGCACCCCACTCTCCCCTCTGGTAGCCAGCTCTGATCAGCTGTTCAGCGGGTATGTCGTGCTCGACCCGGCCCTCGCCAACTTTTGTTTTGTTGTGCTGGGGAGACCACTGGCGGGAGAAATGACAAATGGTGCGTTTAAGGTTTTTTAATGTTAGCTTTCTTGTTTGCTTGATGCAACCTGCATCATTCAGTTTCAATTCCTCATGCTGCACACGACCACCCACTTTCTCGATGACACAACTGCAGGAGACTCATTCAGGTCCCAGATCTTAGCTTTTTTTTTTTTTTTTACTAATGTTTAGTAAGCAAATTATCAAAATGACTTCAATTTCTATTCTCGCACAAAATATTTAAATTCAAGCACTTTCAATGACCCATGTCTGTTTATGCAATTTTTTTTAATCAAACGCTTGATTTTTATTCCCCCAACTTTCAAGGACCCATGGGAACCTTGACACGAGGTACCTGGCACGAGTCATGACTGCATGATGGAAGGAATGTATGTGTTTTTTTAATGTTGCAGCACTGCGTAACACCAAGTAATGGTAAGGGAATGACTGAGCGGCAAAGGCGGTTGATTAGAAATAGTGGTTGTGAGAAATTTTGTCAAAGGAAAAAGAAGTAAGAGGTGATGAAGGGCTGAACAAGGTAGGGGCCGGTTGACTGGCAAAACATGGAAATAAAGCGGAGCTGACACAGGGGAAAAAAGTCGAAGTCATACAAGCTCTTAAGACGTGTACCATGAGGAACAAAGTATTCTTTCCACCGAAGGATGCAAATCAGGCCGTCGAACACACCGTCTTGAAATACATTCATCCACTCAGAGCAATTAGCAGAACAAACACTTTTTATTGCCTTGGTAAGAGCTCCTGCTAGCACCAGGAAATGAGAGGAAAATATAAAACAATATTTTCCATTAAGCGTAACGACCCTGGCGGTACTTAGATGATGTCAGCAGTACTGGTTTTATAACTTCTTCTGAGCTTAAGTGATCTTCCTTTTCCAAAATTGACAACCGCTTTCCTTCAGCAGAAAGATAACTTGTGGAAGCGGTGACTCTAAGCCCTCAGAAATGTTCGTTTCTCAAGCGAAGGAACTCGGTAATATTCAGTAATGCTTCGTGCTTTTACAGGAGCAGTTGACTTCAGAGAGAAAAATGTCAGTTTTGGTGCAACTGATGTACAATTTCACTTTTAAAACAAAACATTTACAAAGAGTGGCAGAAGACAAAGACAGAAACGTTTTCTTCCCTTTCTACTCTGCCCCTTAGATTTCTTCTCTTGCATTTAAGTGAGCCGTTAATTCTTCCTCCACATGGAAATGTGCACTGATTACCACCAATGAGCGATAAACAACACCAGAGAAATAATTCTCCCCTTTATCTCGAGACGCAGTGTGACTGGGGTTTTTGCTCATTTTCTGCCTCTGCCTTTTTGTTTTGCATCACTGTATATCATTTACAAGTGCTTTTATCACACTATGATGTATCTGCTACTTTTCCCACGGCTCGGTTTTTAACAGCAAATGTTTAAATTGTATGGAGAATAGTCCAATCATTTATATGAATAGTAATTATTTATTGCGTTCCCTTAGGTAACGGGGAGCGCACCACTTCTATGCTGTAACTGTTTTGTGGTTTTAACATTACTTGTGACTGATATAAAAGTCTTTATCACTCGAAATCTAGGCTTTAACAGTGCTTTTAACTCTCTTCACTATGCAACACTATAACCACAGTATATCAAAACAATCATAACGTGTTGTATCATTTGTATTATATATTGATTTAGGCATTTAAAACCTAGAAATAACATTCTGATGACAGTTCGTATGAGAATTTCCACTCCACAGGTTTTGAGATGTTGAGGTGAAGTTGTCTTTTTACTGAACGTGCTCTAAATAATTCTAATATCAAAATCCTATCATGTTTTTATCACGTGTTTTTTTAACACACTAATTGCAGATACGACCGTCTTATAATGATAAACAAGAAGCGACCAGGGCCATGCTAAGTCACAGCCACGGTGGTGCTTCGAGCTAAATGCTAACATCATAACGCTAACATGTTCGCGTTGATGCCATCAACATGCTGATATTGAAGGGTTGATCTGATGTTGGTTGTAGATGAAAAGTCAGAGGAGGTCGTTCCACCTCATCCCGATGACAGCATGAGCAGAATGTAAAGCCAGATATTCGTGACGATCAATCCAAAACCACGTAAGCCACCCTCATTGTGGCTCCAAAATCACTGCAATTCTTCCTGATGAGACATCTCATCAGGAAGTGGACTGAACAGCCACCTGACTAACAGACAGGCTGGCCGACAGACACGTTGACATCCCTGGAGCCACGCCATTACTATGACGAAAAGGAAGGTTTAATCAGAAAGGAGCTTGCAAATGTATACGTCTCGAATATATATCTATGATGAAGTGAATGGTGGCGAATGATAGGAGATGGTAGTTGAACCTAATGCAAGAAAAGTCTTTTAAATGTAAAAACACTCAAAATGATCAATTAAAAGCATCGCAAGGTGTCCTCAATAAATAACCTCCACACACTGTATTTCAGGTCTTTCTGTGCACTAATTCAATGTGTCTTAAGTGGCCTCCTCCTCCTCCTCCTCCTCCTCCGCCTCCGCACAAGAGAATACACATTAGCCTACCCTCTCATCTGTAACAAATAAGCAGAGTTATGCAAGTGTTATTTAATGTCACTATAATAAGACCCTCAGTTCCCCACCAGTTATGGGAAGTGAAGCTGTCAAGGTGCAGCTTCGTCAGACACTCCAGGACTTTCATTGTTGGTCATTTTGCGTGAAATATTAATGCTGATTCTTCTGTAAAAAACAGGTCAAAGCTTTCAGGTTCAGAAATTACTGCCGGATGTTTTAGAGGTCAAGCACTTTTTCTTTAATGACGTCTTTAATAACACGAGGTTATTCCTCACACGGACGGTGCACAAAGTTCTTTTCCTTTCAACCCAAATTTGAAGTCCTACGTGTTGCTACCTTTCTCCATGATTTAATTTAGCACTAATGTAAATGTTGTAACAGCATCGCGGCGGTCCACTGGGAGCAATTCCATATAAGGTCGTCCTGAGAAAAGCAAACAGCAAAGTAATGGTAAACAGGAAATAGTTCAATAGGTCCATTAAGCAGAGAGATGACTCATTAATGACCTTAATTTACACAGAAAACACACAGTTCTCGCTGTATTACATTGAAGCAGCTCATTTGTGGGAAAAATAAAAACCAGTGCCTTTTAAAAAGGAAAAGCTTTTATGCCTTTGCCTTTGCTTCTCATACAATGAATTTCACTTTATGTCAATTTGAGCTCAATCAGACTGGTACTCAGGTGTTTAATTTTTCACTTTCACATTTCCACTTGTCTCCAGCTACCTAAATACGGTGACTAAAAAAACCATTCAGCTCAGTATGTTGGGCTTTTGACGCCAAATGATTTCTATTATTTTGTTCAAAACTGATCATGAAAAAAGAAAGGCAAGAAAATGGATTTCTGGGAAAGTATTTTGAAGGTAAACAGTGGAAGTGATGACATGACAGGGTTAACAAGTCTCGCTTAACAAGGCATATAATGGCTCCAGACGCAACATCTAGACTTTCTAGACACAGCAAGTCGCTTCTTGGCTAAAACAGACACACTTACTGACGCTTCACAAAAGAGCCCATTCTTGTCTGGGGATATTTTAATGCTGGAGTGTTACTGACCCCCAGTAAATTTTATTTGCTCCCCTATGAGATCACATTTCTGTACGTTCTCTTTCAGAGAGCTCAGCTGCAAAGATGTACTGTACAGGAAAATCTGTAACCAACTTAAGGAATCTGCAGTTCAAATGACAAAATGCAAGACCCAGACACATTTCCTGGCACCGCATCAACTGAATTAAAATGTGCAAATAAACCAAAATGTATGACAGTTCCAGAATAATCAACAATTAAATGCCGAAGAATGCTTTGCAGATTTTGCACTTCTCTTTACCAAAAGCACAGTTGAGTGTTGTATCAAAGCTCGTGTGAATAAATTCTGTGTGAGGCCGTGGCAGGCGCACCACAAAGGGCTGTTCAATGGTGAACCTTTGCTAACCTTTTCTAGCCACTGACCTTCAATAATGAGACTATGTTGTCTCTTGTTCCTTTGGACAATCAGCCATTGAAACAACTGCCATTCATGGAGTCTGCTCCACCCTCTGTGTGACCCTTTTTTTCATACTAGTAATTAGCTGCTGTTGCATTTCCACCAGATGCAAACCAACCGCGATACAATATTAACTATTCATATACAGATGCGTGACATTCTATTAAATTATACATTATTTGTTGCACTTTCATGTCCAGCACATGGACGACCTGTGAGCTCTGACTTCCAATAAATCCAATTATTTATTTATTTTTTTTACATTTTTTTACTTTCACAATGTAAACAATGTGCATTTTTCCGTTTTGATGCAAAACAATTGGAAAATGTGTATTTGTAGCCTTCAGATTTCTTCCAAGAAAATGTTATTTTAACTCGTGTTTTTGCAGCCCTATCCTCCCCTCATCCTCCCATTCCACTCCTGAATAAACCCTCCTCTTCATCATCCTCTCATTCCCCCGACCTTCTACTTATGTTGCACATGAGAAATGAGAGGGGGATGGGAGGGAAGATGAATGAAACAGGGAGTGGGGAATGAAAGGGAGGGGGGGAAAAAAAGAAGAGAGCAAGATTGGGAAAAATGCCCTTTGACTGGATTTAAAAGTCTGTGGCATTTCATTTTCAGAGAGAGGGGAGCTTCATCTCCTTCAGATCCTTTAAGGGCCAACCTAATTGATTAATGTTTCCATCTCATTGGGAAGAGGAGGGGGGCCATTTGAAGCTTAACTGGAGCCTTTCACATTCCCCCAGTCTTAAAACAGAACCACCACAGAGAGAGATGATGACAGAATGAAAGACAGAGTGATGAAACAAAAAGTCTAAAATTCCAGTAGATGAGTGAAATATGTTGAAGGTCGAAATCGTTTCAACAATATGCTGAACACAGAGGAGCGGGGACGTGTCTTAGACGCTATTATAAGATCTCCCTCTAATGAAATAATGTACATGGTTTTTCACCAATGAGGTATTCGGTTTTCAAAGAGGCTGTTTAGGTTTCTGCACCTGTCACACCGAGCCGGCGGCGGGCACTTTATGTGATTGAGAAATCTAATGTAAGAAAATACATCGCCTTTCCATTGAAAGAGACGCCTGAGAGAGAGGGGGGAAAAACATGCTTGTGATATTAAATCTGTGGTTGAAAGTGAAAATATATATTTATATCTTGATAATTTAGTGCTTGAACAGGTGACGCTTTCCACCGATGACAAAGTGTTTTATTTTTCTAATTCGTGACACATGATACGTACGGTCTCACGCTAATGTCGAGCTTTGCATGCCTCAGACTGCAGATCACAGGAGCACAAAGCTGATCATGTCTGGATAAAAGTGACGGAAATTAATAAGAGGTGAAACTCACAGTACTGTAGGCTACGCATTCTCAGATGTGGGCTAATGAACCTGGCGTGATTAGAAATCTGAAAAAAATCCCTTCCTGAAAATGCACCGTGATCGTTTGCCCTTTGCATGCTTTTGACAGCGACGGGAAAATATTTATGTATCGAAAACTCTGTGGGCATTTCCCATCATACAACAAAACCAGTGGAGAGGAGCCAAAACAGTGGTGACCTTTAGCCAACATGGTATACTAAATATGAAAGGTCAGCCTGCATGGTGGGGGAGGGTGGCACCGAGGTCTAGCACATAGCAGACAAAATACTGTAGTATCTATCAGGCAGATCCCCGCGCTACCTTCAGAGGTCATTTGAATGTGAGGGGTGTCGAGGCGAGTGGGGAAGAAAAGATACATGGTTCAATCTCTCATTCGTATCCTTGTGCTGCTGTTGAATTTGAGACGCGCTGCTCTGCAGTGTGTCGGACATTTTTATAAACCTTATTAATCCTGCGGCTCTTAAAGCTGCTGCTAACATCTGTTCCACTTCCCGAGTCAAAAATACTGTAATTTAATTTAATTTCTGGTTGTTTGTTAGCTAAAAAAAATAAAATAAATAAGACACTCCTAAATAACAGCCATGCAAATGATTTCTTCACTATAATTAAGGCTCTTTTTTTATAATCCAAACGTCTTCTGAAACTGGAGTCAACTATTTAGCTGCCAATCACGGCTGAAAGCATCCACCACCACAACAAGAATTAATACCCCCGTGCATTTAGTTGTTTATTTCTCTCTCTGAATGAATTACTGTGCAATAGGTCTGACAAGTAATTTGCAGCTTTCTTTAATACTTGACTTTAATATTAACACTATATCATTCAATGAAAATCAACCATCTTATAGTCAGCATTTTCTAATATAACACACGGAGGGCAGATATGTATTTGCGTGCCATTTTTGATTGGATTGCTTTTAGATAAAGTTTGATCTTAAAACATATCATCTTTAATTTCATCTGGGTTTGGTATTATCCGTATAAACATCGCTTTCAAACTCATATCCTCTAACATGAATCTGATCCCGATCCACTAAGTTAATTAAAACATTGACATGTCTGAAAATGGAGAAATGGTTTTGAGAAATGCAACTAAATACAGATCCTGACAAACTGCGTCAAATCACACGACGCCATTCAAATGACAAAGTATGTACCTGCACCACATTCTGAAATATAATATGCCAAATGGCTTTTATCAGTCATTTCATACTAATATCAAATTGACAAAGCTATAAATGACGGTGGTAATAACTGCTGCCAATCCTTTTAATATATTATATTCATGACATTGGTAAGAAACATCCATAGTATGAGTTATACTGAAGTATTAATTTCCTCTCTGTGGTTGTGCAGCTATTGTGAGTGTTTCATACCAATCGCCAGAATCAATGTTGGTAATGTAATATTAAAATATATATAATCAGTCGTATCTTCTGACAATAATGTGCTTATGATCTAGTTTGGTTTAGGCGCTTGGTAAGGGTTAGGAAAACATCAGGTTTTGGCTTAGAATACCTTTTCTGTCGCCACAAACATGGCTGGAGAAGTCCCGACTTCCCGTCAAAAATATTTTTTTTTGCAGACACAAACACGGCTGGAAATCGTCTCGAGGTCTCCTTAAAAAACATCCTGTGTAAATGTTGAAATACAGTCTCGAACTGCCGTCACTGGCTTGGTGTGTTTCCTTCTCACTTGTAACTCAACCACCATTCAGTCGACCTTACAAGATGAAAGCCAGGTCGTAAACATGTAATGTGAACTTGATACGACACATTTTGTTGAAATGTCAACATGATACGTAGCCTATGACACGTACAAATGTGACTGTATCAGTGGACTGCAGAAAAATGGGCAAAGTTTGTTTGTTTGTTTGTTTACTATGATCCCCATTACCTTCTGTACTAACACAGTAGCTACTTTTCCTGGGGTCGCCATTATTTTCATTAACAATACTTCATTAGTGTTATGACTTGACTTATTTGGGTATAAGGAAGTCGAACTATAAGCACTGAACACGAAGTACCACCACACGGCAATTAATACCTACAGCTATATATATCTAAAGATCTCCAAAGGAGTCTGAATCTACCTTTGTGGGCTGCATCTTACAGGTGACCTGAGGTTCAGGTTAAATCTGCACTTCCTGGTCAAATAAGATGTTGTGTGTCACAGCGATTAAAAGTAATCAGGTGGTACATGTTCACATCAGATATTAACAATTACATCACAAGGAAACTGCTTTGAAATATTTTAATACAATATAGACAAATAACAAATACTGAACCACATAAACTGTAAATAACATGTAACTTCAGTGCAATATATACAGTACATCTGATGGTCTGTGGTGAACATCATGTCCCAGCTGCTTTGTAAGAACAATGGTGTTTATGCTTGGTTTCCATTATTTACATCCTGCTGTGGCGTCTTCATTGGTCCAGTTCATGTGATGTATGATAGCCATCTGTACCAGATACCTTGTAAATACACCACAGTTGTATGACAAGGATCATCTGACCGAGCTATTAAACAACTGACTGCTCCTCAGTGGATTATATGGGATAGTGAGAGCTGCAAAGGATTAAATTAAAGTTTAGCATTTTTCTGTTCACATGTGGAGCCTTTGAAGCAGCACAGGCCTGGTTGCCCCAATATATTTGGTCTAGAAATGCCGACTGTGCAGGATCAAACTAAATCCGTACATGATTGTTTCATAGTTTCCACCACAACAAATGACAGCCTACAGGAAGCAAAGAACTCAGAAACTTCCTGCCTTACAGTATCTCTTGCCCACACTTACGATTTTGTTAGATATGGGATGTTTTTTTTCTCTCACAGTGATTTGGAAAATGGTGTTGACACAAAGATTTGAGAGGAAGTGACTAGTTTTTACTTTTATCATTTATCCAAAACTTAACATGCTAAAACTCCATCATCACTTTTGAGAAAAACAGTCACACCTCTACCACTGCAGACAGCATTTGATCTGGCAATATCACTGACTATTAAAGCAGTGAAATATCATTTGAAATGTAGTATGCACTGATGTTCAAAAGGGCTTGGTAACTTGCTTTCATAAGAGGACTGGCCATCTGGAGTGCCTGGAGTTTTCCCGGTGGCTAGCCGACCTGTGGGGCAGGCAGCGAGCCAAACAAGGCTGACACAAAAAGATTTTAAAATGTCCCTGGCTGCTCTGACAGCTAGAGGGGCTGAAATATGAGGAGAAAGTATGAGAGATACAGTGTAAAGAAGGATCCAATTAAATGCCACAAAATGATTTATTTATATGGTGACCAAGCATCAGAACTACCATTAGTGCAACAAGTGTTAGTTCTGCTAACATCAACTTCCTGTATGGCAGATGAATGTTTACACATGAATCACCCATAAAAACTTATGAGCCCAGAACATTGTAATTATGGTGATAAAATGATTAAACAAGGGAAAATCACACAATTGCACAATTTGTACATTTATGAAATGTAAATGTATAAATCTAAATAAACATCACATGTAAATTGAATTAAAAGATTCTATAAAAAAATGACACTATCAGCAATAATGCTGGTGTTTTTATAAAATTAAAACATACTCGGTTCAAGTTGAACATAAAAATATAAGGTAACTGAGTTTTAAAGTTGCATTAATTGATTTATGGCCACCTGGGGGCAGCAGAACCCCTCAACAACATGAGAAACACATTCGCCTTCATAAATTTAAAACAGCTAATGTGTTAGCATACAGTTGCCTGATCTTGATTTTAGAATTTGTGGATGTAACGATCGATAAGAACGATCCAACTATGTGGTTGGTGTAAATCGTTATTCTAGTTGCTTAAATTCGTGGCCTGAACTGTGTGATGTAACTGTGGCATTACTTCCTCTTGGCTGTGACTTTGAGGTCCATTCATACATTTATCACGTTAACATCTAAACATGAACCTCTTCCAGGTTGACTTTATGCAAGAACCAATCAGATACTTAATTATGCTTGAATACCATCAACTTTACACGTCCAACTAACAACCCAATTGCCAGAATAAATGTTAGCAATGTACGTTTATGCAATGTACTACAGCTATGTTGAAATTTACATTTTCTTCAAGTTGCAACAGCACTGGGCTTATGATCTGGTTTGGTTTAGGCAAAAAAAACACTTGGTTAAGGTTAGAGAAATACCATGTTTTTGGCTTTGAATACCACGGCTCAAAATTGTCCCAAGGTGCCCTTAAAAATATTGTGTTGCACAACATCATGGAAAAATTGACATTTTGTACTATTTGGCGCCCCCTACAGTTTCTGAGTGCAACTCCACTGTCGTTAATACAAATCCAAGGTCTGTAACAATTTGTCAGATGTAAAGGGGGCGCTGTGCCATCAAAATGGTAAGCAAAGTAAAAAAGTTATATAATGTTGCCTTAAAATGTTGAAACTGCGACCACTGGTTTAGCCTTCTCACCCGTAACTCCACAACCATACCCTCCACATCCTCGCATGACAGTCAGGTTATAGATTTGTCTGTGTGTAAAAATGTCAATATAGTACATAGCCTATGACACGCTCATTTGTGTGAGTGTCAGTGGTTTGCAGAAACGTGGCAGCTAGGCAACAGAGAGTTGTGTGATGTAAATAGGTCAAAGAAAGGACCTTGTGAATCTCAGAGCCACACTAGATGACACTAGATGGAGTCATGACAAAAATGTTTTATATCTGCGGTTCCACTTCAGAAATTGATTCAAATGGAGCGAGGTAAACAGTTCATTCTTCCATACTCTTAGATCCATGAATCAGACTGAATGCCTGTGGGTTATGTAATGCAGCGGCAACATTCCAACCACTCATCCAGAAGCATTCACACTGACAGGTTTATCTTGACTATATCACAGAATTACTCCGAGGGAAGGTGGTTGCTTTTATGTGCTTTTTCCGGAGACCAAACTCTGACAAATCATAACGCAAAATTCTACAGACGTCTCTCGTTTTCTTAATCCCTCTCCATGTAGTTCTGTGAATGACAAATGAATGAGCAGCCATCAAGCTCCGCTGTCATCAAAGGACTTTTCATGCTTTGTGTGGCGACTTGGAAAACATTAATTATGAATATCTGAAATAAAGAATATCTTCATTTCGTTTTCTCCCTGCATCTCACTTGTGACAGGAAGCATTTGCAACCAGCACTGCGCTGCATCACATTTATTGTGGTTAAAAAAAAAAAATGAAAAAAAAAAATGGAGACACCATCCACTTTAGAGGAACTAATCTCATGCATGATAATCAAGGATACTCTCTCACAGATTCTCTGCGAGCAATTTCCATCAGCACAAAAGATGTATCTTGGATTTTAGATAAGTGAAAAGAGGAGAGGATCTACAGATTTATACCATCTTGTAAAGTTACATAAGCCACTCTAGGCTCATGACATACTTAAATAAGCAAAGGTTATGTAACAGCTCTATAACCGCACTTTACCATTGAGTAGCAAAGCAAATTAAGTAGGTGCACAGGAATTTACAAGTGAAGCAAAACATTGTACCAGATTCCTGCTTTTGTTCTCCGTGTGCATTAAGCCGTGTTTTCACATAAAAAATAAAGGTACAGCTGTAAAGTATTTCCTCCGCTGCTGGTGACTCACAGGAAGTTAAAGGGAAAAGTGAAAAATAAGTCAGAGCTGCAGAGCAACGCACACGCACACGCACGTACACAGTGTTCCTGAACAAAAACACTGTGTGTGTGCGCGTGTGTGTGTGAGAGAGAGACACACACACACACACACACACACAGAGATAGATGTGACTGCCTGTGTTGTGTATTAAAAGAGAAAGGGGTGTGGTTGTGAGAGCTGGGAGAAGTTATTTATCACTATTCTGTGTAACAGTGCCCCCTTATAAATTCAGAATAGCTGCTGTTATGAGTAAAGCCTTTCATGGAGTCATTAATATTTGACAGAAAACATGGCTTTTTCTATCAGAAGAACATTTTTACGATTTCTTTTCTCTGCTCTTGATGTGAGCCTTGTGTCACGGCGCATTACAGGGTTTTGCTTTTATCTCGCTTGGTTCTATTACTGAATCAGACACACACCTCCATGTGTCCCATCCCATCCCCCCCCTCCGAGGATCGTGAATTAAAATTTCTACTTTGTGTTAAAAGACAAAGCATTTAGTCCTCCTCTTTGATCTGCATCCGTCAGCCTCCCCTCAATCATAAATGTTTCCTTAGCAATCACAACGTTTACCAGAGCACCTCAATTATTTCCAACATCTGCATCATTATCATCGATTCAGCATTGTCATGTCTTTTTGTATAATCCAGTTCATGCCTGATGGATTTGAAGGTAATATTGAAAACAGATGCCTTCAAGTGAATAACAGCTTTACAAGGTAGCAGTTCCCGGTGTTGTGAACAACCTGTTCTGTTTACTGTGGTGTGTTCCCAGTGTACCTATAAAAGTAATAGATGGATCACGGACTGTTTTATTTGGAGCACAGGACCTCTATCAAGGGATGTTGAGTCACTCTTACACATTTCAGACACTTTAATATAGACACTATATGCAGTATTAGAGCTGAAATGATTAACTGATGAATATGAACCGTAGATGACGACTAATCTGATGACTGATTAAATATTTCTGTTGCTTCATGAAGCAAAAAATGACAAACGTTGCCTTGTGTTTGCTTCTCAAATGAGAGGAGGCAGTGCAAGAGTAAACTTACCATTTTTAAAGGTGCAATAGCTAAGAAGTTTAGTTAACTATCAAAAAGATACAGTGAAGAAATAACGGCTCGATGCATTGTGTTAGAGATATCTACTCAAATTAGCATGCTAACCAGCTAGCCCCTGCCCTTCCTGGTCTCAGATCTCAGCTGATGTTGACAACAAGGAATTTGAATATGCTGCTTTGGCTCTGGGTAGACATGTTATAGATTTTCTTTTAATTTTCTCACATTTTATATTCAGAAAGATTCATTTATTAATCTAAAAAATAATTTGCAGAATAATCGGTAATGAAAATCCGTAATTGCGTTCCTACTTTATATAAACGTCTTGTCATATGATGAAAGCCAAAAAAAGTCCACTTGTCCTTTTTTCCTCAGTCACAGAAACATGAGGAACAGGTTCAAGACACGATGGACATAGTCTGCTGAAGAGTCCCTCTGAATTACAATTCAATTTTCAATATTCAATTCAATATATCGTGATTATTACTACAGCATAGCCTGTTACATGCTAAACAACAAGTACCCTGTTCCAAAACACCCAGGTGTTGCCTGTAAAGACTCATTACAGGACAGTTTAAATATACATTGGTAATAGATAATTCACCAAATTTTAAATCAATGCCTAAAACTTAATTTGAAATAGCATAATTGCAAGTCAGACTTCATGTTTGCTAAATGAATACATTTAAGCTCTGTATCCTCATCAAACAAAAAACAGACCAGATGAATGGTACAAACACCTTTCAATCTCTTGAACTCTTGAACCTTTACTCTATATGACCAGCTCGGTGAATTAAGTACCATAAAATATTTATTACGAATAGCCGTATTAATCATAAATATTCATCGGCACAGGACTGTTATCCTCGGAGAAAATGTATTGACAGAGCTGGCATAACATTCTCCAATTATTCGACGGGGCAGCCGTTGTCGTACCAGAGAGAAGCCTGTCATCACCACATCTTATTCATCTTATACATCTTACCAGAGGTTCTGATCCAATATTCTGCGCATGCATCTCAGCTTGGGTGCCCTTTACACTAATCCGGTGTTTAGCTTATATCCCAGTGGTAAACAAAATGGGAAAAGTTCAGAGCGTAGCTGTTTATTTGAATGTCAGCGGAGTTTGGGTTATTATAAGTTTCATATTCAGGTTTGAAAATGTATTTAATTTGTTTGTCTCTAATGTTGCACCAGGAAGGTGGTTTTACCACCATTAACATGGTGACTATGGCTGACTGATGACGGAATCTGAAGCATGAAAAATAGATTGTGCAAGATATCTAATCAAAGATCAAGGGCTTGGTTTAAAAACATCGTAAAAACAGGATCTATTAGTCATATTTTTTCTTGCAGCAAACTGTGAATTGATACTACCCAAATGAAACATTTGTTATCTAGCCATCACTTTCATTTATCGGCTAATTAATCTCTTTTCATTTCTGTCATCAGTGACAAAAAGATGTACTCTCAGTACTCTGCAGAGCAACACAGAATCAAACGGTCTCATGCTCACATCTAGTCAGCAACAGGCTCACTGTAACAGTTGCTTTCAGTCTATTATTTCCATCCATAATGTGCACAGGTGCAGCTTAATTCAATTGGAAGACATTGCCGCGGCTATACACAAATACGTCTGCGTGTTACCAGTAAAGCCGTTGTCATGGAGATGATAAGGCTTATATAAGCTGAAATGTATTTTTGTTCAAAACGAGAGCATTGTCTTCACTGTGCTCATTTCATTATGATTTGTTTATACCCACACATATAACCACAATTGATTCAACTGTCTCTGTCTTTTTTTCCCCCCATGCAGGCAGAGTATAAAGCAATACACTTTAAAACATGGATTTTTTTTTTTTTTGGATGGCTAGCAAGGCTTGAAGAATCCGCTCTCAGGCAAAGACATTTCATACCATCTGCAAAAGTTGATAAGAGGCATTTTGCATTTCCCCTCAGTATCACTTTCATCAGTAGCACTGTCACAAGCAGAGCTACAGCCTTGATATTAAAAACTCAGATGTCTGCTTTCGCAAAAAAAACAATGAGATTCTTACCTCTCAGCCAAGTATGCTGGGACGATGGCGACTGCTCTCCCTGTCCGGGGGTGGGATTGTCACTCGCCTCACCTTTAACCTCCTGTCTGCCACGAGATCCTGCACCTACCAGCTTTCAGCAGAGGATTAAACAGCTATTGACAGAGGAGTGACGTGATTGACAAGTTAAAGGTTCCTTCCTTGTCAGAAAAGGGCCCCTGTGTCTGTCTGGCCCATGTCTTCCCAGAACTCACATTTCACATTCCAGCGTGACCTGAGCAACTTTCTGAATTTCTCTGCTGTGAAATACGAGGGAGATTTTTCTGGAGCCCTCACTTTTCACACTCTTTGCCTAAAATGACTCCTGTGCATCGACGGGGGGAATAAAAATTCTTAAATAAACTAGCATTCGAGTGTTATGTAAAGTTCTTACTTTGCTGTTTGTGTGCCTTCGACAGGGTTTCTCTCACGCTGCCCATGTCCAGTGTTCATCAGCGCAGAAACACCTACAGTCTGCAGCAGACGCTCGTCTCAGCTGAGGGAATTTTCAGCCCCAGTGGAACATGTGGGAGTAGGTAGTTACTGTATATTCATTTAAAGCCTTTGACTGCATTTCAACTGAAAGGAGGGCAGTTGGCGGTGGGTAACAAAGCTTGTGCTAAAGCTACTTCAAACAGACGATGTCAAAAAAGTTTTGAATAAGCCCTGTCTGGTTATGATTTAGTCTGGAGAGCCCCTACGTTCACAGGTACAGCCCTCGTGTTTCATGGATACACACAGCTTACAGCATTGTGTTTCTTAAACCTTCTGACAGCTAAGTAGAAAGAAAACAAAATGCAGGCGGAGGGAGGTCAAAAAACGAAGTGACGCTCCTCCTAATGTTCCTGTCAGACGATACAATATGTATGACAGGTAAGTTAGCTCTATATCAGTAAGAAGGGATGGAGAATAATAGCACACGGCGTAAAGCTGGAAGGAAAGCTTGTCTCTCGGCCCCTCTCAGTCATCTGGATCCACCTGTCCACAGTCGGAGCCTCTCAGAAGATTTGCTGCTGGTTGGGGAATTCGTGGCTGAGCGATGCGTCAGGGGTTGTCATATAAAATGTGAGTGCTTTCCCCTGAGTAATTTAATCACAGACTCTTATGGAGGCATCAGCCAGCACACCGAGAGACAGAGTAAAAGGATTGTAATTGGACTTCTTTCATTCAAAGTAATATATGGAATATGTGGTATAATTACAGCGCGGGGTAATGTTCCGTGGGCGACTGAAAGGCTAACGTGCAGTGATTGGTTTAATGTGCGTTCATCAGGGGGAATTTGCACCATATTGACTTTTCTTTGGTGGTATTTCATTTAGGCTAGTCAGACATTATCATGTGGCTTTCATAACCTCCCAACTTACTCATTGCGACTGTCCAGGAAGATGGAATGATTGAAAACTTTGTCTTCTCAATAAATGAAACTTAGCAGGAATGGTCTATTATGTGCCAAATGAGTAATTTGCGTGGGCGAAGTCTGAGGTCAACTCTACCATCATTAAAAAGCTCTTGAATAGTCTGGAAACCCTCTTGTGCAGCTGTGCCGTTTGAATAGAAATTGCTGTCGACTTTGTAGCTTGTTAGCTACTTTCATTTCACCATCTGCTTGACATGAAATTTTGGTGACAGCAGATTGTTTTTGTACTGGATATTGTACCGCTGCCAAGAGGGAGGATTTAATAAGTTTACTGAAAGAGGTACAAGTAATGTCATCAATATTCAGTGCCTTTTGTGTTGATCCACATTATGAGGTGGGATAATGACAGATTGTCAATTTGTTTTTGTTAAGGTAATTTGTCGAAATCTCACACATAATGTTATTAGGTCCAACAATATCAGTAAACTACAAGAGGGTATTGTAAAAAATGGCACTTAAAAAATGAATACAAGTTGATTCTTGCTGAGTGAAAACTGTCTGAAAGCACGTCCCTATATCTCTGTAACTCTGAGGTGATTGCTTATTATATTAAAGGTGCAATATGTAAGATTTTTAGATTGAAATATTTAAACATTAACTAAAATGATCAACAAAATGTGAAGAATTAAAGTTTTGATGTTATGCCAAAGACGTCTGTGTATTGTGTTGCAGAGATATCATTGAAGTTAGCATGCTAACCAGCTAGCCCCTAGCCACTTTGTACCTTAAACAACACCAACAGTTCCCCGGTGCTCGTAACTCCCATGAGTCCAACAACAGCTACAATTAGCAGCAGTTAGCGGTTACTCTGGTGATATGCTGCCCCCTTTTTGTTTGGACTATGAATGTTGAAATTCTTACATACCGCACCTTTAAAGCAATATTATATAGAAATTTGCAACACTATGTTAACTACAAATCCCAGGTTGCTCTGCAAATACTGTCAAATGTAATGTCAGGTAAGGTGACTTCAGCAGCTTCAGTTAGCCACAGTTAGCAGCTACTTTAGAGAGTTGAGGCAAAGCAGCCGGCGGAGATTTTGGCAGCCCCTCTGTTTCTGAGTGCAACACCACTGTTTACTACAAATGCCAGATTTCTGTGACAAAATCGTCAGGTGTAATATCAGGTGAGCTAACTAGCTAACGGCAACTTCAGTTAGCCACAGTTAGCAGTTACTTTAGCAACAAGTAAAGCCATATGTCCATAAGGAAACTTCATCAGTCACAGAGCATCGAGGCAAAGCAGCCAGAGGACATCAGAGGGGAAACCAGAAGACATTATCTCCATAAAATATGATCCAGTTTCACTGACATAGTTGGTATTGTGTAACACAGTGCTGTAAAGTGAAAACATCTCTACAGGGGGGATCCTACACATCCACCCAAGTTACATACTGCAAATACAAGTGATCTGGGCTCAGAGTGGGACTGACAGACACCATTCACCCTCTTACAAGTCTGTGTCGTGCCAACATGATTGTAAAGCTGTTATTTTATGGTAAAATATTTACATTAAATTGCTTTACGTTTGTTGAGCTGATTTGACTAGAAAAAAGATAACACTCATCATTTATTTATGTTTGAAGTGTATTTGCCGATTATCATGTTTACTGAGCTTATCATACGACCTATAAAAAAGTCAACATCTTCATCTGTGTGTGGTCTAACCCCAAACGACGGTTGCACCGTGGTAACTCCTTGTTCCTGACGAATCGTACATCAAACACTAACTGCATTTTGAGGTGACAGAGAAATAATTCTTTACTGGAAACCAGGCAGTTCCTGGACGGCTTGGGAGTTGTCATGCGGCGTGCTACATGTTTACGGTACCTTGGGCCTTTCCATTCACATCAGCCAACTCATTTTTCTGTTGCTCAGCTAAACCAATCAGGTGGATCTGCTGTTCCACACGGCCTCTGTGCGGCGTGGGTGCGCGCGAGGGAGTGTGTGTGCCTGTGCAAGCATCATTTTAACCATGAAGATAGAAAAACACAAAATGACAGATACGTGTTTTCCAGCTATTTTCCTCCACTTGTGCGAGAGATTTTTATTTGCGTCACGTGACCTCGCCTAGATGAGCCCCAGACCTCTGCTCCATATATACAAGCAAGAGGAGCGCATTTTGACTAACAATTAGCGGCGTAATGTAACCTGATGACGGCGCCACCCAAACGTTCAAAACATTAGGTCCAGTCACACTTTCCATCATCTCGCTCATCATGAAACATTACTGAAATGAGATCCAGGTTGGGAGCGTGTGTGTGCGTGTGCGTGTCTGACAGTATGTGTGTCTCAGCGAGAGACATAGGGAGAGAGGCAGAGAGAGAGAGAGAGAGAGAGAAACAGAAGAGGACAGCGTTTCAGATAAACTCAATGTGACAAGATGGTTACTTTCTCCCTCTGCTGTGACAGTTAATTCTGGACTAGGAAAAATGTCAAAAATGTTTAGCTGCGCTTGAGCAGAGTTAATTACAGAGCCCCAAGGCGACTCAGACTAGGGCTGCTAATGGCCTTGACTTACAGATAAAGCTCCATTTACCGAGACTGTTTTTTTAGCTACTGATCTAATTTACTTAAAATCAAATATTTTGGCAGCGGCAATTAAATTGTCACTGTTTAGCTTTGAGTTTAGATAACACAGCGTTCTGGTTTTGTTTCACCTGCCGTTAACCTGATTAATGTTTATTTCAGTTGTTGTCATGATGTAACGCTGTGTTGTATTGCGTGCAGCGTTATTGGTGGGACAGACGCATGAGAAACGAAACCCCACATGTGCAGAAATACACCGGTTTGACATTCATGCACCAAACTGTCTGCATCTGACATTTAGACCCTCTGACCACCAATAAAACAGTGCCTCTCTCTCTGTGTTCCTATGTCTCTCTCTCATTCTCTCTTCCTCGTGCTTCCTTTGAGGTCAGTGAACCACAGTGTTAGTGTTTTCAAGCCGCTCTTACACGTCTTTGTGGTTGCATCACTTCCTCCTCGCAGGTCCCTTCAGCGTTGCTGCATTGACACGTGAAAGTCTATGAAACAGCAATCAAGACATCAGTGGCACAGGGTCCAGAGCCAAGTGAACCCAGTCCCAGAGATCGGGACCCAGAGATGGCCCGTGAAATGAGTTGGAGTTTGAAAATCACCGGGGGGGATATTCCACGCCTCGCTGCCAATTTCACTATCATAATCAACCTCAGCTTGTAGAATGATATTATAGGGCCAAGTATTTTCGCTGACACTCTAACTGCGCATAGATTTTTTTTGTGGTGCAGGAGATAAGAGAGCAGATAAGAAATATGTGGGGGCTGAATTGTAGATTGTGCAACAAAAATAAAAAAAAAATGTAATGAAAAAAAGGGAAGTGCTGTATTTTTGTTAATCTGATCTGAAATGTTCGTGTTTAAATGTGTAAATTAGCTTTATAAGATCGGAGCTTGGTTTTGGTTGATGTGATGCATTAATTGCATCCAAAGATGCTGACATTGTAGCATTACAGATGTAGTGTGTGACATTCTTGCAGTCAAAGGTCTAAAAATGTATTTTGTTGAGTTGTCTACTTACATCATCCCAAATGTTTTATCAGATGATAGATAGCAGAGTGAGGAAGAAAGTCAACAAACGTGACTAAACATGGTGTGTATCAATTCAATTCTGTCCATTGCTGCAGCACCTCTCTTCACCCTCTGTCTGAAACGCTCCCGTCTCTTTAAGGTCCCCCTCCCAAAGAGCCCAGTCTGCTCTGATTGGTCAGCTCACACAGGCAGGAGCAGGGACCAACCACTGTGTTCCCACATCAGCTCTGCTGGTGTTTTTGCAACCATGGCCGTGCTGAGGACATTGCCGAGGGCGGTGACTGTATAGTTGTGACATCACAACCTTGCCGAAGTCCTGACGGCTTGTTTGAAGGCATAATTACATACAAGTACGGGCTGAAACAACAACTCCCATAATCCCGTGCCGCTACAGGATTTCATCAAACTAATGTTTGTCTTTTGTATTCATTGTTTTCATTAAGAGAATCAGAGCAGCAGGAATTATACTGTGCTTTTTTAAGGTATCTCAACATTTTGCTATTGTTCCCAAATCCTACCCATATCCATAAATATTACTCTAGATCCAAATGCAGCTATATTCACTTTAAACAATACGCAAAGCAACATTGTTTGACCAAACATAGTATGTATCTGCCACCAAGATCAAACACACAAATACTACTCAATGCTCTGATATGTTAAAAAGTACCTTGAAAGTGGTTTGTTTGTCTCTAACAGTACTCTTGCAGGTCTGAGGTTTCTTGTAAACTTTGCAGGAGCCAGTAAATCACAGTAGGTAAAGTACAAGCTCACATCTTATATTGTTTTGATTGACCGTAGCCTTGGATACACATAATGAAACATGGGGAAAATCCTATAACATCATCAGACAGTCCCTAACAGAAAAAAGTATTGGTAAGGTAATTGTGAAGTAATAATGTTCCTAATTGTAAATCAATTTGTTGCACTAATTAACCCGAGGAGACACAATAAGCAGAAACTAATTAGTTATTGATTTCGCGTCAATAGCACCTTATGCAGATTAATCAGAAGAGATTTTTGGAGAAATTGCAGATTCACAGATATTTAGGAAGTAAACACAAAGTCATTAACATTATATCCAACACTTTTTTTCTCAGGTAGCCTATCATTATGTATTCTTTGAGTTATTTAGGAGAGCTATTACTTTATTAGACTTTAGTTTCTGATTTAATCCTTAATCATGGCATGGTATCTGCTCAGGTGCTAATTTTATACTGTACATGGAAGAAGACTTTTTTGTATTTTTATCACATGTCGCATTCATTATGTGTCGTCACACATAATACAATAAAAATGAACAGTATAGGCAGTTTAAACAAACTCGAAAGTCTGTGTGTTAAGTAGTGACTCAAAGGCAAAAGGCTAAGATACTGTATGGCTATATTCTTATCAATTTAAGCTACCCTGCAAAATATATAGTGGTATATAGTATATAGTATATAGTCAATAAATAGTTAAGGTTTAAGTATAAATAGACTGACAAGAGGAAGACTGCACACGTGACAAACCTTTGTTGAACAGCCTTAGTGTGTAATAAATTGTAGATCATTGAGATATTCAGCTCTGAGCCACATCTAAATCTCCGCAGCAGGTGTTGTATTGTTATATTGGCTCACTCAGAAGTACTGGAACCTGATATATGTTCATACACACTAAGAGCTCTTGTACCGTCTTTTGTACCGGTCCAAGGTTGTATCCACTCATGAAAACAGTTGGAAATGGATTTAAACACTGTGTCAGAAGGACTTCAGAATTAAAAACATCTCTCTTTTTTTTTTTTTTACTATTATTGTCCATCCAGAAACATCCTCCTGAAATTCCTGAAAAGTTTTCACAATTGATTTGAAAAAGAGAGAGACCTGCGTGCACAGAGAAAATCGAGATCAATATATGTCTATTATAGGCTACAGCAGGAGACCTTTGAAAATCTATTTATACCAGGGAATAAGCTCCTGCCTCAGTGTGTGTCTGTGTGTTACAGAATGGCCTTTCTTACTGTAAATCTCCAGGACACTGCACGGATCTCTCCGGCAGCCAAAGCCAGTCATTTTCATTCACTCGCAATGTACATCTGCCTTTGCTATGAATATGCCTGTCACTCCCATAAAGACCATCACAATAGCGCACACTCATTAGTATTGTGTTGCACTGTGCTTCAGCATCAAGCGCCTTCCACCCTTGACTAATTTTCTGTTTGTATCGAGAAACAAAAGCTCTCCAAATCCCCCCGTGGGCTCCGGAGTGGCTTTACCGCACATCAAACTATGCTAATTACCTTTTTGCATGATTAATTGGACCAATTAGAATTAGTAGAGGAAGAGAATGATTCTTGGCAAGGTGCGAAACATTAATTAGTCATAAAAAACGTTTATTAGTGTTCAAATTTAATCTCGCAGAACACAATGGGATTAAGGGGAAAAGACAGTTAATATGTGGCGTGTTCAATCACTCTCGGCTGCAGACGGAATAATGAGTGTCACTGCTTACATTGTGCTCCATCACGCGCACACACATATACACAGCCTCCATCCCCGGCCACGGTTACAGTACTGTTAGAAAACACCCATCTTCATCCATCATACAAAGTGGCAGTTGTAACACAAACATTCCAGCTCTGATTGATGAGTCAAGACCATACAAACGACTTATACACAGTAATCCCGTGCAAGATTTATGGCCCGAAGGCGACGCATTAGAAATTTGCAATAACAAAATCACCAACAATAGCAGCAGCAGCACCGGCAGCTAATGGTGATTCAGCTGGTGCAGCATTTATAATGGTGCGGTGTGGCGTCGGTAATAACAACGGTGCATTACACTGGAGTTTGCACAGTGTGTCTGTAGCATGGGAAGTGACAGCCGCAGGGCAGCTGTTTATGATAGTGACAAAAACAAGCAGGTACATTATGGGCAGTGAAGAGCGTGTGGGTGTTTTCTCACATTTTTGCACATTCACGCAATAAAATAACACAGGGAGGGTGTGGCTTCACACCGAACCAAACCTTGGCCCATAAAAGATAACTAATCTGCACGCAAACATGCTGCACATACAAAATGGTTTGGTGTGTGACGATCGCTGCCCCACGCAATAGTGTTGCAGATTAAAATGTATTGGAAAATGGCTGCAGACGTTAGTTTTCCCTTCAAAAGTTGGTAACAAAGCCTGCTCACAATCTGCTGGAACCCTATCGTGCTCGTTTAAGAGTTACAAGCACTTCACTCCGTTTTAGGGGAAACACCCAAACAAGTAATGAAAAACTGAAAGTTAGAGGTGAAATATGAAACTTAAAAAAATATCACACTTCAATGTCTTTTTCCACATCATGAACAGTTTAACAAGGCAGCTGCTTCAGTAATGAGAATGTTTGCTGGTTTGTTACCATAATGTGTTTATCAGCAGGAGTTTAGTGTGGTTTTATCACTTGACTACTGTACCTAACGGAGGAAAATTTTCCCACATATGTAGATAAGGTTACTGTATTTTGATGCAGATATGCATGTGCTGTATATATAACAAAAACACTGGTTGACATTATACAATATTTTTAAAGGTGTTATATGTAAGAATTAGCCACCAGTCTAATTCATACTCCAAGTTAATAGAGGGCAGCATATAACCGCTAACTGTAGCTGCCGTCAGCTAGTTAGCTCGGTTGGCCATGCAGCTAGCAGTCCTGTTAGCTTTACAATTGGACTCGGGGCTAGCTGGTTAGCATGCTAACTTCAGACAATATCTCTGCAACACAAGACTCTGATGTCTTTAACAATGACATCAACATTCTGTTTAGTTTAGTTATTTTTTTAACATTTTAAACAAAAATGTACATACTTACATATTGCACCTTTAAATGCAATGCATGTTTAGGCTAATTTTGCCTTGTAGAGCAATTTAAACTTCAACTTGTTTGACTTTTTGAGTGTGAAGCTTCTGTGTGGATATTGCTGACTTTGCTGACTTTAAATCCACCAGTTAAACAAGTGGAAGTGTTTTATTAATGTCAACTTTAAAATTCAGAGATGTAATGAATTCATGCACTGCTCAAGTTTCTCAAGAAGAATGATTAGCATGTTAGCATACTTCCCAGCATGAAGCTTTTAGACACCCATCTAGGAGAACTGACATGATGGAAACTTTCTGTTTGTATTTTTAGTGCATATGAAGTTTTCTCCCTCCACTCAAAAACATGTTTTCTCTCACAGTTCAACTACTGGAGGCGGAACGTTTTTCTGTGATCGCCTTATAACTGGGTTTACCACTCGGAGGTTGCTCCTTCAGTAATGCTAGCTGCCTCTTGCCTAGAAACATTAGCATCCTGGCTATTGTTCTGCTCTTGAGCCTGACTGGAAGCAGCTTCATGGGCTGACAACTAAAAGGTCATTGCATTATTATTTGGGTCTAAAGCTCTTACCAGCTCTCTCATTTTCTTTTTCTTTTTTGCATCCTGATTTATGTTCAGGTCCTGACATAGCAGGGAAATTCACTCCAACTTTAACTAGTAGTTAGTTTAGATCAGTACATTTACAGGTCATGTGGTGAGCTGCCCACGGTGCATTGGTGACATTTTGACATGAATAACGCTGAATAAATGTTTATTGTTGTTGTTTAATAAGTAATAGTGGTGAGTATATTGGATGAATATACAAGGATGAACATGATTATTGATGGCCTCCATGGGCCTCTAATGGACCTCTCAATAAAGAAGCAGCCATTATTTTTCCAGCGGTTAAACTTATGAAAGGGACGATATTTGCATATTCATAAATTTGAGAATCTTAAATGAGGGAGATGGAGTAGATGTAATTAAAAGAACCTAAAGTTAAGATTTAACGGCTAATTGAAAACCCATCAGACTTAGAATTATTATTTAAAGTTGATTTTTTTCTGTATATCTTGAAACATGTCTGGAGGGGATCGTTACATCGTTTGTCTGCCCACCACGATGATAGCTAGCATTCATTTCAGTCCTCACACTACAAATTTAACAAGGTCACAGGCGCAAAATGTAGTCATGGAGGAGCAGCCGCAGCTTTAACACCTCTGTTGCGAGTTATGATCTGACTGTTTGAGCTGTTTATGTAAATGGCAAGCAAATCTGACTAAACACTTGTCATTGCAACTAAACAGTTGTTTAAACACAGTTTGTTTCGCGTCATAGCAACTCATAGCAAGTAAACCTAGTTTACAGTGTTCTTCATTGTGGTGATGCTTAACTATATAAGACACGTCCTCTTTCCGGTGTAGTTGTCATACAACCTGCATATGCCTTTTTTTTATTATTAATGTGAGTTCAAATATAAAATATTAACACACATAGAGCTACAGTGAATTTATTCTCTGAACAGACAGTTAATGGAAACTCATATTAAAACCATTCAAGTCATGTGGGTAAATTCCTGTTTCCTTACACACATGAACTGGTTTTGAAACAATATGAATATAGTGGTATAATTCACCACAGGTCCAGTTTTCAGCAGGATGAATCTGAGTGGTCAAATGTTTTTCTAAACGCAGAAATCACAGGTAAAGCTCGCCAGCGAATCAGATCTGAAATCTCATTCCGTTTTCTGTTTTATGTGACTTATATGAAAATCTTTTGAGCAGAAGTGATATAGAAGAGCAATAATGTCCAGCACTAATTTAATACCTTATTACCATAAGCCTGGTGCAATGCATGCATAATAAATTGTTGTATCTTTTACACGGCTCAGGCATATGGTTGGGAGACCGGATTCTCTTCAAACTGCACCAAATTTGCATGATAGGATGTGAGAGTTGGATGGATTTGGGGATTATATGAAACACAGCTTTCATTTCCAGTTCATTGTACTAAGGAGAGGTATCACATTTACACAGATGGCAAGGAACTTGGAAATGCACAGCTTCTGTGAAACACAAAATGTGCACAGGAGGAGAGAAAAAAATCACTTCAAAGACAGAATCTATACTGTACTTTATTTTCCTCCAAAATAAAATGTGTTTTTTAAGTGTTTAGTGTATTTTTTATTTTTTTTTAAAAGGGCTGCAGCAGCTTTTTCTGCAGCTCAGACGGAGCTGATCAATGTTGTTAGCGGTCTTTAAGCCGCATGGTCACAGTCTCACAATGTGTTTCATGGGCGGTTACAGGGACCCTGGCAGGAGAATCACGATGTCTATTATGGTAAGATCATTCTAGAGGTCAGTCTGAGGAACATATTACGCCACGCTTGAATAGCATCGGCCTGACAGTGTGTGACCATCTAACTGTATTGTGGCATTACACTGCACTTATGTTTATGCTTAGGAACAGATAGCCTGCGGACAAAACTATGTTTCTTTAGGGGGTCAAATGTTATGAACCCCTTTATTTTTACGATTCTTTTGTTCTTTGCGTCGAAACATTTGGGCTCCCATACGCACTCTTTATTAATCATTATAAAGCACTTATTAATGCCTGCATGAGCGTATTCTACTAATATTAGGCCATTACGTGAGAATTTGCCCTCAGTAATCTCATTATTACTGCTTATTGATAGTCAGTAAGGCAGTTGTTGTTACTGAATGACAATCTTAATACGTTTTGTTTAGTATTTCATTCTGATGTTTTCTTTTTACTGCTAATTATCTTGTATGGCCTGCCCTCTAACAGGTCACCACGGTGCAGAGGAGGTCTTGTGGCTTGGCACCACTTTGCGATGCATAGGCCTGCTCAGTTGTCTCCTGGATCCACACACTTTACATATTAAATAATTTGTATCAGATATTCTGTCAATGCAAAATGTAAATTGTGATTTTGTAGATCTGTTCTGTACATGCGACATCTATTGCATGTCTGTCCATCCTGGGAGAGGGATCCCTCCTCTGTGGCTCTTCCTGAGGTTTCTTCCATCTTTTTTCAGGTTTTGTTTTTTTCTCAATATGGGAAGTTTTTCCTCACTCCAATCTGAAGATGAATTTAATCAATTAAAATGATTTGAATTGATTTATGGGCCTTACAAGGTGGTGGTACCACAAGATTTCTTCCCTAACAGCGCTTAATAAATGTGGTCTATCGTTACGTAACAAAGCACAAAACCACAAGTGTAGATAGTGTCAGAATAACTCTAACCCTAACCTTTTTTTAACACAGAATACGATCCCCATTCTAAAGTGAGGCCTCGCTCATAATAACCAGTTCACAAATGGTTTATTTATACAAATTATTTTTGTTAGGGATCCACCGATATGTTTTCTTTTCAGGGCCAATACCAATACTGATTAATCACGGCATACATTTTGCAGTAAAATTAAAAAAAATTGCTATCTAAATTTAGAATAATAGGTGCTGAAATGTAACTACAGTAACTACAATTTGCTCAAGTACTGTCGTTAGTCACGATACTGATACTGATAGTCAGAAAAATGCTGAATATCAGTCCTGATAATTAGGCCAATAATCGATCAATCCCTACTTCTTGTGGTCCACCTTGTGAGGCTCATACTGAGCAAAACGTATTAAGATCATAATAACTGTAAAACAACAATCTTACTTACTGTCATTAAGCTGTGATTAAGGAGGTTGTTGAGGGAAAATGTGTAGTTTAAGGCCTAGTAATTGTAGAGTTCATTCATGTAGGATAAGGTGTTAATACGTGCTTTATTACTGATAAGATGCATGTTAATAAGCAAATAATGGTGAATATGTGTTCCCTCATCTGAAGTGTTACCAAAAATTCAAATGTAATTGAATTTTCTTGTGTATTAGTTGTCAACCTTCTGATTGGACACATGCATTGATTGCCTTCTTACTACGTATATAAAACATAAGCTTCCTCATCTGTTAACAGTAATCATGGTTCGTACTTTCAGATTACAATTTTATAGTGGAATATTTTTATCACACCAAAAGGTAGGAGAAAAAAAAACAGCCTTAATCAACTCCCAGACACTTCAGATAGATTTTTATCTCTCAGCTTGTGCAGCATGATCTTTAGTTTGGCCCAGATTTTAGTTTCATGTAAAAAAAAGACTCCCACGAATATGAAAGGCAACCTCTCCCCTCGTGCTGTCAGTTTGAATCTGGCTGTTCCTGATGTCTGACTCAGTATCCAACCACAAATACCAGTGGCCAGGTAACGCTGATTTGAAGTGACGTCAGGGACAGAGGATTAGCCGTGTTAATCAGCAGTGTTTTCTCCAGGTGACACTAACGTGTCTCGTTTCGCTGTTAAAGGTCAGAAACACAGCGGTGGAACTAGTTGTGGTTCAATTTGGTGTTTTGTTTCCCGTCAGTACCCGACAGCCCTCTTTTCTACTGACAGGAGAGTGTCAGACACGTTTGTGTTTTAATGTTACTACACTCACAAACCGGGAGCCCATATACATGTATGTGTAGAAATGATCTCAATGTGTGATAATAATTTAAAGTTCAATCCCTCTTTCTGTGTTTGTTTCATTGTTATTTCTGCAGTTGGACTATATGGTACCCCACAGAACTAAGACATCACATTTTAATGAACAGTGCATGAATTGGTACATTAAAAGAGGTTATATAACATTTCTTGTAATGGCATCTTCAGTACAAAGTTAAAGTTTTGGACGCTAACCCTCAGACCTTTTAATATATCTACAGAGGTAGATACAAATTGGCACACAATACAGATATGTTCATAACAAATAATGAGTGTCCACCAGTTAGTGTGGCACTTTTCTTCTCCAACACTTGTGTCCACGCCTCACAAAGAAGTTTAAGTAATAATAAGAAAAAAATGTATTTGGGATGCCTTTACAATAAGTGATCAATATAATTTAAATACAACACCGTCTGGTCGTCGTCTATAAATGATTTGGCTAAAGAAAATGATTAGAAATAAGGAAAATTATGATAAATCATTTATTATTCCCATGTAATAATAAAATTGCACCAAGGACACATAAATCCTCTGCTATGCTTGTCCAACAATCCCTCATATTGTTCATATTTTGTTGTACTGAAAATCACCATCTGTCGCATCATTTGTAACTCGCAGCTACAGCAGGCAGCTCTTAGTTATAACCGACAACAGTTGAAATATGAGTTATTTCAGGGGCGTAGGCTTGAATATGATGTGCACAAACACAAAGGACTCGACTGTGCAAAGTATATACCTTATTTCTTTTTATGTATTTGCTTCTATAACATGCCTCAAAATTGATATATCATAGATTTGTGATTCTTTGTCCATTTTTTCGTTTGTTGTTTTGAGAAATGCAAGTTGAGAGTTTCCTGCAGCTAATAAAATGTTACTTTGTTTCAAAAACACATCTTAAGGCTGAAGGCTAGGTATTTATTCTACAGACACTGGTCAAACAAGCATCTTCTGCCTAAATTATCTCCATATTTGCAGCTTTGGACAAACATGTAGCTGGCAGTGTCCCCTGATCAACATATCTTGTTCTCGTAACTTCGGTTATTCAGATTGCATTATGGCAGTTTCGTTTCACATATCTTCTCCTTGCCATATGCAGTGGGGGTGGGGTGGGTCTTTTTTACATCTGTCTTATATTACCGTCAGTAAAGGCCACACAGACATACCAAAATCATCATATTTCAAATTCTACATATGGGCGTTAGGCTGACATGAAAATGCAGTAAAACCACTGAGCAGTCAGGAGCCATGCAGTAGTGTAAATCATGTCAAGCGCATCTAAATATTCAAAACTCACTTCTAAACTCAAGGCTGTTTTCCCCTCCTTTTTTCCATTGAGGGTGAACGTGTGACTATCATTGTGCACAGCAGCTGAGTGGGTCTCTTTCTTTGTCTCTGTCACTCCGTTTCATGTTTTATAATTGTATACTTCAAGGGCGATCTAAAGCACAAAGCCCTCTAAAATTAGCTTGCCTATGAGTCATCTTTGAAACCATCCCATAAAGGTTACATGATTCTCAACAGCAGTGACTGCAATCAAGGTCTGCTGACTGCGATGGGAGACTTAAAACCACAGAGACCCGAGTTCTGCCTCGTTCTTTCACATGCTCTCAGTCAAACCTCATCAGGTTCTGTGAATGGACTAATAGGAGTCACGTTCCTTCAAGGAAATCTTGATGAAGGTTTTTGAGTCAGCGAACTGTTACGTCATGGTGCGATGCATGCAAGATCGCGGTAAAATGATAATTCTGTAGCAATGCCTGTTTTTAGACAGATAGGTGGTGAGGTTTTATGGATGGCCGTATGTCTTTCTCTTTTAAATCTTAAAGTGGATCCGACCGACTTGAGTGTTTCCTATTGACAACACCTGATAAACGTGGTTCTGAGAGAAAAGGCTATTTAATGGATTGCCATTAAATCCATTTCAGGCACTCATGTCCTCCTCAAGTTAATTGTAGTAACTGATTAATTACAACTTAGCCGCCGTTGTTATTCATGTAAGTGATGATTCGCAAATGCTACTGTAGGATGCTACTGTAACATGCTGAACTAATATGTTGAACACTGTATACCTGCCATGTATGCTAGCTCTAGCATTCAGCTCAAAGCGCTTCTGTGCAGCCTGACATGTTCGCATGTAGACGCCTTTTTTCTAGCTTATTCTCAAAAAATAAACTTATTCCTGAGAATAAGTTCTGTGTGTAGGTCTGAGATGACGTTACTCATCGACGTAGGAATTGATGGAGAAAGAAGGTATGATTCACATTCAAAAGATGCAGAGAAAGGTCGATTTTTGTCAAGTTTGACTGACTCATAAATACCATGATCTGGTGTTTTCCTGGCCTTAAAGGACAGGTCCACAACAAAATAAAATGTAGTCATTGTCTGCTCACCCCCGGGCTGACGAAAAGGCGGATAAGTTTCGTTTTTGACAAAACATTTCTGGAGCTTCACAGCAAAACAGCGTTGCAGCACTCTGCACAACAACTAAAGTAGATGGGGAATTTTTTTTGAGGGGAATATGTTAAAAAGACAAACAGCAAAAAAAAAAATGATTTGAAAAGTCGTTATTTACTCCTTTTTAAAGCTCAAATCTTCACTGTAAGCTAAATGTTAGCGCACATCCTGTCTGACGTGGGTACACAAGCTTGACTGCATATGAACGGTGTAAATAACGTCAATCTGGGATCTCAGGGCTCCTGCAGACTTGGATTATGCTGGCCAAGTTAAAACAAGTCTCCATTTATCATCTTCAGTTGTTGCTGCAACGCTGTTTTGCTGTGAAGCTCCAGAAATGTTTTGTGGACCACGAAACTTCACCTGACTTTCCATCAGCCCCGGGGTGTGTAGATGATGAATGAATTTAGATTTTTGAGTGAAATGTTCCTTTTATTGTATGTGTTTGTAACATGTCGATTTACAGATTTACGTTTAATGTGCAGTAATTCAAAATACAAGTCACCTGGACAGTGACAGGGTGAATCAAGAGCTCACTTGAGGATGTCTCTGTGTTGTATTTTGATTTCTGTATTTGCTGTGTGGGCAACACTTTTGTTAATGTTCAGTGTTCATCGTGCGCCTGTGTCTGCTTCCTCGACACTGACGAGCAAAACTATCTGTCCAACTGTCTTTAAAAACAACACTGGGAGACAAAAGAAAGAATGTGAGCACGTTACCTCAACTCACCAGTGATGTCTGACATGTCCTCTCACAGTACAAACACGAGCAGCTTTATCATCATTAAAAAAGGCCAGATTTGCTCCATCTATGCAGCTCTAACTTTTAGTGCGCTCAGACTGTCATTACAGTTGTTGTTTGCAGTTACAGACAATTTAACACCTTTCTCAAAGTACTGTAACACCTTTCAAGCTTCTGCAACTATTGATGCACTGGTGTTCACTCACAATACCTGTGGTTTTTATCCGTGCACCTTGCCTTTTACTTTATCGTTACTAAAAATGACGTTCTTGCAGCAGAGAGAGGGGGGGGGGAGAAGACTGTGACTGCATGAAGGTAATTCATATGTATTATTCATCTCTGCCTCTTCCATTTATACTTACAGTTGGCTGGAGTTGTATACGGTGAAAAAGCCAGTGTACACAGTGGATGAGAGGCTGCTTGCTGCACTTGTTATTCCATGTTTTGTGTTTTTGTTCCCGTGTGCTGTGTATTGATAACAATGATGACTGCATTTTATGTTTTGTGTGTTTTGTATTTCACAATACAGATCCATTAAAATAAGAGAGAGAGAGAGAGAGAGAGAGAAATATTTAAGACACATCCATCAACAAATGTAAAGTGTTGCATGACATGTATCTCTCCTGCTGATGTTTGATTAGTGGGTATCTTCTCATCATGACCCTAATGTGGTGTGAATAAGCCAATATTGTAGCTACGAAACAACAGTGGAACATGTCCACTCGTCCTCGCAGATTTACAGAGAAAAAAGACCTGAAATGTTGCTCCATGGTCTCGGGGCCTGTCATGGAGGAAGTCATTTTTCTGCGGCACCATTGCCTTCAGATGTGGTCAAACGGCACGGTCTCCTGATGCAAAAAGAAAAAAAAAAGAGAACACACATTTTCTGAAAATGAAGTGTTTCGAGAGAAATGAGTTGCGGGGGGAGAGTCCCGTCGTCGAGACAAGTAATATAAACTCACAGAGAGAAAGCAGTGTGGGAGACGAGAACCAGTTTCATAAAGTTTGAAGTTTTCCATCAGCAGAGACCACCAAATACAGAGCTGACAAACGACCAGTCAGACAGAATGTACATATGCAGTACAGTGCAAAGAAAACTTTATTAGTCATTAAAATTGTATTGATTCTAAACCTCTGCCCAGATAATACTTAAATGTTTCAAGCCGACATATTAAAATTCTTATGTTAGGTAATAAAATAATGCCATTAGCCTGAAATACTCTAAAATATGAATATTTTGTACATTTTCATATAAAAAAAATCCTCATTTGTTTTAAACAGCTGGCTTTGTGAACAATGTGATCAACAGAACGCCGGGTATTTTTTCGAGAGCAGCCTCTTAAGTAATAATGAGAGTGAGAAATGCAGTGCATTTAAGTGAAAACCTCGATTAATTATGTATGATTAGACGACTCTTAAAAGCTTTGGGGAGAGAAAAGAAAGAAACTACATAAACAGAACATGAAGTCCAGAATGGCTGGATGGATACCAGACGTGAAATTGTAAATGAACCTTAAGTATACAGGTGACTGCAGAATGATGAGAGATATTGCTTCTGCATGGCTGGACACCGGCTGACCGTTTGTGTCCAGGTCATATCACACTTTGTGCTACGGTTCTGTCCATTGTTTGCGATTTCTATATCAATGTTGTGTTTTATATTTGGAATTTAATGTATATGAAATTAAAGTTGTTGTCCCTGTGCTGAATAAACACTTTATTTTTTTTTATTAAGATGCACGCAGAAACTGTGCAAATGTCCTTGCATTCATTTAAACGTATGTCTTATTTGACTTGCGTTGATATTTAACTGATTTAAGTGCTGCAGTGTGAACACATGAGGAGATAACATTGTTAAGCAGCATATTCTTGCGAGCTACATGTACGCTTTATCAAAGAATGAGTCACTGAGCAGAGGTCATTTGGAAATATCATATCAGCCGGAAATACATTCAGACATGCAGGTCATGCTATACACTCCAGATAACTTCTGCAGACCTGTCGTATTCCTCTTTTATTCTCCCTTTCTTCACCCCCCCTACTCTTCCTCCCTGTCAGTGGCATCGTGCATGTTTTCACCTCTAAAGTGATTGTACCTGATTTATATGACAGGCCTTTAACCCTGCGTGTGCTTGTCCATCAGCATCAGGCAGAAAACACCCAAGGGCATGTGTGAGCAGAACCAAATCTGGCTCTCTGTCATTCAGTGGCTGTAACCTCCAACTGGAATGCACTCCAACAAATCACATTTATTCCTGCACTGTTAGGATGTAAGTCAATCACACAAGGTGAGAAGTGCTGCGGGTTGTCTACATCCAAAAATCTACTAATACCACATACCTACAATCTAACTGAATTGATTTTTTGAGAAGGTAGACATCTATTGGTACGTAGATCATGAGAATAGAGAATATTTGGACTGCACTGTGATTGGCAGTTCGAACAAAGCCACTAGATCCAACTCTCAGCCTCAGATGAGCCTGGCAAAAAAAAAAGTCCTGTTATTAATTTGCAGAAAATATGAGCTCAAAATGAAAGAGTGTACTTGCGTGCCTTAAAACATGGTTTTTCTAAAATATTGTAATGAATTCAGAGTCTGCAAAGACGTAAACAAAACTGAGCATTGTCTCCACCTCCAGTCAGTAGATGGCAACAGGAGTGGATGTATTAATGCAGTAATGGCCCCACTCACTGGTTGTAGATGGTAGTACAGGCTGAAATGGGCTGAGAATTGATCTTGTGAAGGGTCTGAGATGATGAATGTCAGCAAATATCCCCAAGAGCTCAAGGCCCACATCTATCAAGCTTATGATTTATTTGAGGGGAGACAAATACAGCTTTCAAATCATACTCAATGTGTATTAAATTAGTTTTTGGGTGAGAGATGAGGATTATTTACTTGTCAAAATTACAATTTACAATCTCCTTAGTAAAGGTCAGTGGATCTTTACAGAAGCTCCATCACTCTTAAGATCTGGGAGTTTAGGAATAACACCTGTCATTAATATTATATTATAATGCACTTGTCATTAATATAATATATTATATTGTTATTACAGAGACTTAATTGCCAACAAATTAAATAATCAATTGATTCCTTAATCAGTTATTTCAACAACAACAACAACAACAACAACAACAACAACAACAACAAACAAAATAAAAAAGCCAAAAAAAATCGAACATCATTGGCTCCAGCTCTTCAAATGTGATCAGCTGGCCCCATTCTATGTTTTATGTGTCTGAATATTGAATATTGTCTGGATTTTGACTGTTGGTTGCACAAAACAAGCAGTTTGAAAGTGTCAGCTTCAACAAAACTATGATGAGATTGCGTTTGTATTTGTATTTGTATTCTCAAATTTTACCAATTACTTGGTAAAACAAAAATAACAAAAAACAATCTAAATGACTGCAAGCCAGAGCCCTAATATTAATGTGAGTGGTGGAAGACGTGCTCTGACCTATTACTTGAGTAAGCAATAATAAAGCGTGTCTCCCATTACCAACATTTCTCATCAGTAAAACTGCAGAAGTACCAGTAAAACATAAAGTAGGCTATCAAAAGTAAACACAGTCTTTATACACAAGGGTCCCATTTCAAATTCAAGAAGCTTTTTAATTTTATAAATATATACAAGCTGATCTTGATTTTTTTTTCAGCATCTCTCTCTCTCTCTCTCTCTCTCTCTCTATGTATATATATATATATATATATATATATATATATATATATATATATATATATAATTTAAAGTACATTTTCTATGCAAAACAGATCTGTTCCTGTGTTTATTATCTTTATTTTCAAGCATTTTTTAGCATCTTTATTTTCAAGATATAGCTTTGATACACTTTAAATTAAACTGTCTGATGAAACCGATTAACTGTTTGTGTCGTTGCTTACATGTTATTTACTCCACATGATGAGTAAACAGCCATATTTATAATGTATGTATGTATTTTGTGTATTCCGGAAATGGATTCTCGCAGAGATTTCAAAATAGAAGTCATCTTACTTCGCGGTCACGTGACTCCACTGTTTACAGGCATCCGGAGAAACATGGAGGACACCGCTGGCAGTAATCCCCAATCTCTCGGATTTACAGAGAAATTAAAATCTTGGCTCTCATGGTCATGGACTTACGTGTGCTTCATTTGGTTCGGCATGGTGCTGATCATGATATACGTCCTGTGGAGCCCGCTGAAACTGCAGGAAACTCTTACCTCAGGTGAATTTAAGCAGCTGCTAGCTAGCTATTGTTAGCCTTCGGGTTTAGCTGGCAGCAAAGCGGGAGCTGCTGCTTTGACAGTTCGTTGTCTCGCTGATTCGAGCAGGAGACTTTTGAGTCAGCTTCTGTGCGAGTTTTTTGATATTTATCTCCAGCTCCTGGTCGTATTATTTTCTAACAGCAGCTCGTGTTGCATGTAGGCTGAATTCAGCAGTTTGTTGTTGTGTTAACAAGTATGCTACTTCAGTCATCATACTGTATGTGGCTGTATGTCACCAGCTGTATGTACCAGTGTGCATCAGTGCTGGCACATGAGCCGTGATGTTAATGCATGGTTTTCAGGTTGGACACTGTGCTGACTGTCTTCTCTGTCTCTTCTCTCAGCCTCAGTGTTTTTGAACACACTGACCCCCAAGTTTTATGTGGCTCTCACTGGAACCTCCTCTCTCATCTCTGGACTCATCCTTGTAAGTAATTTCTCACATGTTAAATATCCACACTCTGCAAAATTATATCTGCTCGCAGGCTTGTTAGTAGCTCCTATTCATATTCATGAAACCCAAGATTAGAGACACGGTTGGAAGCCTAGTTTTAGTAGAGTAGCACTACCAAGTGTAAGACTGTAATTATAACAAAAACACCCAGAAACATCAACACCAGCCCGTCAGTCTAGTTCAGTGGTTCCTAAACCAGCCAACGCAAGGGGGAATAAAATCTGGAGCAGAGGAAATGTAGACTGAATCTGAGGCCTAGTCCACATGTACACAGGTAGTATTTAGAAACCTGTTTTAAAACAAAAACGAACCCTGTCGAGACGAGCGTATCGAGCGCACCCTTCAGAAATAAGACATAATAATGAATGGCCATATCACATGGCCGTTCATGTTAACAGGCAGAAGATTTGATACTCTGTGGTTGGTTGCTTAGTCACACAAAATACCATGATCAACTTTTACTTTCACTTTACTTACTTTATTTTTAGTTTCTATTATATACATGTTACAGGTACCTGGGAGGGTACCAGTGCAACACATCATTTTTCTTTCTGAAAACATGACTGCTCTTGACAGAATCCTCTTGGATAATACTGTTTTTATCAAAAGATTGCTCATGTCTCTCTTTCGCATCATTGTCGTTTCAGTGTCAGTTTGTGTTTGCGTACGGACTCAAATCCTCCACAATATCATAACACATAATCCGAGTTCACATTTACCAGTGATGCTACATACAGTGCACTGATGAGAGTGTGCCTGCGTCATCGTTTCCCAAAATCTCAGTCTCTGCCCGTCCAGACATAAACACTGACGACGGAGTCACTGAATAGGTTCCCCCTGGAAGGAGTTTTCTAAGGTCCATTTTCAGCATTAGCGTGTGTATGAAAGGGGAAAAGGCATAGACAAAGCTTTGCTGTAAGAAACAACCGTGTATGGATGGGTCCTAAATCATCAACAAGACTGCCCTCATGCTGGCAAGGCTATCTACATCAGGTTAGCGAGACTGTTAAGACTGTATTCAGAGGAATGACATGCGATATAGAAGGTGGACAGGTTTTTGACAGGGAAGACATGAAACTCACCAGACAAAATGTCAGTTTATCTTTCTCTCAGGTTCATTGTCATTACAGCCACAGAGCCTTGTGTCTTTTAGGTTTTATGGCAATTTGTGGAAAGTTTAAGTTGCATGAGTCAAATTGTGTTTGTTCAGCTTCCAAAGGTCGGCATGACAGAAAAGGTTTAGGAACAATCGTGTTATAATAGAAATAGAAATTGCAACTAAGGGATAAACGAAAACCTGTCTTATCATGTGCTTTTTGTCACCATGTGTTCCCACCACAGATATTTGAGTGGTGGTATTTTCGTAAATATGGGACCTCGTTCATTGAACAAGTGTCAGTGAGCCACCTGCGTCCTCTTCTCGGTGGAGTGGAGAACAGCTCCACGACTGGTCTGTTCGCATCAGTTAACGGAGAGGCAGAGCCGAGGCCCAGTGTTTCAGGTAAATATGTACATAATGCAAACTGTCACAGCAAGATTACTCATATTGCTGCTAGCACTAATAACAGTGTCTTCCTTTCGGTAGAGTGCAAGGTCTGGAGGAACCCTTTGAATCTGTTCAGAGGGGCAGAATACAACAGGTATGTGCTGATTTCAGAGGCTTGATTCAGATTTAGCTGTGTGGAATGCACCCAATAGTACTGTGAACTTACGCATACTGTGCCTTTGGTGCAAGAGAGTTCATTCAATTTCATTTGACTCACTGTTTATAAATAAACTGTAGCAAATCAATTTATATGTTACTCTGTGCACTACAGGTACACCTGGGTAACAGGGAAGGAACCCTTAACATACTATGATATGAACCTGTCTGCTCAAGACCATCAGACCTTCTTCACAGGAGACACTCCGCAGTTAAGGCCAGAAGATGCTGGTGAGTTTTAGTCAGAGACAAACTAAATCAACCAGTTTAGTAAAAAAAAATGCAGAAAAAAGAGATGTGTAACTTTGTTTTGTAAATGTTTAGCTGGAAGTGCTTTTTTTTTTGACACATACAGTTAAATGTGTCAGGACTGTAAGGTCACATCTATAATAAGCTCGAGTTCATCGTCTCACTACAGTGATGCAGAAAGCCTGGAGAGAAAGAAATCCTCAAGCCAGGATCAGAGCAGCTTACCAGGCCATAGAAATGAACCATGAGTGAGTCCTCCTCTTACACTGTTACATATCATCTTCTTAAATACTGTATCTATAAACACAACACTCTGTTTCTGTGATTGTTCTTGCTGTAATCACTGATTGCGTTAAGTTTTTGATATTCTTGTGCATGACAAAGAAAATATTATAAGGGATGAGATGTTAAAAATCTGTCCCTTTGTGTTTTACATTTGTGTGTGTGCAGATGTGCTGCAGCCTATGTTCTCCTAGCAGAAGAAGAAGCCACAACTATTACAGAAGCTGAACGCCTCTTCAAAAAAGCACTAAGTATCGGTAAGAATGTATTAAGTTCTCATTGTACAGTGGCGGGAACACGGCGGACCGATAACTGATTACTGAGTAACTACACCGACAACATACTTTGCCGCACCCTCTGCCGTGCAGCACTCGAGAATGCGCTATGGTGCAACTCCACATCACATGTAACTGTGGCTGTAAGTAGAACGGACCACATCTGCCCACACCCACCTGTGATGAAAGCAAAATATTCCATCAATGCATCTTCCTTCACGCAAGACCAAAGGATATATAGCCTGAAGTCGCTCTTGACATCTGAGGCATATTTACAATTCTATCCACGTCATTCATTTTTGAAACTTCTATAGACGTACAAGTCAGAATCAGAAATACTTTGTTGATCCCCGAGGGCGGTAATTAATTTACAGTTGCTCCTTCTGGAATAGAAATGCCACAGTATAGAGAAATTATGAGAAAAATATCAAATCGAGAATAGATAATAAAATGTAAGAGAATGTCAAAAATAAAATAAAACACAAAAGAAAAGAATATGTGTATTAAAGCAGTTAGAATTAAATATAACTGACAATAGTGTAAATGCTACAATGTGCCAAAGAAATCAAACAGTGGTACGGCAGTAGAATAATTGCACGTTGTATTGCACAGTTAGTCTTGAAGTGTCTTGTTTATTAAATCTTTTATATGTTCTGTTTTCCATCCACAGCTGGAAAAGATATCAACTTACTGGTGTACATTAAACGCAGACTGGCAATGTGTGCACGAAAACTGGGAAGGATTAAAGAAGCAGTAAAAATGATGAGAGATGTGAGTTTCCATCAAAAACCTGCACCTCATAGTGTTAACTGCTGTAGTGTGCGACTCACGCAGCTGCTCAGGCGACGTGTTTACTTTATTTAAAACAACTAAGACAGTGTATGTTAAGGTGTGATATTTTATCTCTTCGCAGTTAATGAAGGAGTTCCCACTGTTGGGGATGTTAAATATACACGAAAACCTCTTGGAGGCACTTCTAGAGCTTCAGGCATATGCTGATGTCCAAGCAGTCCTTGCCAAATACGATGGTAAAACTGAACCCCTGCAAAAAATATGTCATTCTCTTAAAGTCGTTATAATGTGTTTTGACAGAAATTAGCTCTGTGCCAAGAGTCTGTCTTGAAAATGTGTGACCGATCTCGCTTGACCCCTTCTCTTCTGCCATTGTAGACATCAGCTTGCCAAAATCAGCCACTATATGCTACACATCTGCACTGTTGAAAGCACGGGCTGTATCAGATAAGTATGTTGCATTGTCATTCAGCATGTTTTATATGGCTGCGGTAACAACAGAGTTTAATCACTGTGTGTGCAGTGTGTCATATGAGGTGTTTTGTCTCAGGTTCTCTCCAGAAGCCGCATCAAGGCGAGGGCTCAGCACAGCAGAGATGAACGCTGTAGAGGCCATACACAGAGCTGTTGAGTTCAATCCACATGTGCCAAAGGTCAGTCATTACACTAATGAGTGTCACATAGACTCTGAGGGTTGTTTTGGGCGACGGAAACCCAGCGGTTAATTAAAGGGGAATTCCTGTAGTTTTTAAACCTGGGCCATATGTTTTCATGTTTGGGTGTGTAGATGATTCATTCTTGCCAAACATTTTCAATAAGGTCCAGTAGATCACCTCAGCTGGCAGCCCCGACATTGCTGCAACGTAATCCTTTGGCGCAGCTCCGGCTGTCAAATTTTGATTTACCTTTTAGTTCAAGAGTAAGATCCTTTTTGAAACCAGAAACACAAATCTTACTCAAGGAGAAGTCTTGCTCTGAAATCTTCTGTGCAATCTTCTCTGAAAGTTCTCACAACAACTCAAACAACTCAACTCTCGCAAAATTTCAGAGCGAGACTTTTGTTTCTGGTAACAAAAAGGTTTCAACTTTTCCTTAATGTTGATGTCCATCTGCTGGACCGTTTCTAAACCTTTTGGTAAGCATGAATCATTTACATATCAAAACATGTAAATAAAGGGTCCAGGTTTAAAAATACCAACATTGTCAGTTGTCAGTCATCCTGAAAACCATTCTTTGCACATAGCTTTCAAATGTTTATCAGTATTGAACCTTCACAAAAGTTATTCGCTGAATAATAAACGGTGAGTATAAGCATTTTAACTTAATGAAAGTTAACTTTTCACATCTTGTTCCTGGCTGCGTGCATCCTGTTTGATTTCTGTGCTCTTAATGGGAACTTCCGTCAGACAGTCAGAGATGAGTCACAGCAGCAGTAACGGTAGTTCAACTTTGAGATAGAGCGGTCTTTATTTCCAGACATTCTTTATACTTGCTCACCAGCAGGTGTCAGTGTAGGTCTTAATACATCACAGCCCTTCAATTATGTTATCACCTGTAGTGTCAGATTTAGACCATAAATCTGTTCGTTCTCCATTTAAGTGGTTTAAATTCAATCCAGTTGAACAAACCACTCTCATGCATTTGATAGGGGCATTTGCCGTAATCATCAACCACTCTCACGAGACAGTAGAGCGTTTTTGGACTCATACATGCGTTTTTAGTTTTTACAGGTTGCTTCAATTTAAAGTTTGGCCCCATAAGAAAGTGTGTTTCTGATTTTGCATAACAGAGAGCAGCTTTTTATACAGCTGAAGCAGGAAGAACATGGGACTACAACTGGATATCTCCCTGGCATTTCACATCAGTTCCCACAGGATTAGATGTCACACATGCTCACACAATATCATACACAACTAGTTGCAGCAGAGTTTTGTCTGAGTTTAGCCTTTGTAGTGTGGTGTTGTTTCATCTCATGGACTCCTTTTCCGAGAGAGAGAAAGAGAATCAGTGTGTGTTTGTGTGTGTGTGTGAGGGGTGGGGGTGTCAGCCAGCACTTTGATCCAGCCTTTGATTTTAAAGTGTGGGCCCTCATCTTCAGTGTCTCTCCGACTGCTCCCTCCCCACTGTGCCCAGAGGCGGCCGTCCTCTCTCCTCTCATCACGTACCCTCATCCTGTTTCTTATCCTCTCATGTTCCCTCATCCCTACTCATCCCCTGTTTGAGCCAAACAGAGTCTGATGTTGGCCACCTCTGCCAGCTGTATCAAAATGACCTCTGTGATTTTAGGTGAATAGTTATATTACATTATGAAATTTGTAACACACCTTTCACAAAGGATTAGTGGAAGGCTCACCTTTCAGCGTTTAACTGGGAGTATAAGGGGAGGGGTTGTTGCTTTGTGTTGTCTGGCATGTCTGAATGATGAGTGCACCTGTGTCTGTGGCCTTTTTAAACAGGGGCTGGCCCCTAAAGTTGGATCTGCAAAGGACTTTTGTACAAAAGTTGAATGGAGCCTTATTCTGTCCTTTTGTGTAGATAGTGTAGAAAAGTGCACTGTCAAGTAGGGCTTTAACAAATTATACTTTCATTAGTGACATATCTTTTAACCCCTAACCCTTTGATTCAAAGATTCAATAGATTAAAATGTCAATGTCTATATGCTAAATATGAAGCTACCATCAGTAAGGTCAGCTAAGTGCAAAGTGTTTTTCTTGTTCTACCTCCTTAAAATGACAACATGTTTTTTGGAGGGTAAACAAATACTATACCATTTGGACAGACCCAGGCTAGCTGTTTCCTCCTGTTAAGCTAATCGCCTGCTGGCTGTAGCTTTACTTTTACTGAACAGACATCAGAGTGGTGTCTATCTGCTAGTCTTACTCTCGACAAGAAATGGAGTAAAAGCTATTCCTTTAAATTTCGTTACACTTGCAAGCCTGCAGCCTCTGGATAAAAAAAATACTTTTAACAGATCATACAGCTCATTGACACTGTTAAATACTCATATAATTTAAATGTATATCCTCATGTACTGTGCAAGCAAAAATAAATAATAATTAAGCAAGATATTAATGACTAAACTACATCTGTGTTAGGTGGCAGGAGATGCATCGGAGGTGACTGGGTAACAGCTTCTGTGTGTTTGTGTTGCTATAGAGAAGCCATACCAGATGCCAGTGTTGCACTGAACTGAAGCGAGCAGAGTAGATCAGATTTGGCAAATCTGAGGCCGTCTGGATTTTTCATAGTTTCTCAGCCATCATCATCATCAATGTACCAGTGGACCGTGGTGGCTCAAAGTTTAGAGAAATGTGCTTGGAAAGTAGCCAGTTTGGTCTCTGGACAAGCAGGATAAATCTGGGTATGGAAAAGGTGAAAAGAGAGTTTTTCCTCCCTCATTAACAGCACCTTGCTGTGCGGTGCACCTTGACCAAGACCTTTTAATCGCCAATGCCTCAAGTTGAACTGCTCAGCAGATCCGCGGATCAGGATTTCTGTGATCCAGTTTTTACATTTTGTTTTTTTTTTACTGTAAAAGTCTGTTGAAATAAATCTGCCCAGTAATAATGTCCAATGAAAATAATTCCCTCTAACCACAATGTTAATTGTGTGGTATTTTATTGTATTTTATATGTTGTAAAGGGGGAGTAAGCGATTCTGGAGAAAGATAGTTCAGCCTCATCATTCCCACTTCGGCAAATAACAATGAATGAATTCCTAAAAACACGGATAACATTTGGCCAGTGTCTTGGTTTTGTCTGGGACATGAACACTTTCAGGACACACAGACCGACACCAGTTTTTTTTTCAACCTTTTTGAGTAAAGGTTGAAAAAAACTCCAAACCTTATGGCCAGTGGAGAAATGAAGGAACATTGTTGGCTCAAGCATTAAGTGTGTGGGTGTGTTATCAAGCTTGCCAAGGAGCTTATATATGAATATCATGTTAGGCTACATCACATGAGCTTATTCAAACTGCTCGATAAAAGTCATGCACAAACTAAACCCTCATCCACACACACACACACACACATGCTTCAGCCTGTTTCTGCCCTCCTCCCGCATGAACCCTTTCCCTCACCAGCTCTCCATTTTGCCTCAATTTACCTCCTCCTCCCCTTTGTTCACTTCTATTTTCCTCTCCTCCTCATCTTCCTGTCCTTCTCTATTTATCCTCCTCCTCCTCCACTCTTTTCTCAATCTGTCTGTCCATTCCAATCAGCTTCTCCGCCAGCCAGTGGTTAAGAAACTGACAGTTTGCCTGATGCTTGGATAGCTGATCAAGTGTTCCTGCTATCTGAACCTGCCTTGCATTTACATTTACTACCACTTCGGTCCATACACGCTCATTTTCGAAGCAGTCTGGGTGACCCTATCCCATCTACATTGCTAGTTTGCTCCACTTTGGAAGGCAGTTTCTCATCTCACCTCATTCTGGTTGACATGTTCTCATCTAGATCGCCTGTCAAGGCTCAAAAAAGTGGACCTTTGCTTAGTTTACCCCTAAAATTGGGCTTTTGGTTTGTAAATTGAGACAGAGCAGAAGTCCTGGGGTTGTTCTGAATTAAGATGGATGAGGTTTGATTCAGACCAGGAAAAGGCGGTCGTTAGGATTTGCCTCATTCGAGCACAGTTTGGAATAAATGCTGTGAGGTTGGAGTGGCTGGAAGTGGCGTTTACTGACTGTATGCAATTCTTAATCTTTGTTTGCGTTTCTACCCCGACACCTGTTTGTCTTAATGTTCTTTCTCTGTACACGTGCGTGTTTGTCCGACCCTTATAGAGCAACTACAAGGCTGATGTCATTGTTGCCTGCGTCCCATTGTGAGAGGCAAAGTGCTGCAGATTAGAATCAGAAGGCAGCTTATGAGTTATGCTCTGGGCTTATGACTGGCCAGGGATAAAAGGAGAACACATGAAACTCAATCCCTTCATCAAAGAGGCGACAGGGAGTGGAGAAGCAGACCGAAGAACGAGCGGGTGGGGTGGGGGGGGGCTGGTAGGCCAGCACAGAGGACTGAGGTGTCACCAGGTCTAATGCTGTGGCATGCGAGGAAGGACAGCTGAGCAGCCAGCCGCTCTAAATGGTTAATCTTAAAACACAAGAGGACCCAGACCTACATGAGTGCCATGTACTGGTCATTAGTTTTCAGCAACAGACTAGTATAGAGATTGAAATATCTGTAAAATATTTACTGTTATCTGTAAATATCCAGGTTTAATCCGAATACCAAATTGGCTCGATCATCAAAATGACCAAATGTGAAGTTTAAATGTTAAATGTTCCTATATATGTATTGTGCAACCAAGAAGTGGTAGGTTTCCTCTTGAGCTGGCTGTCTGCCTTAACACTGGTGCCGGGGGAGTAGAGGATGGTGAAAGGTTTTGTGCTCAGTAAAACGGAGACCAAGACGCTTGAGGAGGATGAAGGCGGACAGAGAGATGTCTTGGCTAGAGCAGAGACAGGGCTGATTTAAGTAAGTCAGACAGGATAAGTGAGAAGGGCAAACAAGCAGCTTCTGGGTGTCTCTAGCTGCCGATGCTTGTAATCACTACTAGAGGGTGTTAGGATGGAAAGAGAGGAGGCCTGAAGACAGGACAGTCTACAAGAATGGTTGAGTAAAGTGGAGTGTTGACACTTGTTGGGTGGTTGTGTGCTCGATCCGAGTCGGTATCCATGAAGGGTAAGAGGTTCAGGAGGTGGCAAACGAGGAACAGACAACAGAGTAGTGAGGTGGGCCTGGCAAACTGTCTGCACACAGAGCAAAATAAACAGGCATTTTAATGAATGTGGCTATAGCACAGTGGTAGTTTTAGCCTGTGATGACGAGGACAGTGTGGAGAATGAATGGGCTCAGGAGCCAATAATCGGTCAATTTGTTACTTTAGGTAACAGTTTCCTAATGAGTTTATGATCTCAATTGCTGGTTTCAAGTCTTCTTTAACACAGAATGATGTTCATTTTGTAAATTATGGTCCCATTTAGAGTAAAATAGACAGTGAAGCAGGGTATGGTTCAGGACGCGGCTACCTTGGTGTGTCCTCGGACGACAGATGGACATTGCCCACCAATTAAGTGAGGCAGCTATCCAGTCTGAGTCCTGGGACCCAGGCTCATATTTTTAAAGCTAGAGGAGAAAGACGAGGATGAGCCAGGTCGAAGAGTCTGGGCAGGCTGTGATCATGAGGGGGCGAGAGCGGAGAAAGAGGGTAAGGCAGGGGGAGATGGGCGAAGCAGCATGGTCTGGCTGGTTAGATGGATGGATGGCTGGCTGGCTGAGCCTGTGACCATGGAGGGGATTAGACAGGATTAGCTGTGGGGTAACCTTCCCAAAGTGTCAGTCTGAGATCCAGAGCGCTGTGAAGCTGGCCGCCTGGGAATCCAGCCCAGGGGGCCCCAGCCCCACACATAGGTTTTGTTTAACACAGACCCCTGCCACACTGGGCACCACAGACATAAAGTACATAGAGTGGCAGATTCGTCAAAGTCAATATACACCAGCTAATGACTTATCAATTGACAGAGCTAGGCTTTCATTAAAATATGTATTACAGAAAAGAAATACACAATAGACACACGTTGATGTTTCTACATGTGTTCCCTGTTATTTCCAGAAGCATACCTGTTCTATAGGTTGTAACTCTTGAGTGTGGGACGTTGTCAGCGAAGTGAACCGGCTGACTCGCTGGGACAAACTTACACAGTAGGGAAAGGGGGGCGGGGGCGGGGGGGACGTTACACATTCATGGAATGAATGTACTGTACTGAAACAATAACACACACTCTGAGAGCTTTGGGAAGCTTTTCCCTCCCACCTTGAACAATTGCAAAATATGGCTGTCAACAAATACCTCACATGAAGAAAATATGTTTTTAGTCTACAGAGAGTTAGCCAGAGGGAATTGCACAATAGATTAAGTGATGTGCTGACTGAGAAGCAGGGATAGGATGTGAATGAAACCTTCAAAGCAATGTGAAATGGTTTCTAACCACAAGGCGGCAGTTTTATGGTCATTTATTTTATTTTTTTTAAATTGGTATTTTAGTTGTGGTTTGCTTGAGAATGAAAGTTTATTCTTCCCTCCTTGTGTAATGTTGCAAAACTATTTTTTGCCATTATTTCGCAGTTATGCGATACAAGATTGTAAGAGCGGAGAGTAGACAATACGGAACAAATATCTCTGAGCGAGTGCAATGGACCCATCTACTTTGGATGAAACCACAACCACTTCTGTATGACGAAAGTCACGACGGCTACTTTCCAATGGAGACCGCACTCACGCAGGTCCTATGAAATGTGAGAGCTTGAGTAATGTTCAAAACACAGTGACAACATGGAGAGAAAGCAGATTGTGCACAAATAAACAGACTTTGGTGAACTCTTGTTCAAACAGTTGATCACTGCACTTTATCACGTTTTGTGGCGGCAGTATGAAGTGCACCTGTACTCAACACTTCTGCTGTTAATTACCACATCCAGGAGCTAAACAGCCTCAATGTGTTGTGTATACTTACAGAGTTCTTGTCTTTCTCCTTCCTCGTGTCCTGCAGTACTTATTGGAGATGAAGAGTCTGATTCTGCCTCCAGAGCACATCTTGAAGAGGGGCGACAGCGAGGCAGTTGCATATGCTTTCTTCCACCTGCAGCACTGGAAGAGGGCAGAGGGAGCCTTAAACCTACTACACTGCACCTGGGAGGGCAGTACGTATCACTATCACTTCTTCATTTACGGTTTATTTAATGTGAATGACTTGCACACTCCACCTTATGTATGTTTAGATTATACAACGCTTTCATAGAGATGAGCAATAACTGAGATTCAAAGCACTCCCCTCTCTGCATGCTCCTCAATTTTTAAATTGTGTCAGAGGTCGTGTACGCTCAGCACACCCACAGATACTCTATTTGTGATTATACAGGGACAAGATCATCGCTCACACGAAGCGCAGGAAGATTGTTATCACTATATTTTATTAGGATGTTAGTATCTTGTCACTCTGTATAATATTCTGCTGCTTAAATAATTTACTTAATGAAATTTGTGTCAGCTGTTATAAACAGCCTCTTCTAGCCACAGTTTAAAATACCAGGGATGTTGTTTGAAATAGTTTTTCACATTGTACTCTCAAGTCATACTCGGTGTGTTATTCATCTTAATTCAGCTTCCTATTCACGTCTTTGTTTGTCTTTACAGCCTTCCGGATAATTCCCTACCCGCTAGAGAAAGGTCACCTGTTTTACCCCTACCCAGGATGCACAGAAACAGCAGATAGGGAACTACTGCCCTGTAAGTACAATAGCCAAAGCTTACATGCTTTTTTGTAATCATCTGCGCTGGTTATGACTTCCTCTCTTTTCTGACCGTTGCTCCAGCGTTCCACGAGGTGTCCGTGTACCCAAAAAAAGAGCTGCCCTTCTTCATCCTCTTCACAGCAGGCCTTTGCTCTTTCACTGCCATGCTGGCCATGCTCACACATCAGTTCCCTGAGCTCATGGGTGTCTTTGCCAAAGCAGTAAGTCCTTGAACTACTCATCTCGATTTCTTTCTTAAATGTTGTCATTTTTAAATTTGATAGATATTGATTCAAATAGTCCACTCCCATCATCACACAAGTTTAGGGGAAGACACTACAGGTGAAAAGGTCAACGTCTGAAATACCCATTCAGGTGTTTCATTTAGTTGAGACTTTTCTTCTGGATATGTATGCTATTTATAATAGGCATAATTTGCAAATTTAAACAAAATTTCACCAAAAATAATTGTCCTAAAGATGCTATTTGTAAGAAAAGTTGATTTTTGAGTCTCATTCCTGACTAATCAAAAACTGACACCTTGGGATGGTAGGACGGGTCGGCAACCATCCCAAGGCGTCAGTTTGGGTTTCAGTTGGCATTGAGACTCAAAAATCAACTTTTCTTACAAATAGCACCTTTAATATAAGTAATGAACTCAGAAAGATTCATGGTGACTTAATCCGATTCTCATTTTTGTCTAAAAATGTAAGGAATTTTGCAATAAATATCTGTAAAGGCTGTTTTCTCTCTCTGAGCCAGAAACTCTACTTAAGTAGAACTACACACACCGATTCCTATCTATATCCTGAAAGCTTTGCAGAAGTTTTTGTTCATATATCATTCATAGCCTGATTTATATATAACATTTTATTCTTAAGAATATGGCGAAAATGTATTTGTTTTGTCTTTTGACAGTATTTTCTGGTTCATAGAGTAATAAAAAGAGATTTCTTACAAACCTTTGACTCTAATATGTCAATGAAATGAAACCATTTTGAAACTGGTGTTCAAAATTAAATCAATGTTCAGATTTCTGTTCAGGAACTGTTTGCAAATTAGTTTATCTTTCATTGGATAATCCATCATTTACACATTTAAACATTTCAGAAAATTTGTAATACAAAAAATCTACAGGTAAAGTCTCATGGTCCCATATTCACCTGTGGTGTCTCACTGTAACTTACACTTACATGTGAGTTGGCTGACGGTAACGTCTTCAGTTCATCTCTGACCGAGGCTTTTTCAGAATCTGTTTCAACTGAACCTTTTAACCCGTGATAATTGCTGCTTTCTATCACTGTCGGTAACACTGGAGACTCATGGGAGTCGTAGGTCTGTAAAGTCTGTGTCAAGCCAAGACAAGCTGTGGTCTAACTTAAGTTATCAATGACCACAGTGGAGTAATATGAGCTTAATGCAGAAAACATCACAGTGTATCTTACAGCCTTAAAGATTTAGAAACTTTAAACATGTGCATGACTTTCTTTATCTGTTTATTTATTGTAGAAGTGTTGTGTTATCTGTTGTAGTCAGTTTGGCAAACTCCTTCCTTTGGCTAATCCTTTGTTTATGGTCACCCTGTTTATTGCGGCCTGCCTCTACATAAAGTCATAGACTTGTAGCGAAAACAAGGCCACAGAGAACATTTAGTGCTCCTCCTTTTTGTTATGAGAACGATTGAGTGCAGATAGGATTTTTACAGCAGCCCAGGCGAGCCTGGTCTGTGTAATGTTCAGATGGAGTGCATGAAAACCATTGAGGGAGGAACACAGAGGTCCTCACTGCCTTCTGAGGAGAAACAGATTTCTCTGAATCTGCTGCTCTTGAACAGAAGATCCAAGCAAGGCAGGACAGCGGTGGTGGCAGTCTGCCTGTCCTTTTATTTATGGACACCAGACATGTATAGCAGTATATAGAAGTTGAATATGTTTCATATATTAAATGGCATTAGAGGAGTACTTGATTTGTCCACTTATGGGACTATTAAAGTGTCAAGTGTATCAAGCACACCTCAAGTAGCTTCAGAGAGAAACCATATTGTAATATTTTAGAGGACATTTCACTGTTACCAGCTGACTTAAATCATTATTATGTGCCTTTTAAACGCTCTATTTTACACAAACCTGATAAACTGTGTATCCTAGATCTTAATCTTAGATCTAAATGGATATATGCCCTGCTGGTAATCATAAAAAACAAGTGGTTGAGTTGTTCCTTCAAAGCTCCAAAAGGAGTGTTTGTCAGATTTGTAAGAGAATTACAAAATATCTATTGCTTTTAATTTCTAACTGACAGCAGAAAATACAAATAATGTCTAAATATGCTTCTGGGATACATTTAGTTTATTATCATGTACTCTAGCAGTGTTACATCAATATAAATGTGTTGGAAAGATAGATTTTTAAAACATAATTGGGATTTTATGATCATAAATACAGTATGTATCTTTTGAATTTAATAAGTAGCTCAGCGCTTCTGATGGATTTTTCAAACTGTTTACGTTGGTGCACAAAACTTTCATTTCGGTGCACCATCAGACAATTTAGGTGCACACAATAACACACACAATACATTTTGATTTAATTTCCTAACACATTATGTAAAGGGTCATCAACAGAAATACAGGTTTTTCTTTATTTAAATTTCAAGCAACAAGAGATTGGGATCGCCTCAATTGTTTAAAAATATAAACTGCTACATTTCAGGCGCACCGGTGCGACCAATGAAAATGCGAAGCCGCACTTGACAGATTATTTGCCGCTTGTGCGACCAAAATAGTCGCACTCTGGAGCCCTGTATCTCTGTTTAGACCAGTTAATGGGATGTGTAATGGCTGCTCAGTACATCCATTCACCTCATTAAAGAGCTCATGATGATCTACTCGTGTTATCCTATTGGTTTAGATGACCAGGGAAATCAAGTTTGATAATGGCCAAAAAATGTGCAAATAATGTTAAAATATACATTATCTCTCATATTATCATATTACTACAGAAGCACACACAGTATATTTTTCATGATTATCTTTACTCTTGTTGTTAGTTATTACTTCAGAAATCAGTTCGAAAGGATGATGATCACTTTGGTATGAAAGTAACTTTGCACGAAACAAAGAAAAACATTTATTTGTCTCCAAGAAAATTGAAAGAGAAACGGAAAGAATGGACGTGATTGATTCGATGTGTAAAAGTGTGTTGACGTGTAAATCACGGATTATATAAAGTTTATCCACAAACCAGATAAGTATTTTAAACTGTCAGCACTGTTTCTGCAAACAAATTTTTAAAAATGGTAACACTTGGATAAATTGCTTCTTTGGCTTTCTCCTCCCTGAACTGGAGGAAGATCGGGATTACAAGTATAAATATATTCAGCTGTGGACTGCAGTGCTGTAACTCAAACCTTTTGCCCCCCGTCACCTGAAAAAACCTTCCTCCTCGCCTTCCTGTATTTTATCTCTTTAAAATTAAAACTTAAGCGTGATCAGAACACTTAATGTCACATCTGTCTTGTTTCCAGAAAGGACAGCAGGCTAAGAAATCTCAATTTATGGCTTTATAAACACATCTGGTTGGGATTTTGTGCTTTCTTTTGACTTTTTTTTACCTTTTGATTCATAATTGTGGTAACAGAGGGAATGTTTGAACATTGTTTTTATGAAATCATGGGCTTGTGGGTGTATGTCACTTAAACATTTTCTAAGAATGGGTGAGAAGAGGAGGTTTCACTGACATTCAGCTGAAGGCTCATTCTGCTTTTTCTCCCTTTCAGTTCTTCAGCACACTCTTTGCACCCCTGGGTTTCTTCGCAGACAAGATGGAAAGCTTCATGCCGTCCAGTTTTTGGCACCAGCTGACTCGAATCTGACCCCATCTCTCTCTCACACACACACACACACACACACACACACACACACACACACACACACCAGTACCACTCCAAACCCTCAGACAAAAAGTGTTTGCTCTCCTGTCTTCAGCATTACTGTCCACTTGCTGCATTGTTACTGATTATGTTAGCTGAGGTTGTATCAACACGGCGATACCACTCTTAAGATGCTCTCCCACACTGTTCCAGCAGCCAGAGTTTTTCCAAGACCACATTAAGTGAATACCATTTGCAACAATTTTACAGTCATTCATTTGCCATTATGTTAGCAGTGGCCAATTTAGGGTTTTTTTAAGTATCCCACAAAGCCTGGCTGCAGATTTGTTGAACAGAAATTGAATAAGGAATTTGCCAGAGGTCCTCTTTTTTTTTTTTTCAAAATCACGAAAAGCTAAAACTGCATGTTTTTAATCCTCCTCTAACTTCTGTCTAGTCTGATGAGTTCGTCTGAACCAGTATGTTACTGACAACAGGAAACAGAAGCAACATGTACATGATGGATATCCCTTTCTTTTCCCTGCTCAGTAATTCATGCGCATCAAAAAGATCCCATCAGGTATTAGTGATGGGAACCTGTGCGTCCCATCTGAACCCTCAGATTTTTAAAGTCTGTAAGGCCTCCTAAAAACAGAGCTGTGATTTACAGCCTCCAAGTGCCTGCAGTGTATACAACGCCTCTGCAGTTCAACAGTTGTTACCATGGCATGACACCTCAGCACTATATCACTGGGGCAACCGCCGCCCCCGCAACATCGAGATGTAAATGGGATCATCACCGGTCACAGTTAGGCCTCTCGTGGCATAACTCATTTGTGCTGATTGCACTACAGAATGTGATAAGTCAGGGTGTTGGTCAACTTCATACAAAAACCTAACGAGGCACACATTGCAGCGGTCATCGGATGGCACAGGAAATGTAACTTCAGCTGTAAGATCGTCGCTGTCCAGTCAAAATCACGTGTCTCCAAAATGTCAGCTTTTCAAGAGCTCAGACAAACAGCCACGTTTCCAGCTTTGTGGCGATGCATTTTTCGGATGATTCAGTGACTTTGTAAATGGTTTGTTTGGCTTGAGAAATAGGAGAATTGGCTCCGCTCATAAAGGAGCACTCCTTCCTTCAGTTTTATTAAAAAACCACCAAATTTGGAGATGTGTGGTTTTGACTGGACAGAGACGTTATGCAAGATTACAGTAGTTCTGAGTCGACCATTAAAGTTCTTCTATGAGCAAAGTTAAACCTGACGAGCCCTCAGAGAAGCATTTGGAGACGAGGCCAAAATTAACAGACACGCACAGAATATCTCTTCCTCTGCCTTCGACCGTGTCTGTTAATTTTGCCAGAAGTGGTACATGATTTGATTGTACTGTAACCGGACATTTATCCCCCTGTGAAAGGTTAACTCATCTCTGTCTGTAAACTGGCTGATAGTGTTTAAAATAACCAGAATTCAAATGTGCCTGGTTTGAAATTGTGATAAAGTCTGTAAATGTAATATATATTCCCATCAGTCATGAAAAATGTCATGCTTGAAGTTTATTAAAAAAGAAAACAAACGGATCAAAATATGTTAAACGACTTAGTCATGGGTGATGATAAAATAATGCATTGTCATCAACTTTTTATCACATTAATTGGTTTATTAAATTTTAAACCACTTAAGAAGGCGATGTTTACGACACTTTGTCAAGTTATGCTACTTGATTGTTATTATATTATTAGCTCTACAGTAATGTAGAGTTCATGCCCCAGGATGTACTTAACGGATAAGTTCACCCCAAAATGAAAATGTAAACATTATTCCCTCACACTTCCCCTTTATTGATGGAAATGCAGGTGAATTGAAATGCATTCTCCCAAACAACTGAAGTAGATGGGGACTTGTTTTAAAATGTAAAAAAATTACTGATTTTTCTTTTTTAAATGGCTCCATACAGCTTGTCCGGTGTAATCCAAATCTCCAAATTGATTTGAAAAGCTGTAAGTTACATCCTTTTTAAAGCTGAAATCTCCACTGTAGCTGCTAAGCTACAAGTGTTAGCGCACACCTCAACTGAAGTGGGTGCACGAGCTTGAACGCACATCGAGGGTGTGAATGTTGTCTTTTGCAATCAATTTGGGATTATGGGGCTTGTCGAGACTTGAACTACGCCGAAAGACTTTCATGTTTTCTTTCAGTTGTTTTGTTACATTTTAAAAACAAGTCCCCATCTACTTCAATTATTTAGGAGAATGCTGCAACACTGTTTTGCTGCAGAAATGTTTTGTGGCCCACAAAACTTTACCCAGTTTTCCATCGGCTTAGGGGTGAGAAGATAGTGACTGAATTTTCTTTTTTTTGTGAACTTATCCTTTAAAAACATACTGACAACTCCTCACTCCACATGTCAAAGTGCCTTTTAGTGAATCACTATAGTTTAACACCAATTTGGTATTTACTACACCTACAATATTGATGTCAAGTTTACTGGCAACTCTGTTAAATTTTGATGGATGAATTTGAAAAACAGCACTGGAATTTATAACAGTATAACTGGAAACAAGTAACGATGGCAAACATACTCGTGAAAATGTCGACAATTGCAAGCCGGTCATGACGTGATGGTACATAAATGTGTGTGTGTGTTGCAAATTTGGATAATATTTTCAATAACCCTGAACTACAAAGACTCTCTTTGCATTTTACTCTGGCCTATAATAATTGTGTGTTTAAATTTGTGACACTTGAAATGTCTCATTTTATGGTGTGCAGCCGAAATGTAAGAGTACATGCTGAAGACAGGAGAATGTTTGAACAGATGTAACTACCCTTGGATGAGTTTGATTGCAAAACTCACAATAAAAAAAAAACTACTCTTTCAGTGTATTTTTCCTCTGTGGTATTTGTTTTTGTTTTTGTTCTGGAGAAATGCTGAGTATTCTCTAAGTGAATGTGTACATACTGTATACTTTGATTTAGTTGCAAGTACCTGCAATCGGATTAGACACGCTGAGACTATAAAAAAGCTTTTTGTCTGATCATAATTAACAATTTTTACAGACTTGGATAGAGAGGTAATCTCCAAAGCAAACTACAGCATTTTCAACATAAACAGGGAGGCATTTAAATACTGTTGTACAGTGGATGTCATTTTCCTTTATCTTTTAAAGTCAAGTCTGTATTGACAGGGAGTTGGTTGTTCAAGGACAAATGGTTCACTCTGCAGCCTGCTGCTGCTCCCGGACTATATAAAGCCGAGAGCCATCGTGCTCAACTTTATGATTACACCACTCCACCGCCATCAGCAGATGCTTTTATGTGGCATGTTCCCAGTGAACCACTGGTGCCATAATCATACTCCATACACTCATGCTTAAAGTGGCGAGCAGCGGTAATGAAAATCGCTGTCGAGGGCTGTTGACGTGTGCTCAAGTGTTTGCTCTCGGTGCCAAAGCGCGGTTTCATGCTGCATGTTGAAACATGAATTGCTCATTGACCTCTGTAGCGAAGTGCATCGCAGTCAGGATAACCGCAGAGGAAAAAAGACAGAATGCAGAAACGGATGGGTTCAGTTTATTTCTTACTATAAGAGATGTTTGAGACATTTACAACATTTACGGACATAGCCAGTGAGGTTAATAAGAAAATTAAGCACTGAAATGATTATTTGGAGCACTTATGTGTGTGTAAAAGCCAGGTAAGTGGTAAACGATACCCCACACAGGCACACAAACACTTAAAATCTCCAGTGGACAGATGCAGTCCTGACTGTCCCACTAAAGAAGAGTTTTTATGTGCTGCCAGCCCAGTAAGCTCACCAGCACAATGACTTAATTAACTGGATCTTTGCCAAGTGGGTCCCTGAAGGTCACATACAGTATGAAATTTTTATTTATTTTTTTTAAACGTCTCCGATATCAAAAGAACACACTCGCATAGGTAAGGTATCTCTGTGATGGCTCCTGACACCTGACCCCAACCCAGTCGAGCATGTCTGGGATGTCATCCAGGTGTGTTACAGGCAGAGATCCTCCAGATAATGTTCAGAGCCTTACCAGTGCTTTAGATGAAAAAAAAGACAGGACATACCCCAATGAGACATCATACGGATTACGGCTGCCTTTATAAGGCCCATCCTCATAAATTGTGACACCTTATTAGGCCATCCATTGTCAAATGCTGTGATATCAACCTGTTAAGGCAAAGTGACAGGCTGCTGACTGTCATGTGACATCGTTGTGCCACTGGTACTCAAATCTAACACACTCTTTGTGATTGGGCGGGATATTTAAATGGCCAGTGCCCTGTCCCCGGTTTGGCTCTACTAGCCTGCTGCTCCTCTGCTAACAACACTTCTAAAAGCACTTCCTGCTACAAGCGCTGCAGCTGAAACTGCTGTATATGTCTATGGCTTCATTAAGAAGCTAGCTTGCTAACAGTTGAATCCTATTTTTTTCCTGTTGTTTTTGTTGTTGGGCTGATTGGTGTTGTGGTATACTTCTGTTGTTTTAGTGTGTTTTCTATTATGTCCCTATGTCTGTAGCAGGGCATAATAATTTATATTAGTTGTGGCTGAAGTGTCTAACTTGTCTCAATGTCGATACCTATTGGCTGTTGTGTGATGACGATTTAATGGCAAGTAGATCAATCTGCGGACACAAAGTACTGGACATTCCCACGTGACACAACCGCAAAATGTTTAGTTTAAGGCACCAAAACTACTTGGTTAGGGTCAGGAAAGATCTCAGGACAGTGTGTTGTGTGGTAAAATGAGTGGTGTGCAGTCTGCGAGACGCTGGCTGGACCCTTCTCTTTTTTGAGCAATGGTTAATGTTTTAGGGCTTCAGTCATAGTCAGCAGATATCTGGATAAACTTCCACTTCAGTGTGGCGGTCATTGTTTACAGTTCAATTAGCAGGATGTAAGAATGGAGTTGGAGTTGAGAGACAACGTCTAGGACCAGATTGTTTCACAAGTAGCAGACCAAATATGCTAACTGGTCTTCAGTTGATAGCCGATGCGTTCTGGACGGCATTTCGTCCAATCTGTTCATTGTCTTTCGCCATCCACATGGACCGTTTACCTGCAGGCAACCAAAACCCACTCAAACATGATTGGTGAATACTTACAGGACTACACATGAGAAAATGAAATGCTTTCAAAACCAAAATCTTGTCTCTTGCCCACTGATTCTTAACCTGACATGCCAGATGGTTTGTTAATCAGAACCATCTGGAAAGCCGCTGCTATAAATAGTTTGATAAAGGGCTTGCACCTTCAAAAAATACTTGGCAGGTTTTTGGATGAACATTCTGTCTGTTGCCGTCCATCATGGGCTAACTTCAACTAATCAGAGCAACAGCAGAAGACAGAAGAGCAAAAGTATCTTTTTCATTGAAAGTGGCTCTCAGATACTATAGCAGCATCTACGCTAACCTCTAGACGATCAGTTATTCACCTCGTTGGTCGTCACAACAAAACCAAGACCGTAGCTGCCGTCTCTACGTGCCAGTGGTTCCTCATAAGGACACATGTCACATAGAACCAGTGGTTCCTCATAAGGACACCGATTGTTTCAACCATTTTGTATTTGGCCACGAGTGCATAGTTTGAAGCCTGACAAGACAGATTTGGTTGATCAAATCACAGATCACATGAATCTCACAAATCCAGCTGCCTCGCAAGGTAAACAGATTCTGCATTCATGGCCAGATATCTCTTAAAAGAGATTAAGCTCAACTGAATCTTCTGCTGCACAACAGGTGGGTTATCGGTGGATGTACACTTCTCAGTGCATAAACTGGGGTATTCTGTGGTCTGTGGTGCCCGGTGGGAAAGTAGCCGCGTGACAGCTGGTGCTTGTGGCCTATAAAATAGATTTCATATCATGGCTGTTGTCTTATTGGCTCTATAATGTGGCTTGTAGGGGAAGTTTTATCACCACTTCCCCTTTAGTCTTTATTGTGCTGATCTGGATGGTTGTGGGAAGCAGTGCCTTGATGATTTATATCAGTTGTGTATTCACATAATAAACGCATTGCATGTGACTTGGCTGAATGAATTGAAGGATTTGATTATTTAACATCCAGTGTGCATTAATAGTATCATTGAGAAAGACACTGAACTCCAATATTTACCTTCATTGTGTGTCACAGGGGATATAACCATCAGCTAGATGCCTCAATATAATGATCTTGAGTTATGTTGTAAATTTACACTGTACAATCTTAACTCTGTGTTTCTTTCTCTTTCTCAGTGCTTTAGAAACATACTGTATGTGTGATTTATATCTGGATTTTAGCCTTTCTCCCACTAACAAATGGGTATGATGTCACTTGGCAAGGACAGTAAACACACTACACTATAGCAGCTATAGTCAAGTCCAATTCCATGTCCACATAAAGCTCTTAATTACTGCTCATAGGGTCGTGAGGGTCATCTTCTCTTCCAAGAGAAACAGTGAAACGTCGGGGACATTTTGCCAAACATTTTCAACACTTCTCCTAAACAGTCAAGAGAGCAACAATTTCCCAATGTATACATATCAACATATTGCCCATATCACTGTATATCATAGATATTCATCAAGCAATTAGTTGGAGCGCTGTGTTTTGGACTGGACGTCTCGTCGGACGAGTTCAAGGAGAATATTAAACATGTTTACTTATGAATTTGACACAACACTGAATGGTTTCTGACTGATTACAACGTGTAAGCATGGATTACAACATTTCTCTCCTCTGGGTTCCCGTGAATGTGAAACATCCATGCGGACCACACTGTAAGTCTCTCCGCCCCGGGCCAATTTTAGCTCGGAAATGTTGTTAAATTGAGATGCCCATTTGATATCACTATGATGGCAGGGAATGCCTGCGATGCCTCTCCTGTTATTTTTACAGACTTCAACTGGATCACACATTGTGGGGGGACAAAGCGGCACGGGTACCCTGACAGATTTAACGACACAGAGTGTCATTAATCTACTCTCCGTGTGTAGAGCCCAACTAATTGCTTGACGGTTTACTCTGAAAAGAAAATCCACCAATTTTAAGTTTCCATAAAAGTTTATGTGATACTGTTTACAGACTTCGCTGATACTACATTATGGTTTAAATTCTGTTGCTATCCTGACACTAAAGTTTCTGAAAAATACACTCAGGATTAAGCTGGGCGTGGAGGAAAAAATCGATTCTTAGATGCCATGCAATTCTCTCTTGAAAGACTATTTCAATGCAGAAAAGTCAGTAAGTGGAAATTTACCGGCCTGTATGTCACTAATGGAACCAACTGGATGATAAAACTTAACAAAGGTAAACACTGTTGGCACTCTGTGTACCTACATTATTCCAAATGTTTCCAATAATGTTAAAACCCAGAGAAATCCATAAGTTATGTCATGTCACATAGATTTTTTTAGTGTTTATTTGCATTACTGATGGAAGTGTTTTATTCAGCCCGAAGGAACCAGATAACTTTACTGTACATTAGCTGCAACCTTGCAAGCAGCAGCAGGCACAGGCTTTGTGTGTCTGTGTGTTTTAATTCAGGTCAATCACGAAACACAGTACATTTCCCCTCCCGCGCCAGTCGACAGTCGACATTACAATACATAAGCACCCGACAATGGCGGTCACCTCTGTGGATCGCTGCTGCAATCGGGTTGATAAGAGCGAAGTTGATTGCACTTTTTAAACCGCAAAAGTTTATAAGTAATCTCTGAGCTCTCCTGCCGTCAGTAAAAGGCTCCAGATGAGAGCAGAATCTGATATGTCTCCGGGTGTTTATTCCTCCAGAAGGTCTGGCTCTGCACAGACTTTCTCCTCCAGAGCGAACTAGCTCTGATCACAGCTATGCCCCACTGCTCTGGCCGGCCCTCCGCACACAACACTTGGCAAACGTCTTTTGTTTTGTTTTGATAGAGAGTCCCCTAGTGGCTGCAAGTAGTTACACAGTGAGTAAAAAATAAATAACGTATAAAAATTTCCGATGCATCAACATATAACCCTCGGAATTGAAACAAATTATGAGGCGCCTCGAGATTCCCACCAACGGAATTATCTGACATTGAACTTGATGAACTTCAAAACGCCGACACGATCGTTTGCATTATCGTCTCCCATGACTGAACGGTGGGATAAAACGCAGGAGACCGCATGAGCTGGAAGAGAACGGAAGACCTCTAAAAGAAGTGACAGAGGGTGGATCAACAAGGTTTAATATAGAGCCAGGATGGTATTTTGGGACCTGCATTTCAAAGGTGCAAATACCTCCCCAGACACTAATACAAACTAGGACACAGGTGCACCAAACGCTGACAGGGGAAAACACCGACTTGGGAATAAAAATGTGGCATCAGCCTTAATTGTAACAGTGAAAAATTCATGGCAACAGATGAATATAATTGTTTGTTGGCTGAAATGCACATCGGAAAATCTTTTAATGCATTATCAAAATTGTGAATACACCCAAATGAATTCATGTAGCCTGACAACCAATATACTGTAAAGCCATTGTACAGATCAGTGCAGGCTCAGTGGTTTCTGATGTGGATTTAGGCATAAAACATTACATTTCAAAACTGACTGTAATCGTCAGTTCGGTGCTTTATTACTCTCAGTCGAGCTGGGGAATTGAAACATGAATTTTTGAGGGCCAGAGCAGCGCAGCAGGTCGGCCCCCACTGTGTGTGAACAGCTCTCACCTTTTCTAATCTTAAAGAAAAACACAGCCGACATACCCTTCATTTACATTCAAAACAGGCTCTTTTGTTTGCAATTAACTTTTGACTTGTGAACGTTTGACATGGTGTGTGTCGTTTGGCCTTGTTCAAAGCACTTTACTTTGGCTTCCCTCCTCATTACGTGGACTTGAAAAAATGTGTTGACTCTCGGCATCCACAGCTTGTTGTCAGCTTCATTTAGATCTATAAACCCCTCTGAGGGTTGTGTCTCCAATGGCCTCACATGATGTCTGGCTGCATAACCAGATGTTGAAAAGTCAAATTCGGGATCTGCAGCTACTTCACTGCTCTTTGCAATGTCTTGGCCCGGTTTCATGAAATACTTCACTTCTTACAAACCAGTCGGAGCCAGTGAATATGTGCACAAAGGACTGAAAGCACAGTTGCCTAAGATTGCATTTTAAAAGTGTGCTGTCACAATACGATGATAGAAGAAACATGCTCTGTTGGCCTTGTAATTAAGACAGTGAGAAAGCAGTGAGAAAAGATTACAACCTTAAGATACAACCCAGCACAGAGAAGCACATATTGGAAACAGCACGTGTAATAATGACTATTCTGAAAATGGCAACAGGACTTAATACATATTTAAACTCTCATAAACAGAAACTTTGTTTAATATTTTTCCTTCAGCTTACAATACATATTTTGCTATTCATTTTTATATAGGATCTATGAAAATATAGCAGCATTAAAATGTTGTGACACTTTTATTAATGTACATCGGGGCCTTCTAGTTTGGGAGAAGCAGTAGTATAGGTTATCAGCAGCGCAATTCTGGCAGTAATGAAGGTGAGGCTAATCAAAAAGTAGCAGACATCGTAAACCTTCATCAGAACTTCACAGAATGTGGTTTAAGACAGCGTGCGACAGTGTGTATTGTACTCATCGAATCAGCTGATCTATAATGAACACGGGATCTAAGTTATGTAGTCAGAGAGTAGCCTTCACGCCGGTACTGCAACACCAACACAAACTGAGACAATATTTTTAATACAAAGAAAGGAATAAATTCACGTGTTACATTTGCCGGATTTACAAAAAGGGGCGGATAATTAAGAATCTGTCTCAGACAGCGTTTGACAACGTGTATAAGGGTTCCCATAACGCAACAACTCACAAAATGCTGTGGTTTTTTTCAGGGAATCCGGGGCTGATTTACCGCCACCTCAAATCGAGTGAGGACAGAGATCTGATCTCAGTGGCAATAACGAGGATGCATCAAAAATACCAGGTGTAAACGCAAAGGCAAGATCGGATCATTTATTGTCTGCATAACTTATCCAGATACAGATCTTATTTTAATACCAGATGTAAAAGGTGTATAAGATATAAAATCACATATACCGTAATAGAAGATTTTGGCCATATCGCCCACCCCTAGCCTACGGACATTTGTTTGAAGCTGTTGGTGCAGCACTGAAACAAAAACAACACAAGACAAAGAACCAGAGGTAGAAATTAAGAAGTTTTCCATAAGGCAACACAGCCAGAATGTGTTACACCAGTTACAGACAGTCAAACTTGTGGTATACGGAGTGAAACATGTAACCCTTTGAGATATCAGTCCAAAGTCCATATGAAGCTTCATGTCTTCTGTTGGTGTGTCTGTTTGAAAGTCCGTCCTCGCTCTCCGGTTTGTGGTCGGTTTGTGTTCACAGTGTAATTTTCTGGCCTTACTCAAGTAGGAACTTTTTTCGTAAGCTCCGGACTTTTTGTTAGTTCGTTAGAGTTGCACTAATTAGCAGCAACTGTCTTTTGCATTTTTACATGATTTGTTGCAGTACCATACAATGTCAGTGTTTTTTTTTTTTTACAATAACTCAAAGAGTCTTTCTTTCTTTCTTACTCTCTCTCTTCAGGCTAAATATTACTATTATTATCATATCGATTTGAGCTATGTCACGTGCTGACACAGTCTTTACGTACTCTTAAAAAAGCAGACATTACCTCATTATCTCTGCCTGAACCAAGGGCGCATTTTACATCAGAATAATATAATATAATATTCAGCCATTTTGTATCAAAGATCCAAAGTTTCTCTTAAAAAAGCTCAACAAATTGTTCTTATAATCACTTGTTAAAGCAGCACACGATCAGTAACTGGGCCTAATTTCCAGTTTACTATCAAGGTCTGTGAAGTCTCTGCTTCAGGAAGTGTCATTGGATCAAAAGCCAGAGGTATTACAGTGAAGAGATCCCAATAATATATCCCATAATAAAATGCAGTCAATAGCGCGCAGGTTAATGAGTCATTCGTGACTGTGATTGGTCAGATCTCCTCGTTAGGTTATGTCCAACCAATCGGGACGCTTGTGGGGCTTGCAGGTGTGGACGTCCACCATGTCCTCGCAGTCGCTGCACTCCACAGCGCAGCACCACTTGAACTTGCACTCGCACTTGGTGACGCGCTTGACGCGCATTGTGTCGTAGCCCCGCCCACAGCACATGACCTCGCAGCCGTCCGTGCCTCTCGAGGATTTGTTGCACACTCTGCCTGCTGTGCCCAAGGAGCCTGAAAGAGACGTAGATATTATTACGGAGAAAATCATAATTTTCCTCAGGCATCAGTAGAAAAAAAACATGCTACATCTGGAAATGAATATTAGTTATTAGTTTTTTATGAAAAATGAATTCATTATTTTCAAAACAGAGAGGGGACAAATCACAGTTACAATCTTATCCTGACTCATCCAATGGAAACAAAATGTTTTCTGCATAACCCATAAGTGTTAAGCATTTTGTCCATGAAGCTACATTAGCTGATTTGACCAAGTGGTAACACAATATTGATATTATAACGTTCATATCATAAACATTTCCTACAGTGTACAGTTTATTTGTTTGTTTTTTTGCCTGAAAGATGCATTCATTAGGTTGCTGAGGGCTGAACTGTAGGCTGCAACTCATGATTATAATTATCAATAAACTTGTTGATCATTATCTTGATTATTCGATGTGTTTTGTCCATAAAATGTCAGAATACGGTGAAAAATATGGCGATCACTTTTTTGCTAACGTGTTCAAATGTCTCGACTATTAATCGACTATCAAAGTGATTCAATTAATGGTTGACAGCTAATCTATTAATCAGCTTATCGTTGCAGCTCTGCTCTGTGGAGCCGAGGGGGACGGCAGGGTTGTCTCTCACATTACAAGGTTATTTGATCCGATGGCAATATAAAAACATTGATAAGTAGTTGTTTTTCGTGGTCGTCATGGTCACATATCAGCTAACCTCCAGTGATGACATACTGTAGATGTCCAGAGCTGCTAATATTGGCAGCTGAACACCTCTGAACACCAGTGGAAAACTGAAACGCTGTTTTCCAAAGCAAAATATCTCTTTTCCCACACTCTTCAGCTGAGTATTGGATTCCAGACACGCTGACAGAATAGTCTTAGAGCCAAACACAAAGGTGTCCATGTACTCAGGTGTTAAATCTAGGCCTGAGATCAGATGCCACGTCTAATAACAGAGAATCCCTGAAGTAAAGAGAAAAGGATAAGAAGAGATATTCCCCTCAGGCTCTTGGGAGTGGAGCTTAATACTGACCAAAGGAAGGATTTGAAAAGTAAGCCTGCGTGTATCCTTAGGCTGTGAATTCCTATACAATGGAGATTAGTGGCAAGGAGAGTCATAAGCTCATTTTAAGATCACCTTTTAACAAGTAAACACAGCCTTTCCTTTGAGCGAACACACCTTCATTACTCCTCAGTTGTCAAGCTGCAACCAAGCTAACGGCAGGGGAGGAGGGGGAGAATCTGATAAGTTAGTGCCATCGTGTCCCCCGCACATAATGCACTGCGCTATCTCACCTAACCCATTAACAGTGAGCTAGTAAACTCCTTCACGCTCTACTGAAGGAGCCGGATTGGAGGAGAGAGGCAGAGCTTGACAAGACAAAGCAAACACCAGGAATTAAAGGAGATGTTAAAGGTCAGATCACTGAAGCTTAAGCTGTGAAGGAATGCCAGCGGACGAGTCTCATATCTTGAAAAAAATGTCATAGATGTTGTAAAAGTGATTGCAGTGGAGTTCCTCACTCAGTCGCTCACCTGCTGCGCGGTCCATGAGACAGTAATCAGGCGAGTTCTCCACGTACACCAGCTCATTCTTGTAGCTTCCCTTGAAGTCCCCGTCTGCCACCTTGAAGCCCGGCCCCTCCTGCTTCATGGTCACCTCGATGGCCGTGTTGTACTTCTTGCGCAGGTAGTCTCCGGTTCTCCTGAAGTCCGACATAGCCAGCCAGCAGGTTCTCAGAGAACAGGAGCCACTGACCCCGTGACACTTGCACTCCAGCTTCATAAAGCGCTTCACTGCCTAAAGCGGAGGTCAAAGGTGACAGGGTGTTAAGTCTATGAAGTTGCCCCATGGCACGATGTAAGTGTGATCAGCTCTGCTAACACGGTGGCTGGTTAAATGTTCTACACTCTGGCTGGATTTTACATTATTTTCCTTCAATGGCTTTTGAAACATTATATCTATGCTATATATTTATACATATATATGCAATCAAAGCAAATGATGCTGTGAGTGTTGCCTTTTCAAGATACCAGATGGACATTTTACTCTTCTTCCCCCAAAAGCTAAATCGAATTAATATTTTGCAATATCCATATTGATAAATGTTGTGAAATAGTCAATTGTATGTAAATTCAGTAAAGAGCCATTTTTTTTTAGACATTTTAAATACATTTTTGAGAAATTCTAGTGAGCATTATTCATTGTTTTCCGAGGTTTTATACACTCTGAAGAATCAGTTATGAAAACTTGAATGGCACTCGGTAGAGTGCATACCTCCGCCAGAGATAACAATCCCCTTTAATTCAGTCAGTCAAACTCGATCTCCTTGTATCACTCTAAATTTTGAACCACCCATAACTGCGTAACCATGATTTAAGATCACCAGATGTGGGATCCTCATCGAATTGTACTCATTATGATACGTGCATTATTCCCTGAGAAATTAATGAATATATATATATATATATAAAAAAACCCAAAAAAAAACAAACAAAGTTAAAGTATGTTGAAAGTAAGAAAAAAGTCCTGGATCGGTCCCTTTACCCGGATCCGCCCCAAAATATTAAAGGGGGCTATTCTGGGCCAAGACCCATCCTGCACCCAAGTTTTGTGGGAATCCCTTTAGTAGTTTTTGTGTAATCTACCTTCCTTGGCGAAGGTAATGAATATAATTTGTCACATTGATGCAAAACTCAACTACGACATTGTAGTTTTTAGACCACGTCTCACAATCGCCTGCTGAAAGCACTGGAAAAACCTAGTGAAATACAGTCCTGTTTCCAACTTCAAAATGTAAATATTAAAGGGATGCTGAGTAGAAATTGCATCTCACCGTGTACAGCCCAGGCCTACTTGATATCAAATTTTTTCAAATAAAATGAGTAAATAAGTGATGAGGTCTATTCATTATAAGAAGGTAAACTGTGGTAAATGGTGCTCTTGTCTCTCATGTACGGGCCTATATCTCGTGTTGGTTTCGTTCCTGAAACTAAAAACAACTAATGTTACTCCCGGCCCATCATTGAAAATAACCAATTAAGGTTTTTGGAATGGAAAATAATAAGTGAACGCGGTGTTAAAATAATAAGTGAACAGTATGTTCCAATCGGGACGCAAATCTCAGTATCCTGACTGACATCCCACTCAGCCATGTCGACTTGAAATGATGGTCCTCGACCATGATGTGTTAATATTAAAGCTGCTGCTCACCATCCGACCGCACCGGTTGTTGTGCCGGTTCATCAGCGCACGAGCATCCTTCCCCATCCCCTCTCGAGCATCTACGAAGGCCTTTGCGAATTTGATGCCGTAGTTGACGTTGTCGCTGCATCCGCCCCAGTCGAAGTTGCCCCTGTCGTCGCTAGCTCGCCCTCGCTTGTGGCCGTCGCAGTTGCAGATCTTCAGCTCCCCCTGACTGCAGGCCCTGGTGATGGCGTAGACCACTCCCGCTGAAGAGATGGCGTACACGAACGCTGCCTCTCGGCTGCCTGGGTGCACAGGAAGGAGAGCTGTTGCAATGAAATCCTTCAGAAAGTAATGTTTAATCATCAGGGAAAATATGTTTTTACTGCTACTTTTATCTGATAAATGACAGTGTGTTAAACTTGGTCAGAAACTACACCAGGTCTGTTCCTGTGTTTGGTAAAGATCGCAGTGCTCAGGTTCATCGTGTTACTGCTCAGCCTTTCTGCGGTATATTCCAGACAGCAGGAGCACAGAAATCAGTCCATTTATGGTGGATGGTCCAGACAGAGGTAGCTGCATGTCAGCTATAACATCACAGTCCAGCCGACTCTCCTTTCACCTTTTTAATTTGCACAGATGGCAGCTCTCTCAGTCACTGGGCTCTGTTTTCATTTCAGGCAAGAGGAGATTTTGGGGGTTATTTGGTCTGGCTTTCCCACCCACCTCCCGTCCTCATTCCTGCTCACGCAACGAAGCAGAACACAGGCGATATGTCAGGGAGTAAAGCTTTGTCTGGCTGCCAGAAACATCTACCCAAATATTTACATCTCCTATTACTGTTTATACATCACCAGTGTGGTGATCTGCTACTTGTTTTCGGAGAACATCCACTTTCCCAATCTTCCCTCATTCTGAAGAGGGTAAGAAAGAAAACCCCACAACACTTTCTCTTTCTGTTTGTGTTTTAAGGCAGAGTTGATTTAATAATAAGACACCTATTAATTCTCCACTTATCTGGTAACAGCGGAGACATTTACGAGGATGATTAACTCGAGTGTCACTGGCGTAAACAACCGCTGTCACGCACAGGCGGAGAACCACACAGATAGAAATCCTTGTCACACACGAGCAGACTCACTTCGCAGCATCACCCGGCCAAACACCGTGTGGTCGCGGTCCAGCGTGCTGCAGTTCCAGCGGTGGTGTCTGAACTGGTGCTGGCACTCTTTGATCCACTCTTTGGCTCCCTCGCCGATGGACTGCATCAGGTCCGGGTGCCGCTGGCACAGCTGGCGCTGCTTGTTCACCAGGCCGGGAATGTTGTCACAGATCACCCGAGCACCCAGCGCTCCGATGTACCTACGGGCGAAGAGCCAACACAGTGTTAATAATGAGAAGTTAAAGGGGTACTCCAACAAATTTTACAGAGTTCACTCAACAGGGACAAACTTTTAGCCTGTCTAGAGCTGTACAGTATGTTGACCTCTGTCGCTCTGGAGGGGTTTTCTGAGAAAATAACCCTTGATGATGTCATAATGATGTAATGAGAGTTATTTCAGCTTGGTTTTTGGCAGCATTCAGGCGACGTCGACAGAATGGAAACAATGGGAAAAACATAGATTGTTCCGAGAGAACTTTTTTAAATGGTCTAAATCAGCTATTTGCTTCATTAACGGTAAATCTTGTTATGCTTCTGCGTCGGTGACAGCCGTGTTGTCTGTCAGTCGGTCCAGTTTTTGTGAACGCAGCATCTCAAGAACGCCTTGAGGATGAACTGATTGGATGTTGGTGGTCAGAGGTCAAGGTCACTGCGACCAAACGACACAAGTGTCCGGTGGATAAAACAATGTAGTTCTGACCTTTTTTTATATCCAAAAGGTCAAAGGTCAACTTCAACTGTGTCAACGGTATAGCTCAGAAAAAAGCAACTTGACCAGTGCACGGAGGCGTTCAACCATTAAGGGGTGGAAATTATTGTATTTTTATTCTTTATTGTCGATGTCACATAATTACATTGGAGGATATTCACAGAAGTTGTTAACATACATCTCCCGGCTTATACTGCAGGGGACTGTATTATTGCCTCTCGCAGTACAAAGTGGCATTACGAAACAAGACGGGCCGGGCTAACTTCAGTTAACATCTCTGCAACACAGTACAGACATCTTTGACGTGTCCTCACCCTCTGTAGATGACGTTAGTTCATTTCTTGATCGTTTTAAACGACAATTCTGGACAGTTCGGACGTATTGCACCTTTAAAAAGGAAGGATTTGACATTTCAGGTAATATGTTTATTCTACAGCTCACCTATCCAAACTTTAGATTGTGTTTGTTTTGATCTGTACAAAAATGGAAGTGCGAAAATGACTTCTTTATTTTATTGTTGCCAGACTATACTGTATCATGATTGTGCCCAGCGGTCGGGTAGAGGAAATAATCAGCACTTCACTCGCCGTAAAAAAAAAAAGGCATTTTGTCGTTCTTGCACTTTGGTTTTTGTGCAGACTAAACAAACCTTTCCTTTAAAAGGGAGTGTGAGTGTTTCTTGGGAGATAGTATATTGTTGAGTCTCATTCCCAGGTCGACGAATGAGTCTCACACATGACTCAACAATCAACTATCCTACTCCAGAACCACTCACCCCACCTTAAGTCCAGTTTCTTGATTGGATTCCTACTTGTGTGCCTATTTTTCTTCGCATCCACACCCCTCGTCCACTTGAGACCCAGATATTCAGGATGTAGAAGAGATTATTAAATTCCTCACGTTCAGTGAAAAGCACCTCTCTCCCTGTGACAGGCTTTTGCCTCCTGCTCTATTCACACATAATCCCTAAACTCCTAAAAGGGCCGATCACATGCTGCTGGTATTGTGACACTGGGGGGGCCTCTTATCAACAGGACATGAGGACAGTCATCTACAGTGCAAGTGACCGCTCAGGCCTTTCCCTCCCAGCTTCACAGATCAGCCATATGCAGGCGCAGCCCCGCCACCCACCAACCCTCCCTCCCTCTCTAAGCCTGCACGCTCCACTCTCCATCCGGATATCATTATAGTCCCTAATCGCAGCCACATTTGTGTCGCCTGGCCACCGAGACAGAAACGGACGTAGCAGGCAGTTTCCACTCCCGTTAAGGCTGTTCCAGTCCCGTTCTAACTGCGACTATCTGCCTGAGCAGTAAAGCAGAGCAGAGGCACTACATGTGTTTATTGTGTGTTGTACACACCGGCTGTGCCAAGAGACCCCTGACTGTCTCCAAGAGGACACACACATAGAAAGAGAGAGGGAAGGGGGTCCTGGGCGGCAAGACACATGGTGCTTATCTAAATTATCACAATGGTTAAAAATAGGCCCTGACAATACAAACCAGGATTAAATAAGTATTCATCACCCGTGCCTCTGCTGCTCTGCGTGTCTCTCTTTCTTTCTCCGGAGTTTTCTCAGCAATTTCAATCAAAGCTTTTTCATAAAGTATTTGCATAAGAAGCAAATAGGATAACATGCATTTGGCTCTCTCGGGAAATTACAATTCATAATATTATTTAGGCTACAAAGGGTGCGTTTTTAATCTAAATCCATCCGAAAAACAGAGCGTAATTGTTGTCGGGGTGCGGGGCCAGAAAGGAAGAAAAATTAGAATTAGACTCGCTGCACTGTGGCTGGTTAAATATAAAGTAGCGACACATCAAATACAATTTCTGCAAGTGTGACCTGACACATGAGAACAACTATTTCAGGTGGGTGGGATAACAGAGAGGGGGGGGTGCATGCTTACACCCCTGCAGGGTTTTTTTTTTTTTCTTCTTCCTCCCCTGAGCGTTTAAAACCTCAGGAGAAATCATCAAGGGGCATTTATTCATGCACCAGCGCCTGCACCTGCCACTTACTCTGGGCAAGATGGATGGATAGGGGAGATCCCCCACCGCCCCCCCAACCGAACACCATTAATCTTCATAAACTCATGGCACACACTGCTGCTGTGCTGAACATCTCACCTTGCATTGATGTTTGATACAAAAAAAAAAATGACATCAGCACAAACATTCCCATGCAGAGATGAAAGTGCAACTTTAAAAAAAAGGCTAGAAATTTTAGAAAATATAGACTTTTTGGAGGTTTGGTGACAAAAAATACCAACAGAATGTTTTCATCAAGATGGAAATTTCAGATCATATTTGTCAAATGAGCAGAAGAAAGTTAGCTAGACCCTTTTTTGCCTTCATCTCAACACAATGTCCAATCTTTCTACCTCACGGATGAAATCACAAGTTTCTCTGCACTTGCATCTGCAGCTTCACTCAGGCTCCCATTACAGACGTGCATTCAGAACAGGTCTAAATCTCAGCAGATGTACTCACCACCACGACGAATCCACCCTCGGTGTGAAAATGAGCAGGAGCAGAATAAAAATGAAGTATATCTTAGAGATGGGTTTGGAGTGATGTTGGATTTTCGTCCCATTTCTGATCCCCATAGCCCTGCTGCTGTCCGATAAGCTCCGAGGAAACATGCTTCTTCCTTTCATGTGTTGGCAAAAGCTGCGCGATCAGGTGTGAAAGTCCTTGACGAGCGTCTGCCGTCCATCATCGGAGAGCCGAAAGAAGTTCAGAGGGAGGAAAAGTGGTTTTAAACTCCATCAGGTGACTGGTGCTGACAGACCCCCTGTCAGTTCATCTGTAATCTGCAGCGTCGTCGGAGATTGTAATAAATGAGTGAGCGCAATAAGTCGTCTCAGATGTCTTTAACAGCCTTGTAACAATAAATTCACCTCTCCTCCTCAGCTGTTGCGCACCGAATTCAATGTCACTGGAAAAGCTCCGAGAAGTCGCAGAGCGCAAACACGGCGGCCAAAGTGGTGGAAGTCAGATCAGATACGAGTCGAGGGGGAGAACTGTTTCCGAGGATGGGGAAGACATTGTGCGCACCTTTCCTCCTGTAGCCGGGAATGAAGATGCGCACCGAAACGCGCAGCGCTCCGCCGCGGTGCGTCAGCTGTCTGTGACCCCCCCTCTCCTCCTTCCCTCCCTCCCTCCATCCTCCACCCCCTTTGTCAAAAAATTACAAATAGCGGTATGTGGAGCAACAGACAGCAGGAATGGAGATGTGTATATTTAGTTTGATGGAAAGCAATCCCTGTCTGTGGAGTCTGCTGGTTGGAAATGAACGCATCCAACTTTTTGGCACTTCTGAACAACCAGTAAATACGCAGCCAGCGGGGAGTTTCTGCCTTCACCGTGTATCTAATAGCATTGTGCAATATCTCCCTTGTTGTTATACATTTATATTGTGTAGAGTTCAGTTTATAATATGTTTGTGGAGACTTTTGGCTCATTTCTGCACAATTTTAAAAACTTTTTTTTTTTAGACCAGCCAATTCCACACCATTGTGTTCAAATCCATTATTGACCTTTTTATAACACATTTAGTGTTTGGTAACTATGCAAATGAACCAAAAAACCTCCTGTTTAAGATTATCAATAGTAATAACACAAATAAAACATGTTGCATGGTGTCACTCTTCTACTATCAGCATTATTAGATTGAATATTGGTGTTTCCAGTCGATAAAAAGTTGCCGGGTCACCGCTGATGTCAGTCTGTGTCATCAGTGTAGAGGAGAAAGTTTTGCCTGGGAACCTGAAGCTATGAGGGGTCAAGCTTTCTGCTTTGACACATCATTAAACAGGAACTTGGTGTCTCCATAGAGACAGGTAATCCTTCCCAGGGGGCATTTTAGACATTGTTTCATAGGTCTGTTGGTCTCGATGCCAACGCCCTTGCAGATTTAAACCCATGAAACAAACCTTTGCTGTTGCACGGAGCACTCTTAACTGGTGATGTCTCCTAAAACTTAAACTCTTATGAGCTCAGGGTTGAGAAACTAATTCAAAGGCAGGTTCATGACTTTGATTTGCACAGATTTAAACTGCAGAAGACAAGTTTTCTGCTTCAGTGTATGAAGTAAATGTTGATTGCACAATGTCATGGATCTAGAATAATGAAACCATCTGTGTTTTCACTGGTTCCCCACAAACCTCACTGTAACTACACAATTTTGTGAAAAGCAAGGTAACTCTAACTGTCAGACTATTTCTGTTATTGACTAAATGATTGATGATTTCATTTTTTGTCCAGTGTTGTTGTTATTTGCAATTCTTGACCTGAAGAAAACAACAACTACCAGGTAAATGGACTGCTGACATATGAGCTGATGCATCTGGGAAGACTTGAATCAACTTCTACGTGCCACCAGAGCTGGTAGGACTTAAACCACATTTCACAAAGACCCACAAAGAGGACCAAGGCTACCATTCACACAGAGGGAAAATGCGGCAAGAGTTGAGTGTCCTGGCGAGGGAAAATCCAAAATCAAGATGTCTGGACTGAGGCACCGACAGCCCAGAAGCTGGAAGCGTCTACATTGGACTGGAAGATGCGGTAGAGCAAAGGTAAGTAACACAAGTCAGTCGAAGTAGCCTCTTACATTTGCAAGGTGGTTGACTTTTGACACATCTATGTCATGTGTTGTACCGCCTACTCCAATATAGTCCTCTTCTGTGTGAAAATGATGAATAACTTGTAAAAAAGTTGGCTTCATGTCATCAATTCAAGGTGGGAGAGTAAATAACCACCTCACCCCCCCTCAGCTCCGAGCACTTGAACCTCCCTGTAATGCCACCGGAGTGCATGTTTGCAGTTCAGCTCATATCAACAGTCCCGATCCAGAAACAGGTTGGTCTCACTGAGCCAATGTGGAAACATATGACCTGCCTCAAGGACATTTCTGGCTCCTGCGACTTCACTGAGTCACTAGGTTGTCTGTGTGTCCAGAAGTGGCAGCTGACGTGTATTTTTAATGTCTAAGAATCTGATGGTTATTTTCTGGATTGATCAACTAGTTGTTTGAGCCATAAAATGTCAGAAAATGATGAAAAATGTCCATCAGATATTGAGATTACCGTCACAGGGAAACCGGAGAATAATCACATTTGAGGAGCGGGAATGAAAAAACAAATGACTCAAACGATGAATTGATCCCAAAATAGTTGGCTATTAATTTAATTGTTGACAAGTAATATTGCAACTGACGTATCCAACAGGACAAGAAAGACACTGAAGAGAAGCTATGTGCATAAAGGTCAGTTTAATCAGTGCAAGTCCAGGGTTTTTAGTTAGAGACCGACAGTATATAAAGTTCAGTAACAATGCAGCTGCCTAAAAATACCACAGCACAGAAAACAAGTGGAGTCATCTCGGAGTTAAGCAGGATTCTCCAAAATATACATTTTCTTATCAGAAAATAGCATCATTATTCTCCAAAACAACAAATAACTGGACACATTGTGTACTTGCTCTACATTAACGTTTTGTCGGCCCTCCTGTCTGTCAGTTAACGTCCTCACTTCTTCTTCTGTATCACACACACGGACCAAAACACACAGCCCAGCTGTTTGTCCTTCAGTTATGTCATATCTGGATTTGGAGCGACGCTCGGCTCCTCATTACATGTGACCCTGTCTTTCTTTACCCCAGGACAAGCTATGGATTTTACAGTGACAACTCTATAACAAATTGCTTTACAGGGAGCAGGTGATGGTGGCGATAACGCTCGTCATCCGGCCCTCCCTCTCCCTCTGTCTCGCTTTGAGCCAGCTCCAGCTGTGGTCTTTAAGAGGCTCAGTGTGGGGGCCTGGGCTCCTATTCTGGGCCCATCTCATGGCCCGGGCTAATTTTGGACGGAGAAGAGGGGACGAAAGGGAGGAAAGAAAAAGCGCGCAAGAGGATAAGAATCAGAGTGGAGCTCTGAGAGCTCCAGCACAGATGATTGCTCCAGTGATGATGTTCATCACGTTGTTGTGGATCCGTGTCGTGACAGCAGTCATCACGACAGCTGGACTCTGTATTTTTTGCTTTTGTGCAGCAGCTCTGACACGAGACGGTCGTAAATTTGCGGTTTCAACTCCTGACAGGTTACGTGCTCCCTCCTTGACCTCAGTTTTGTCATCTCATTCACACGCCATGACACTGCAGCCATGAGACCAATTATTGTATGTCTGCTTTTGTGCGCTACAGTCATAAAGTACAGCACCAGATCCACCCAGGAGAGACATGTGGCTGCAGCACTCCTTTTCAAGTTCAAGTTCAAGTTCATTTATTTATATATATATATATATATATATATATATATATATATATATATATATAGTGCTTTAATCACAAGCATGTCTCACACAAACTTAAGAACAAATTGCAACAACATAAAATGTTCACATCCACGCCAGGAAAAAGGATTTGCCAACTTTCTGAGCTTGGGCACTTAGAAAGAAATGTAATCTACTGCTCTGAGATTTATTCTTAGGGGGAAAAAAGTTAATTATTACCCCTCTTGTCATGTGGAATCCTAACAGAAGGAGAGCCAAGATCCATTTTGGGTCATGACCCATCGCTTGAATAAAAGTTGAATAAAAGGCATAATTTTGTATCCAAGTCATGCAGCCCAGAGCCTGAAGTCAGAGTTTGAATATTAATGTGTACAAAGATGTTTCAGGTCAGTGCAGATATGTAACACATCCAAGTTTGGAAAGTGAGGCGTAAGTACTTCTCAGAGCCAAAAAAGAAAGCAGAATGAGTACTGTACAAGCTATCGTTGACATTTATTGCACTAAATAAGAATGGTTTTAGGATCCCTCAGACTATTACGTCTCCTGCTCAGTGTTGTGGATTGTCTCCCAGTGGAGTAGAGCGAGCGGCCAGTCCTGCTGGCAGTGACAGCAGCGAGGACGTGGCCCCTCACAGCTCATCAACCTGAGCCTGTGTTTATGGAGGTTGAGAAAGACGGGGCTTTGCTGGAGGACCAGGCGTGCCTGTGCTGGATTTGGGATGCGGCCCTGCTGTCCTACACTGGAATGTTAATTAGGTGAGCTGAGCAGAGAAGAGGTGACCCGTCCCGTTAACCAGCCAACCCTTCCCCGACAACCAAGAGGGGGATTTAGTGTGACGGAGAGCCCAGTCAGCGCGTTGCTCTGAGGCCACACCGACTGATCGAGAGCATCTGTCCCTGTGCTTGAGAGGGAGACAGAGACACTATACATGCTGTGACATTACAGAACACACAGAAGAGCTTTGTCAAGCACGTATGCGTTTTCTGTGCACTTGCGCAATTGCAAACTCATCGCCCACCACCCAGTCACTCTCATAAGTTGCATCACTTAAACAACATACCACTAGAGCACTGTTTACAGTTGAAGCAACACAGGGCGCAAAATAACAAACAGTTCAGTACACTTAAGGGTTTCATAACTTATCTTCGCGACCCAACAGGAGCTAAATGTTAGTCGTCTTGTTAGCATTCAAATATGGCCAAGCACAGAAATATTAACCATTATTCCACGAGAAACGATATCAACTCTTTGCTTCCACAAGACAGAAGAACAAAGCCAACAATGCAGCTCCAATTTAGCAGCCTTTGTATTATATATTTCATGTTAATTGCTAGATACTAACACACCCGTGAACAACAGATTGTTGTTACAGTCTACTGAGTGTTAAAACAAAAAGAACAAATCCAGTTTGCTGTGTGTACATGAGAGAAACAGTGGTGGATTTTGAATCTTTGTATTTCCCCGCCTGTTGTAACTTACTTAGTGTGGCTACTTATCAAGTACTGACCTCTAGAGGACACTCTTCAACAGTACAATACTAAAACAAAAACTAATGTGAATCTGTAATGCAAAAACATACTATATTAGAGGAAGTATGAACCTGAAGAAATAAGCAAATCGGTGTCATCCAAATGTCTGTGAAGATGATCTATAGACTCAAACGCTGATGACTTCTTTCTAGTAAAATGCTTTTTTATCATTTTAATTTATTTGTTAGACATTTATTTAAGTTACACTTTCACTTATTGGCCAAAAATTCTTATGAAGTAACTTTATTTAATGAATACATGCCATCAGATTTTATTTGGCAGGGCAAAATTCCCTGTCACTTCTGGTTATCATTGACTTACTAATAGATTTGTACTGGTCAGGTACAGGTATGGAGGAAAAACAATACAGCTGAAGTCATCGGGTTGTATCAGTTTAGAATTCTGATATTCAATTAATCATTTTAGTCATTTTTCAAGTGAAAAGTCTCTTTTTCCAGCTGCTCAAATGAGATGATTTGCTGCTTTTTTGGTCACAATTTATAATTAACTGAATATATTTGAGTTCTGGACATTTGGTCAAATAAAACAAACGATGTGAGATGTTAGAACATGCATCGTTTACTGTTTTCTGACATCTCAGACCAAAAAATGCATCAATTCATCAAGAAAGTAACTTAATTGATGACACAAATAATGTTAGTTGCAGCCCTACACTAAATGTAAGAATCCCCTCATTAGATCAGTACTACTGTTGGTATTAACACCGACACCAATCCTATATCGCAAAATGTAATTCCCATGAGAGTATGAATAAAGAGCTGAATACATGACAAACTTTGAGATTAATTTATTAAATCTGTCACTTTCCAGCTATACATTACTGTAAAGGATGTGATAATCAACATGGCGGCTCTTATGATATCAAAGCCATGGTTGACTATAAAATACTTGTGTGTTTCATAATTGTTCTTTTAAATGACAAAGGCATGAAATTGATCAGAATCACAAATCTCAAACATTAATATTTTACAATGGTGCCTGCATATAATCTGAAATTATAAGATTATCATAGCTAAGCATACATAAAGTAATACATGGACACAGCTCAGTATGACACTGATTGGATTATAAAACTATAATACATTTAATAGCTAAGGAACATTTATAAAATGAACTATACATTTTTATAAAAACAACAGCTAAGTACATGTGAGTGCACGCTGAAATGAGACAGTTTAGCATATATTGGTCCAGGGACTACTTGTTACATTTGGTCAGAAGATTACTGTTTTTGTGGTAATGGAGCAACATACTTGAGACAAAGCGTCAGGGGAGAAATGACCTCTTCATGTGATGAATTGATTTGTATTCTTTGGAAATATAACACCATAAAAAGACTTTTGTAACAGTATGGTTTGCCCAACATACAGTATTGGCACATGTGAAACTATCAGCTGTAACTGCTAATTAGTACCTGCACCTGGACCACTACCTAAAATAGTGCCTCAGCGCATATTTAAAAAAAAAAAACCTCTAATAAATACAATTATAACAGTGTTTGAAGGGACCTCTGTTCAAATAAGCATCATGTCATGTAAAAAACAATATCTCAATCATAATTATGAGACGTGGATTAAACCATCATGTCACGAGCAGAGTAGCAGCTAATTATAACTAATTTATCGACGGATCAGATGATCAGTTAATTAGAAGAAACCACCATGTCCAGTTCTTTGACTCCCTCCTGGCTTGAGGTGAGGCCACAGGTGCCTGAGAGGGCGCTGTCTGAGAAATGGCTGGCAGACCTGGGCACTGAGGCCGGGGAGGGAGGGGCCTGGGCCAGACCGGGCTTCTTAGGAGGGATAGGTGGAGGGTTGCCCCTGTCTGCCCTAGGGATGGTTGGTGATCTGATCCCCTGTGGTAGTCCTCCTCCAGCGGCCCTTCCGATGACGGGAGACAAGGGCGCCGCCAGGCTGCGGTAGTCTGTACCGAAGGGGGAATTGTTCGGTGCTGCGAGCTTCGCCGTGGCACCCTGCTGGACGGTGGTGAAGCGAGACAGGACTTGAGTGACGGTGCTCCGGGCCATCTGCTTGACTGGGCTGGCTTCTACGGAGGAGCTCACAGGGGAGACTTCCTTGGGCGAGAGGGGAGGCACTGCGACCTGTGCCTGAGGCTCCGGTTCAACGGTGCCCTGGAACTTGTGACGAGCAGCGTGGAAGCGCTGGTTGATCCCGGCCTGGTAGGGAGAGTGGTAGCTACCAGGGCTCGGGCTGCCTGGTGAGCGTTTGGCAAGGACAGGCGAGGCGCAGGGGGAGGAAGGAGGGAGAGTGGAGGGGGAATTTTCACCCCCATTCTGTAGGCAAATCTTCTCTGCGTGGACGTTATCTGCACCATTGTGCCCGTTGGTCTCCATCTCCATCAGACAGTGACCGTTGACTTTAGGCTGCACAGGTTGCTGGTTTCCGTCTTCCTCAATGTCCTCAACCTTAATAGTGTCTACTGCTGTTTTTCCTGGATGAACTTTTGTGGCCCACTCCTTTTCTTGTGCCTCCACAGGAACTGAAACTCCCCCCCTCACATCTCTCATCACATTTGTTTCCTCCAGCTTCCTCTTCAGCTCTTCTACCTGATCACAAAATGGGGGAAAAAAAGATCAGTCATAGAGGAAATTGCTTAAGTGAGTCAGAGTATGTAAAATGTGCAATCTACTGCCACCTGCATGATGAATGTGCTCAAGTGTTCACACCTGTTGTTGTAGCTGACAGCAGTGAGCTTCCTCCTTCTTCAAACGGGAGCGGAGCTGCTCTCGCTCTGTGTCAAACTCAGCCAGCTGCTCCTCGACCCTCGCCTCCATTCTCAGGGCTCTCCTCCTCTCATCCTCCAGCTCTTTTCTCAGGGCTTGACAAGCCTCCTTCTCCTGCGTGAGAAAACGTGTTCACACAGTGTAAAGTATAGCCAGGCTGTACATTTGTAACAACGGAAAGGAAGGGAATACATTTGTATGCTCGGAAACAAAATGTTAATACCTTGTCCAGTTTACGGCCCAGCTCAGTAAGCCGGTGACCCTCCTCCAATGCTCTGGCGCTTGCCCACTTGCACTCTTTGGCCAAAGCACAGGAGAGCTGTTTGTGCTGAGCCCGTTCTTCTTCTAGCTGGTCAGTAATCCGCCGCTGTTCTTTTTCCAACCGCCTAACCTGACTCCGCTCAAACTCCAGCTAGAAAGACACAATAAACGAGCCTGTCAGAGGTAGTAAACACTGTTTTACTGGTGGATGGTATTTCAGTTTTTTGCTGCATTCACACCACCACTTGGAAGCTGACGCAATTTAGTCCGCTCTCCTATGAAAAAGCAATGTTTAATGTTTGTGCACGACTACACAACATTGTCATCAGTCCATCTGTTATATACTTTCTTCTGCAACTTAATTTTGTGTCGAAGCACAAAACAAAAAAACAAACTGGTTGTGGGTTTGTCCATTGTACAATTTTTGGGACATAGAAGCTTCACTGAGAATTTTCTGCAAATATTCAAAGCTTCAAAATTCAACTTTTTTCAGTGCAGCTGATGCAACGTCTTCTTCCTCTTAAAATAATGACACAAATCCTGACGCATTTGAATACGGTCTTGGACGTCAACTACCATGGCAATGGAAGAAGCTTTGAAGCACTGAAGTCAGCCCTACTGGTTTGTCGCTGCAGATTTTTATAAATGCTGAGTGCTTGAAAGCTCAAAGTTTCTCTACTTTTGGAAAGTAGTTCCTCTTGAGCTTGAACCTAATAAAGACCATAATCCCTGTAGTGGAAAATTTTCCAGAGGTTCCTGGTCCCTGGGGACAGTTCTTGTGGTGGAAACGTGACTTACTAAAACAGTTCTTTTAAAACTCCATGTGTTGAAATGTGGCTATTAAATCGAAGGCACCTGTTGCTGTAAGCGCTCCCTCTCCTTTTCCAGGATGTAAGTGACATCATCTCCCTCTGCTGTGTCCTCAGCATGCTTCCTCTTTTCCTCCTCCAGATCCGCAATGACCTGAAGCCAACACAGCGGGGAGACAGAGAGTCGGGAAAGACATTATCTCACATGAGTTTGCTCTGCTTGAAATGAAGACTAGTAACAGTTATTCTGAAGCAATATAATTACTACATTGTAAGCAGCAATGATTGCAGTTAAGCTAAATGACATCAACAACTACTACTCATCTAAATATCATGTTCAGCACTGGCTGAAGAGAAAAGTATAGTTTTCAGTCAGAGGTTTTATAAAAGCCTAAAATGATGCGTGCTTTGTGTTTGTTCAGTTCAAAAAGACCCGATGGGAATCATTATGTGCGACAGAAATTTAAACATTAAAGTGGTATTTGAATACTAATATAATAAAAGGGCCTAATTTAATGTTGATAGTAGACTTTTAAATATTTTTTAAAAAACTTTTTTTTTGTCACAAATCTACTTTACTGTCTAGTTACTTTAGTGTTTCATGTAAAACTAATGTGATAAACACATGAGATTACAGGAATTTTGTGATCTCACACATTGCTCATATTGTCTATGGGTGGCACTCATAATGAAGAGGAGACAGTGACGTGTTGTTTCAGGACTTTCCTTTAAAAATAGTGCGTTCACACTCTCACACTCATCTCAAGCTCCCATGAAACAAAGGAAAAACTGAAAATGTGACATCAGTGTGCAGTTATTTCATAATTCTTCTTTCACGCTTGTTACCCTGCACCTGTGAAAGTGCTTTGCATGTGTTTGGAAATCCATGCTGAAAACAATGCTGTCTTTTTTTGTTTTTTTTGTTTCTGTACCTGGGGAAAAAGTCTCCAGAAAACAAAAGGTTTGAATGAAGTGGGATGATGTAATCAAACTTGTTTTGTATACCAACATTTTGCTGTCAGACTTTGTTATATACTTTCAGAAATCCCCATTGCAATTTACTGGTTGCCTTCTACATTCATGTTTTTCATATATTTTCCAACATTGAGACCAGCTTTTCTCTCTTATGTTTGACATTTTTTTTTATCCACATAAGGAACCAGCTCGTTTCTGCCTCCCTTCATTAAGAGCCACACATCCACACCCACCCTTCTGTGCCTGCTCTCTGCTGCAGCCAGCTGGGCCAACATCTTCTCCTGCATCCTCCTGCAGTGGCTCACCACCAGTTTGAGAACCACCAGAGGGTTGGAGGTGGAGGAGGAACAGCCCGAATCCTTGTTCTGGCCTCCTACAGCCTCACTGTCTCTCTGCAAGGCTAGGAAGGGGTCGCTGAGGTTGTACCTGCCATACCGCTCCTGGATAAACAGCTCTTTACGCTGGGCCTGTAGAGATGGGAAGAGAAGAATGAGGAGGAGTACTCAGACAGGTGGACTGAAGGTTATATTGTAGGAAATTCTTGGCTTATTTATGCTCTGGCACGAATGCTGTTATTTACAGAGGGATTTAAAGTTGGCTGTAAAAAATGAATCTTCTCTTGGATCGGTTTTCTGGCTTCTCAGACATGTCTGCGTCTCAGCTGTTACTAGATGCTGAGTCCAGTCGGTGCATATTTGAAGAGACATTATTAGCCATGTACACAGCATTGCTTTAGGGATGACAATGCTGGCAGTCAAAACTTGGTCCAGACTGAAATATCCCAACAACTATCGGATGCCATGAAAGTTTGGAACAGAAATTCCTGTTCCCCAGGGGATTACTCCCAATGACTTGATCGTTTGGAGGGAAATATCTCAACATATAAATTGGTACACACATTCATGTCCTCCTCAGGATGAATCGTAATACCTTTGGTGATCTTAAGTTGGGCATTTTACTATACCGGTCTATGGGGACTCGCTTTTGCAGCCAACCCCAAATGGCCATTTGAGGAACTGCCTATATTGGCACTTCTGCATTGGCTCCATTTTTTAGGCACTGAGGTTGCCACTTGTTACAGCCTCAGAGATGCTAGCACGTCTGTAGCTAGTCTACCTTCTGCCTCAAATTGCAGACTAGCGAGAGCACCAGTATATAGTCTGCAATGGTCCTCAAAGTTTCTATACAATTGGTCAAATTGAAGCCTAGGTGCAATTATTTTAAGCTGGCATTATCAGCTGAAAAACTGAAATCCACCCCACTGAACTTCGAAGTCATAACATGACATAAAGGTTTTACTTAGCACATACTGCTGTTGTATCGCCCCCATTTAAACTAGAGTTTAAATTAGAGTGTTAAATGATCAGCAGATAAAAGAAGGGGAAGAGAGGGAGAGGAAATGCATAAAAATACATGAGAAATAGTGCTAGCAGGAAGAAGGAGCAACAGATGGTGAGTGTCTGTCTATCTTTAGCAGGACAGCTGCTCTGGACTGAGCTTTGGCCAAGGCAGACCTGTTCTCTGTTTAACTCATGACAAAGGAGGGATAATGGCAGCAAGACATTTCAGGTTCAGCAGATGCCTTTGGGCCTGCCGTGAAAAGGGGGTGAAGTGTGTGAGAGAGCGAGAGAGAGAAGGGGAGAGAGAGGAGGAGGGCTACAGCCAAGCTGGCAATGTGTCTTAGTGAGGTTTCAACAAAAGAGGATCAAGAGATTACAGAGAACAGTATCCTCTCTAGCAGGGTGAGGACAGCGCTCCTGATGACTGATATCAAGATTACTTAGGAAGAAGATGTGTAGATTGGCCAGCAGAGCATTATTCAGCCGACTCACCGTCTTACAGAGCATTTAACTGCTGACTGTGTGTGAGTTTTACACTGGAATACCACGACCCTCCCAAACTGCACTATATTGGAGTAGAACAGTGGCTACTTGGCTATCCATTGATAGCACTGATATTATTGTTGAATGAACAAAGACAAACAGGGGGCGGGTGATGCTATGGCTTTGTCACCGTCACCGGTGTCACGCTCAGCCATGACATGGACTTCGCAACACTGTCAATACTGTCATAACTGTTTTAGCATGATAAAAAAAGTGCTTTACTGTGGCTATGATAACATGCAGCTGGAGGGCTAAACATACACTCGAGTTACATGGAGTTAGATCCAGTAACTACTGTTTTCCTCACTAATGCGACAACAACAACACGTGGAAGGTAAACAAAGCAAGTTGTCTGCAAGAATCAACACAAACGTTTTCATCTACTCCTACCATCCGAGGAAGTGAAGACCCAGTGGATTAACTTTATTTGTGATGGAAATGTCCCCACAACAACTGTAAAAATCTCATAGGCTATGTGCGCTAACCGTTTGACTTTTTCCACGAGGGTCAGCAACAAAAAAAGCAGAATTTGCTTTAAAACACCAGCCCAAGGATGGATCGTGTAAAAAAAGAGTAAAGTAAAAGCAAAGTTTAAAAAGGGAACCAATCTAGATACAGATGGTATCATTATTCTATAGCCATTACATTGTGCAATCAACATTTACTTCATAGTTCGTAGTAAAGAAACTGCAGCCACATCACGTCTGATACTTGGCCCACTTAATGAGGTGCGTGTTGGATTGGTGCATAATATTGTCAAGAGAAATAATTTATAACTTATTATCTAAGGCTATTTGAAACTAATTCAAAAGTCCACCATTTGGAGCGATAATCAAGGCATTCTATCATGGCTGACATGTTCATACAAAAAAACACACTTTATCAAAGCAATTTAATTCTTATTATTCTAAGTAAAGCCAGTTAGATCAACACAGGCACTGATGATGGCTGACTATGGACAGAGAACCGAAGTTCAAACAATATTCCACAACAGATCAGAGGCTTTGTGATTGTCATCTTCAACATGTGATGTGGCACAAGGAGAAGAGGGCAAGGCTGCGAGGCTCCGCTGCCGTTATTTGATCCAGTCCGCTGAGGATGGTGTGAAGGCAGATCAAACGGCATGGAGGGGTGAAACAGGAAAACACAGAGTGCCCAGGAGAATTCAAAAATGCCTCTCAAATGTGGGCAGTATCTAAAGCTCATTGACCACATAGCACATTGACAGTAGTCTTGTGTGCGAACCTTGTCATCACTATTATGTTATACAACAGAGGTTTCACATCTCATTGATATTGAAAAACCATGACATTTGTCTACAAAATATGATTCATAAAGAAACTAGAGCAAAAATGAGAAGTCAGTTCGCAAAATTTCATACTGCTCATCAATGTTTTAGGGTCGGTCTCTTCTTTCTCTAAAAGGTAGATATTCAGTTTTGAAGAAAAAACACTTCAAAGAGAAATCTGTCGACACACTTGGCCCGCAGCCCATCCCTGTTCCCGTCAATGACTGTCTGCTCTGATGTGTCACTTTTACGGTCTTAAATTAAATAAGCTTGGATCAGGTTTTCCATTCTTGACCCTAAGCACTTTGCCCGAGGATATATACTCAGACTTGAATCACTGCAACTATGTGCAATACTAACAAAACAAAAAAGTGTAAGTCGCTGCTTTGCCTTGTTATTTCCTATTTATTCAGTCTGCACACATTTCTATAACTGGGTAATTGGCCTTTAAATTCTCTGTTTTTTTTCTAAATCACAAGACCTCTATTAACACAAACTCTGTCTCTTTCTCAGCTCCCAGTCCAGCCCGTCAATGCACACAATGAGGTACACTTCCACAACACAAAGGAAGGCTGTTTTCTTCCCCACCAATCTTGCAGTGCTGCAGAGAGGGTGAAGGAAGCGAAATGAGGGATTACAGGAAACACGTTTCTAACATTACTTTTTTAAATCTTAACACCTAAACCTACCAGTGCTTATTCATTACATCATACTGCACGTGTACAATACCCATAATCATTCAGAGCATGTCTGCTATGCATCACAGTCTACCTCCATTATTCATGCTTTTGTCTGCTGGCTACAGTTCTTGGCAACCTGTGTATTTTTGCTTGGGAAGTTGTCTTCGTGCCATGGCTGTACTGGTTCCAATCCAGCTTATCTTTTGCTGACACATGCCTGTGCTCCTTCAGCCACGCGGTGTTGGTGACAAGATCTGCGTAATACTGAGGGAAAGTGATATATGAACTTCTTACCCAGGAGTCCTGTATATTATATTGCTGCTTAGAGAGATTGCTAAGTACCATGAAATGCCCATGAATGTACTTAATGTTCCCTGTATAGAGACTGGATATCTGAGGAATACTATCCATCATTAACAAATTATTTTGGATGAAATGCAATGAATCAGTTGCTGGAACTTGGCTCTGATAGTGGCCAATGGCTGCACTGCCTCCAACAACACTGCTTTGCATGGATCTTTCACACACAAAGTCAGAGTAATGGCATTTGGTACCAGAGATCATTTATATATAAAAGGTCCCATAGTATGCTACATTTTAGGCTGTCGACACATAATTCTTCTCATCCTGTCCATTGCTGCAGCACTGCACATTGCATTTTAGTGATTGTCTCTTTAAGGCCCTCCGTATGAAAAACCCCATTCTGCTCTTATTGGTCAGCTGTCAAAGGCCTGAGCAGACACTGCCCACTGTGTTTCTGCAACAGCCCTGCTGGTGTTTTTGCAACCATAAACTAGCTGGAGGCATCTCTGAGGGCGGTGACTGCATAGTTATGACCACCTTGCGGAAGTCCTGACGGCTAATTTGAACGCACAGTTTCTGAACATGGGCTCTGTGGATTAGGCGTTTTGATACAGTCACAGTATTAATATAGCACCTAGATCTAATCAAAAATGCAGGAAATCCAACTTTCTGCATTATGGGACCCTGAAGCATTAAAGCTCTTTCCACCAGAAACCATGGTTGACCTCTAAACTTGAAAGTTAATTAAAAGCCTCATTTCCATATTTGAGTCCCCCTTTAACCTAAAGTAGAGACTCATGTGCCTTTCTCAAAGCAGAGTGACTACTGGATCACTGCAGGGCTTTGTGTGCCAAATACGAGCATTGCCAGAGACTAACTTCCTTTTGAAAGCCACAGTGTGAGCAGCTGCAAAAGTGAGTCACAAGGGGAAAAATGCAGCGGATAGTTAGAATGCCAGTGATAGTTCTGCATAATTAAATATAGAGCACCACAGAAAAACCACATCATTAACCTCACATCCTGTACTTGGACTATTTCCTGTAAAAAAATCAATGATAAGAAAGTTAAATTTTTAAAACGCTGAGAACGGCAACTACACATAAAAACTTTTAAATACTTTTCACCAGATGAACCAAAGGCATGATAAGCAAAGCAGTGAATGGTGTTATTACCATGGTGATTTGTGGTTGAGCTAAACATTTCTCACATGTCACATGTAACGGTGACACATCAGTTGAGACAGACGTGAGCAACATGACTGAACCTTCTATAATTACTGTAGGTCCATGCCCATGTCTTATTGTTGGAATGAGACTACAGCCACGTTAGCAGCTCAGTGAACCTGTACTTAGACGTGGCAGCGCTTTTTGCAAAATGCTAATGTCAGCATCTTAACTTGCTCAGTTACAATGACCACATGCTGTTGTTTAGCAGCAATGTTGATGTTCACCAACTTACTTTAGAGTGTTTGGTTTGCCTGAGACTGATGTGAACATAATTGTTTTTGCAGGTATTTTTCTGTAAATTTTTGACCTGATGATGGCCCTAGAGGTGAAGTGAAAGGGTCACCAAAGTCATTAGGATTCATCCTCTGGGAACTATGAATGTCTGGGCAAACTTTGGTGCCAATCCATCAAGTAGCTGTTGAGAGCTGTTGACCTGGTGGGGTCTGTTAGGGTTGGGCAATGTCTAACCAACTGTCATAGGACGATATCCGCAGTGAAACATCAGGATGGGCGATGACTTACTACTGTAGTCACCACTGTTTGTCACTTTTGTTGCCAATTATCTCTGACTGTCCCCCGTAACCGAGAAAGACCAACTCTCACATCTCTTCCTGGCAGGCATAGTTAGCCTGCTGTTTATACTGAGAAAGCTAAGCTTAGGAGACGCAAATACCAATGCCACAATTGGAGAGAAACACGCCAAAGGCGAACCGTGGAAATAAAACATCACTTCCACCAATGTAACCGAACGTCTTGGGTCACCAAACTGGGCAGGTTAAATAAGATAGGACAGGAAGATGTAGTGCATTGACCAGCAACAACAACATATTCTTTTCAATTTTGTTCCCATGTCACAAACCCCAGCAACTCTGAGGGGACACGCTGGTGTGGGGCCTTTAAAATCACAATGTTACGATGGCACAGGGCTCAGTAGTCGATGACTGTCGGCCATCAACGGTGGCACCGTCCAGAGGTAAAGTGAGAAAATCACCAAAGTAGAATTAGTCCTCTGTCGACCATGAATGTTAGAACAGCCATGTATCAGAGCCATGCCTGTGGTGTGGCTGAAAATAAAAGTATTACGGGGGGACGTCGTACTGATAACAATTCATTTTCATGTGAGGGCGAGACCCAAGATTCCACATTGCCACTTCCTTAACAGCACAACAGCAGGAAGGTATGAAGTCACCTTTGGCAAATGATGTATCCTGCAGAGATGAGATTAGTTTACCTCCATAAGCTCAGCTTTCACTTAACCCCTGCAATTCATTTCCTGCAGGTCAGTAATTATACCCTTAATTAAAGCGTCCATCAGACTTAACACTGCAGCATTGATCCAATCCCAGATCTGAATGGGTTAACAGTTTGTGCCGATGGAGCCATGAAAGAAGCACAGCCATATTCCTCTCAAGCTCCAGTTAAGGCCAATGTTTATTTGTTCACTCCTACTCTCGCTCACATTGAGTCATCAGGCACCCAGCGTGCTGCAACTCCTCTTGCCTTAGATGGCCAGATCCCAGGAGAGATGTAGGAATGTGGTCTAGACACAACACATGAACATTCAGCAGCCGACTTTCTTAAACGGCTGCTGTCGAGTTCACTGGCTGCCTCTCCAGTTTGTTCTTTCAATGGTGCATTTTACACCAGGAAAGTGAATTGCATTCCTAGACCGTAATGGCTGTAAATCTCAAATATGAAATAGCTGGAATGAAGTCTGCAGCCTTGCGGGAATATTTTGCAGAAAAACACTCCATCATTAATTCGCTTATTCACCGCTTATCTTAAGTTTGTGGTTTATTAACAGCATCACAGTGACAGTGTTTACCGAGTTAAATTCACAACTGTTTAAATAAATGACAAAACATCCCTTAAGTCCCTGCAAATAGTTTCTGAAAGCAGCAGTATGTCGGCCTGCAGGACACAGCACAGCAAAGGACAGAGTGTGGGAAAATAGCCTGACAATCCTTTAATTGAAATGCAGCATTAATCCTGCCAAAGTAAGACAACTTAATGTTGGAGCTAGCTGCTCTGTGTCAAACTGTGTGTGTAAGTGTGTGTGTGTATACTCTACTTTGTGGCTATTTCTAATTGAGTTAATGTTCAAGTTAACTGAGACGCATCTACTCATTTAAAGTTATGAAAAGGATGAAATATGAGACAGTGCCTCGAGAGATCTACTCCATTCTCCAGAGGCACAGACACTTGTTTGTTGCAAGCAAATTGGATGGATCCAGAGGAATTTTAACTTCACAGACGTGGCTTTGTCATTTCTTTACAGAGAACCTTTCTTACAGGAAATGAGAATTACTTTGATTAAATCTGCAGCATATTTTCTTCTTATTTTGTTGCCAGATCCTTATGTATGGATCCTTATGATTACACGAACAAATGCATGACTGTGATGCATTCAAAGCATCCATAACTCTATATACCCATAACCAACAAATCTCAACAGGCATCAGCCATCCAGTGTAGGTTTGTGCAGGCCTACCTCCTGTAGGCTTTTAAAGTTGGTAGTTTGTTCTGTCATAGAGAATTGTGGCTGTAGTTGAAAAGCTGTATCGAAATGTTCACAGAAACCTCCAAACCACAGCTGCTGTTTCTCTGACGTACACTATTTGTATTAGTCACATACAATGTGACAGCTCTTGCGTACGTTTCTCATGAGTTGCCAATGTAAGAAGCTCCACATGCAAACTACCAAAATAAGCATGCCATGTTGTGGCAATATGCTGCAGCAGTGGTTTAAGAGGTTTATTCTGATACTTCAAAACTTTTTCCTTGCTGTGAAAGACTCTCACCATTAAATGGCTCCATATCTAAAAACAGCCACTTTAAAGTCTAGAGGGAGTGTGTGTTTGATATTAAAAAGACAGATTTGTGCAGCGCGAATCACTTGAATGTTATATTCATGTAAACAGCTCCATTGATAGGTACCTTCAGGGCATCAATGACCAGGTCCCGCGCCTCCAGCTCTCCCTCCAGGATGCTGAAAAGCATCAGCAACTCTGGCTTGGTCATACTCTCCATATTCAGCTTGGACTGTGAGGACATAAGATAAAAAAAAGAAGAACTTGGTTGGTTTGGTTTGGTTTAGTTCTTAAAATTGAGAACCTTTATATGAAACCTGGAAAACTGTTTAAATTCAATCTTCAAAAAAAGGCCTGGTGTTTTCCAACAACCCTAAATCAGACATCCAGACAGACATCTGATCTAACTGATCTCGCCCACTGATTTATGAGCTTTGTGTGGATATGTAGTCATTATCTTGGGGTAGAAAGTAATTTCGAAGCGCAGAACCAGTGTGCAAAAATGTAGTAACATTTTTCTCCTGTTTGAAAAGAAAACAGACAGCTGATGTTAGGTGTAGTTCAGAGCTGCACTGCATAATAAATCTACTAAAGTAGTCAAGGTGTGCAATATAGCTCAAGCAAAACATGAAAATAATACCTAAATAAAAAAAAGGAAACTACTGTCATCCGGGCACATTAAATAACTGCACAATTTACAGCTGCAACAGTACAACTCAGATCTGAAGGCTACATTTTCCATCTAAGGTGCATTTCATTTTCCTAGCGTGTTTTGGATATTCCAACTCTTTGAGGTGACAAAAATATGGCAACACCACAAGCCGACATGTTCATCAGGCACAGATGGATCATCACACATCAAATAAGAGAGAGTCAGCTTCCAGCATCCTACTGTAGCTGTCCCACGTCTGTTTACAGTCAACTGTTAATGTGCGTGTAACTTAACTTTCAAGTTTAATGAAAATAATACCAAATCACTTTGTTTTGCTTTCCCGCTGCACGTCCCATTCATAATGTCTCTATGACAGTTGATGTGGTCTCTTTGTAGTGTCCCTGCACTCTAATCTCACAGCTGTGTTGGTTCTGCTGACAAGCCCTGCGGTGTCCACACCTCAAACATCCAACCACACACTGGCCAAGTGAACGCATGCGGGCCGCTCTTTGAAATAAGATCAAAGCTGTTGATGTTCTTACACTAAGCATGCTTTGTCGGATGAGAATCGTCGTGTGGGACGTGTAGGGATAGAAGCACGCTGCACTGGCTGACTAGTTAATAACAGAAGTAAAACTCCAGCTCGATCCACCAAAACACTCTCTCTGACGAACTCTCTCGCTGCCGTTTACTTGACTTCGCTCAACACCTGAACTAGCCTTCATTCAACAAGCCCGGACTCCGAGCACTGTGCGGTCACCACAACTTTCCACATCATGAAGTCATTCGGAGGGGGTGGACTGATCTCTTGGAGCACTGGTCGCATAATGAGACACAGGAGCCACCGACCTTTCATATCAGAGCTAGAAGCTACAATATTTTGCAGGAATCTTCAATAACTTCTGCAACAGGGAAACTTGTTGCTAAACTGGTGCTGCAGATGAGCAGGACAGCATTGAAATACACTGTGAAACGTGTGCAGAGTTGTGTGCAAAACTGAGAAGAGGAATAACCCTGGTGAACTGCACCTACAGCCTAATCCCTACAGCAGCGTCCTCTCACAAAGGAGGCACACAGTCTTTCAGTCCTGCCTTCACCAGCACTCATGGTCTGTGGCTTAACCACATGGGTAAAATGCTAATTAAACTGCAGCGTACACACCTCCCTCGGTTTTGGTTTTACAGGCTTGCTTGCTAATTTCACAGGCCGCTGTAATCACTGTGAGAAGAGTGTGTGCAGTGTTATGAGAAATGTCTGGCCCAGCGGGAGCCTACATGTGTCATCACGCTTGTTTGGATCCTCATATTATTTCACCTAATTCCCAACCGAGTTGGAGTTGGTAATCACACAAACACTGAGAGATAGCATGGGAAATACAAATGTTCCCACACGTTCTCCGTGGCTCCACTTCCGATCAGGAAAGCCTTGTGTCCATAATCCTTTTATCCATGTTTGTTTTAAGCCCGGTCAGCCATGTGCCTCGTCTGCAACACTGTAACCTTATTAAAAACACACAGCAGCTTTTACTGCAAAAACATATGCTTCACTCCAGGAGGGGGCCCTCAGTTTCTGAGTAGATGTTTATGGCTCTTTAATGTGTACAGCAAATCATATCACCCAAACCAACTTAGTCGCAGGACTGTTTTCAAGTCAACTGCTCACGTTGAACGGCAGCAAAAGTTACACTAACAATTTGCAGGTTATTTTTAGATTTCAGTGGATCTAGTAGTTTTCCCCTCACATCAACTTCCAGCTGGTTTTACTAGGAAAAACACAGTGTGTGTGCACGAAAAACATGTCACAGACTGTAAAAACCTCTTTGGCCCACAAACCTGAACATGGCATGAGGGTCAAGTGAGGGGAAGTACAGCCTGAGAGGTCTGCTGCATTTCCTTGTTGTGGTAATCAGGATGTGTGACCAGATGCAGCATGTCTGGATGCTAAATTGGATTTTGTGGCCAACCTAATTTTGTGTGTAGGTCAGCTTGCTACCTAATGGCTTTGATGCAACCTCGTCTTAAAATATATAGCCTAAGTTAAAAACGAGTAAGTTTAACTAGATTGTTGAGTAACACAAGCGTTAGTTACTTAACAACTGGAGCCAATGGAGATGAATTTAACCAGCAGAAGAAGAAGAAGAAGAAGAAGAAGAAGACCAAACGGCCATCAGCGTCTCTTTTCTTCTTCGCTGAAAAGGTTTTTTGATGAGGACAGCCGACATTTTTCACGAACAAAACACATTTTCGTGCCATTTTATCTTAGAAGAAGATGCAGTCCAAGCGGTTCGGCCTGTAGCCTCTAGACTACTTTTGCTAACTTAACGTTACATCTTTTTTGTGTGTGTTCCTCTTCTTTTGGACCAAAACTGTAAACACGACAAAAACACGGCGAAAACATCGTCTCCACTTTAACACGAACAAGTTTTCTGTCGGACTTCTTACCTTCATATGTCCCTCTGAGGTATGTGAAAACTCCGGCATGAACTTTTTCTCCTGTCAGGAGATTTGTTTCACTTGATTTGCGTCCTCTGATCCCGACGCAGCGGGACACTGAACGACCAAGCGCTGTTCTAACTGGCAGCAGAGACAGCCAATAAGCGAGGCAGAGCTCCGGACGCTGACCAATGGGAGGCGAGCTTCTGGGAAAAGGGGGCAGGAGCAGTGACGTCCCACCTCTTGGGTTTTGGTTGGGTTTCTTTGTTTAGCAGTTCTTCAGCGGCTGCCTCTTCTTCAAGGATTTCTCATGGGAACGTAGAGCAAGTTATTTAATGACTTTACACTGTTTTACCGGACAAAATGTTAAACTATGACATACGGTTTGTTTGTGGACGTTATAGTGACGTTATTGCACTTTTTTTTAAGTATTACATTGTTGTTGTTGTTGTTGTTGTTGTTGTTTGTTATGATACTTTTCCTACATGTCCAGAATAATTCTTTGAAATTTGATGCATTGATATTGTTTATAGTTATCATGTTATTTGAGGATGCAGTGGTGCATAGGCCCTTATAATACTTTACTTATAGTAACACTAACCCTATTTTCAACCACCTGGTCTGTTAGGTAGTTAAATCTCTAAGAATGCATCAAATTTTAGAGATTGATCATGTTTTGGTAACCGTAATCTGAAAAGTAACTTGTAACTACAACTGTTAGGTGGATTTTAAAAATGGTATCCGCCTCTTAAGTTTAGTTGCATGGGAATATAAAGCATCTGAAAGTACTTAAATATAATTTTGAGGTACTTAAACCTATGTATAGCACTTGAGTTAAGGTACTTACAGTCATGGAATGTAACTAAGTACATTTACTCAAGTACTGTATTCCACTTCACTACATTTTGCAGGCAGATTTTATACTTTTACTCCACTATATTTACTTGATAGATTTAATTACCAGTGACATTGTATGCTGCATCGGAGACAAAGTAACACTTTTTTTTTTCTTTTCCAAATATCTTTATTGGTTTTGCATAGAAATTAACAACATTCACAGACAGCAGTACAAGTACAAGTACTTTGGGTAATTACTTTATTTCCGCTGATGAAAGGATGAACATTTGATTTGATTCAGTTTAACATACTTCAATCCAATATTGGGCACAACCATGCACAGAAAAAAAGTATTAATAAAGGAACTAAAAATAAAAACATGTGACATAAACAATGTGTTATGCATAAAAATGAGGCATGACACAACATTACAAAACACAACTCCATACTGCAGAGGCAATGAAAGTTGCATTATGTTATAAATGTCACCACATAAACCATCTGTTGACTACTTACATGAATTATTCAAGCATTATTAATCTTTCCAGCAAAAGCTTCCCTTGCATTGATTCCTGGATTTGTGGGATTACAGTATTATTGACTGCCATCTGGTGGCACAGTCACTGTAAGAGCCAGAGTGGTTGGTCTGTGGAGCTGCAAGATGTCTGTGTGCTTAATGGGGAAGGCAAGATAAATGTCGATGGGTTCACCTGGGGAAATCAAAAGCTTTAGAGTGGTAGGTGAGCTAATATGACAGCCCGCCTCAAACTCTAAAAGCGCTTTCAGGAGAGGAACAGTTGGAGGTATTACGGTGAGGTACCCTGTTATTCTGTGATTTCAGTGACACACTTCACACAACTCCCTGTGTCTTATTAGCAGCACTGAACACAAACTCGACTGTGGGGGTCTAACTCTATAGGGGGAGGATACAGCTGTGTTGATGGGTTTTGTGTTGTTGTCAGCTGTGAGGCACAGAGCTCCAGGTGCCATGCGACAGTGATCAGATGAGGTATCCACTGTCCTTTGAGCTGAAAATGTAAGGCTGTCCCAACCGCAAGCTGGAGCCCTTTCTGTAGTACATAATAGCTGCCAGTAGAGTGCAATGCTCCCACAACTCAAGTTAGGGTAACCACAGAGGTTTAATCACTCTGTCCACGTGCAAGAAATAGTACAGAACTACAGGCTTTTCCTCATAACTGTGGGGGAGCACAGTGGGCAACCCAGCACTCATACTTTTACTGTCTAACACATTCATTATGATTAACTTATAAGATATAATCATCAAATACTCAAGCTGTGATTTAAGATTTAACACTGCAATCTCACAAAAACACAAGTGCACTTTGGTGTAGCAATTTGGCTGCAGGTTACCAGGCACACCACCTCGTGTCGGAGCTAAATTGGCACGACACGCACAAATGAGCCTCCAATCTATGACTGTGCAGCATCTTTGTGTCTGTTTGGTAATTGCGTCCCTTTTTTCTCCCTCTGCTATCTTGAGGGTACACAGAGAGCAAAGTCAGAGAATTGTCACTCCTGATAGGCTGCTGGTGCAGGGAGCCTCTCCAGCCTTAATAGAGAGTCTCTATTTCAGGCTCTTCAATTAAGCTGCTCCGTTCAGCCCGCTGACTGGCTGCTGTGGAAAATCTGTGTCCTCAGAGTCTCCGTCCTGTGTCCTCGTCTCTCCCCCTGCCAACAATATAAAGTGTGAAGTTTTCCATTTACTCGGGGCAAAGGTCGCTGGCATACAATTTGAGATTCTAGAAGGATTCTATCAGCGCGGGCCCGTGAAACCAGAACATTTGTAGAGGCTGATGTGGAATGGAATAGAGGAAGACATATCAAGAATATAGAAATATTGGTTTGGTTTGAGAAATGCAGTGATGTTATTGCTTTTACTCAACTACTGTACTTTAGTTCAAAAGTTAGATCTTATGACTTTACTTGGGTATTTCCATGTCATTCTACTTCATACTTTTACTCCACTACATTTCAGAGAGACATATTACTCCACTACATTTGTTTGATAGCCAAAGTTAGTAGTTATTTTACATATGATGAAGAATATACACACAAAACATATGATCAGCTTAAAAAAGATGATGCTTCTGCCTTTTCTTTTGGTACATTGAGGGCATTTTGCTAATACTTTTATACTAAAACTTTTACTTAAGTGACATTTTCAGATCAGGCAACCCAAGGGCCAGAATAAATGTTCTGCAAAAACCACAGATAAGTAAAAACAATTTACATGTCTTTATGTGGCAACTTTACTTTTCCTTAGGTTTAGTTTTCAGTGACAACACTGTGCTTACGCTCTGGTTAGGTTGAGGCACAAAAACCACTCGGTTAGGGTTAGGAAAGAACATCATGTTTTGGTTGAAAAGGCATGATTTGATCGCCACAAACACGACTGGGCATTGTCCCGAAGTCTCCTTAAAAGCATCCAGTGTTGTCACGCTTCCAAATTTTTGAACACAGTGGTCTATACAGATGTTAAAACGCAGAGCTGCGGTCATATGCACATATAAACATGTAATATGCACGTGACTCGTGGGGTTTTCGAAAAAACACAGCGAAAGTGCCCTCTAGGAAGCGACTGGGCTGGTACAGGGCCCTCATTTATTTTCTATTGTTGTAATATTGCTGTTTTTACTTATGTAAAGGATCTGAATAATCCTCCACTGCTGGATGAAAATCGCTCTATCCCCTCTGGATTTCCCTTTTCTGTAATTTGATAAGAAAAAAACTATTTAATGCGGAAACCCTGCAACTCCAGTCCAAAAGAAACACAAGTCAAAACTTTGTTGTGTCAGCACAACTTCTCTCTGTTCTTTTCGTACTTTTTCACACCAATCCGCCCCCCACCCACCCACACACACACACACACACACACACACACACACACACACACACACACACTCACTTCCTTATCTCTACTGACATAATCGCTGACTGAGGTGTTTTTGTCAAGTCCATATCTAATTTCTCCAAAGGTGTCCTGGCTTTGCTTTTAGCGGGCTTCTGAATCCAAGTCCAAACAGAACATTGACATTTAGCTCAGCACAGAGCAGAACATTGTGAAAAAAAGTACACTTTGACTTTCAAAAAAGCTGCTTGGATGATAAAGAATATTTCCGCTAAAGGTTATGATATGTGCTCAGAGAGGGTCTCTTCAGCTGTATGAAAGCTTTTCCAGGTGCCACCAAAAGAAAATGTTTCAAAACTTCCCTTAAAACTCATGAAGCCATATTTACACCCAACATCTGGGGCCCCAATCAAGCCTGAATCAATATACTATGAAACTTCAATCTTCTTTACTTCTGCCATATCATTGCCTGCTTAAGTGAAAGTTTTCCGGCATTCGAAATGAATATTTCATCTCCGTTTCACACCTGGCGCTCCATCGTAGACATAATGTGGAGATGACACACCACGGTGGCACAGACGCGATCAAGGGAGGGATGGAGAGAGGGAGGAGTAAATATAGCATCAGAGTCTTGGCAGGAGCCGACGACAATCTAGGACCTAATCTGAGGCAGTTATCAGCATCTGTTGCCTGGCACCCAGTTCTGTGGGGGTTTTAGTTATTCATCTATTGCTCCATATCTGTCACTTTTTTTTTTTGCAACTGATTCCCCGTACAGAGGATGCGTTCAAGAGTGTGGGAGGATGTAACCTCTCAATACCCCTCAGTGAGTCAGTCTGTCAGTATTACACACACGTCTACGTGCTCAGCTCACCTGATTGCATGCGTGTCGCTGGTAAACTGTTTAAGGCCGGGAAATTGATTTGTTTTGCCACTGGCCATGTTAAATGTAAATTGCCCGAGTGCCTGACCTTGAAGCAGTCCTGATTAATCATTTGCATATCACCGGAGTGGTAATGTGTCTTCAAGCATCAGGCTGTGTCACCATTACTGATGTACACGTACTTGTTCTCTAATCATGTGGCAGGAGCTGGATGTGGACTTTTGTGCCAGGACTTCTTTGTTATTCATGTACTCACTGTAAATGAAGGCAAGTCGCTTACTTACAGCACTTTGATGTAAAGCATTAATTGGCTTCTAAACCCGTGCCAAACTAGGCAAGTGCTCCCTGTTAAGTGCATTTTGACTTCAGTCACTGAAAGATGAGCATGATCTCTGGAGGGATTAACTGAAAAACACATAACCAATCTAATTTATGGTTGAGACAACAAAAAGTCTCCGAGCTTAGACAAACCACAGCCCACTTAGGCATGAGCTGACAACAATGGAGCCAACTACAAATCACTGGCTTACAAGAGAAGAGGGACAAATGGAGGTTTGGCGTGTTATGTGGTGATTTATCAGCACCATGGGCGACATTTGAACCAACTTTTTTGACAAAGGCCTTTTCTCTCCACAAACAAACCCCATCAATTTGGAAGTCCACTGCAGTCTTTGTTATCTTGTGAGTCATAAACCAGGAGTGTGTTGATCAGCATGGGGCTCGGGGGAGTTTTATGACCCTGTCTGGGCTGAATACACCTCAGCTCATCTTCCTGAAGGTGAGTTGTTTTTTTGTAAACTATGCAGGGAGTGTGGCAGTTTTGAGGCACTGTGGGGCCAGCAAAGTTTGATTTAAAGTCATTACAAGAAATGCCATGTTAAACTCGAAGAAGCTTTAAAACCTTGAAATGTGACTTTGTGAGTCCTTTATGATGTGAACACAAGTAATGAAAAGGTTCATTGCTTTCCCTCACAAAAACAGCTGAGCTTAAGCAATTTTGCTGGACCCAATACTTGACCCAATCTCCTGGACTCGGGGAGGCTTCGTGGCATTAAAAGAAGATCAGCTTCCTCTCTGCAGCTGGCAATATAGCATGATCAATAACACCCATGCAGACAACTAATAAAGTCATCAAAGGCATAAACATAAAAGGGCAATGTGACAGTCTGAAGATATAATTACTCTCTCCTGCTCCCAAATGATGCCCAAAGTAATGTCTAAAAACCGCTATTTGAATAAATAATGGCACAAAACGGAACATGCATATCTCTGTTGGAAGAGGCAGCCTGTTTATCCAGGCAACCATCCAGGCTAAAAGCACCAGATAGCAAAATTATGAATGGTAATTTAATCTCATAATGGCTCCTACACTCCAAAAGTCTAATTCCTTGTGTCTGCTCCTCTCTAACAAATATGCAGTGTGAATTTTAATGATGGGTATTGAGGACAATTGTTTTATTCCATTTTACAAAACTCTATTTGTGACTGATCTGGAAAATTATCTTCAACAGATTTGATATAATAACTCAAAGGAGAGCACATGGATATGCACACTGTTATAAAACTGAATTAGATTATCTACTTCATAAGAAATATCCAGGCCGTAAGAACTCAAGAAAGGCCCTTTATCATTTCTTCTCCTGCTTTACAATGCACATTTAAACACTTATCTGCAGAGCAGGACTTTTTCAGAGAGAAGGTTGATAAGAGGCAGCTGATGAGATTTAGCGACTTTTTTTATAGATAAAATTTTATTAAACTTTTAAAAGTGAGAGCACCACCAGAGGTGACTTTAATAATAAAAAAAAAAATACAGCTGATATCTTATTAGTATATGCAGAATTTGTTGTTGATTTAAAGCTTAATAAGAATTCAGTCCATCTGTGACACTCAGCACTAGCAGCTGTCTGCACAGAAAAACAAGATGAGCTTTCATATTCCAGTCTATAGCCAGGCAAGAAATATTCATACTGTTCCCGGAAAACCCCTGGGCATATGTACAATAACAATAGCTTGTAGCAATAGAAAACTTTCTTAAATTTCCACCGTGCAATCTTTGCGCATGGCAACTAGAATGGTTAAAGTTACAGAAAGATCATCGTTACAGTTTTACTAAAACACAAATGTTAATTGCAGGTCTGCGCAGCTAAGTCTCACGGCATAGAGTGAAATAGACCCGCCGATCCACTAGAAGTCAGCATATTAGGGTGACGGTTGGGCTCACCGAGGCGGGAAAAGTACAAGCTGTATGTAGGTGCAGTACCGGGATCAATGGACAAATGCAATTCAATGAGAAAGAAAGACTGCACTGGAGGTGGTTCATTCATAGGACTTTCTGCCAGGCGAGGAAGTAATTATTTTTAAGTGAAACTATGATCTTTTCCTAAACCTAACCAAGTTTGGCGCCTTTGTTTTGAAAATGTTACCAGAAGTGAAGACTTGTTGTACTGGGTTCAGACACAACACGCGATATCAGCCTGATATTAGTCTGACCTGACAGACGCGAGGCATCAGGCACGATGATTGATCGTTTTTTTCCCATGCAGTGAGGCGGACAACAACCAGCAACACATCTTGAGCGCTTCATGACGTCCAGACAAAAAGACAAGCCTGTCAGATTTTGTTTCCTTCTCTTGCCCAGTATTTAACAATGTGCACAGAACGCTCTACCGCTCAACTGTAAACATGCCAAAGCAGAAGAAAAATGTTGTTGGTGCTGCGAGGCATTTCCGAACAAAAGACAGCCTCTATCGTAAACACAGTTTCAGACGTCATTGTTTGTTTACATTCTTGCTTCTGGAAGTTGGTTAGCGTCTCCTTCCCGATGCCATTGCGTAGGTCATGGAAGACGGCAAGCACTGATTGGTTGGGAATGGTTGGCCTCCACAATTTGTGCAATGTATATGTGAGTTGTGAACAGGAATTTTTAAATGTAACCCTACACGCTATTGTAGTCGACCGATGATGACGTTATTCCTGTAAGAAGTAAGCAGTTGGCCAGGCATGCTAAGAGTCGCTTAGACTTCTTCTCTTGTGTTTTTGGTCTTAACAAGACAACACTTGTTAAACGCTTTTTATACATTGCATTGGGTTTAATACAAGCTTCACAGGCCTGCCGTTCACAGTTGCAGTTGTTAAGCTCTCATTGGGAAGACACTGTTGTGGGAAGGGGTTTCCTGAATGGTTAGTTCCTGCGTTGGTACTGAACGAAGTGTGAAGTGTGGCATCGTCCTACATGGATGTGAATTCTAGATCTGTTCATAAATAGCACTATGTAGTCAACAGTGTGATATATAATACGGTTAGTGCTGTAATTACCTAGATATTGGTATTGTTTTCGCCATGTTCATCAAGTTTTCGTTGACATGAAGTTAATGAGATAAACTCTAAATCCCACAGGAGCTTTGTCTGAAAAAGCACTGTCAGTTCTATATTGTTAATCCATATCTGTTTAAATAACATGTTTCTTTAATGTGTATGTTTATCACACTGATCAACAAAAAAAAAAGTACTTTCAGCAGTTTTTCCCCCCTGTATCTGATCGATAGTCAAAGGATAGATTGCCTTTTGAGCTGCTGGAAGTGTCCCACAGGACAAACATGGCAGGGTGTTATTCAGCTGGGGCAGTTCTGAAAGCCAGGCACTTTTCACTTTTATGTTGAAATGGTGGCACTATCGATTCAGAGACACAAACGGTGAGAGCTTTCAAAGTGTCCCTCCACCCCCCTCCGCATCAAAGACCTGTTTGAGGGGATTTGCAGGTGTATCCCTGTAAGAAAACCAAAATCTGAGAAAATACTTGAAGACATCACTGAATGATGTGAAGCAAGTTTTTTTTTTCTGTTTACATGAAGATGAGCAGCAGGTAGCAAATACAGTCTGAATAGAAAGCCGATTTTGTGAGACAGAACAATTACAGCGTGCCTAGATGATATAAGTTTGTTACTCTTTAGTCACTTTCATGACAAGATGTCTTGAACTCATCAAAATATGTGATACTAAACACAATCAAGCCGATATGTATGGCTGGACTTGAGTAAATACCATTCGACTTTGCCTGTGAGTAACTTAATTCGCTCTCTGATGTGAAATCACAGGCTGTGACTGCTCATATAGTGCAGTGTTTACCTCCAGCTTTGTCATTATCACTCCCCAGACAGATTGATTCAAAGGCCCAATCAGACCAGTTGAAGTAGATTGTTGTTTGTATGTCTCTCCAGCATTGGCTTTTCTTTGTGCACTGCCCTCTTTCAGTCCTGGAAATAAGCCACAATTTCTCACCAAGGCAAAGATCCTTAGAGTAAGCACCAAATTTGGTCATTTTCATCAGTAAAAAAAGAACATTGGAAAGTCCAAGGTGACGGACAAATTGTAGAGTGCAGCATTTGGAACAGCTACGAAGAGAAACTTGATGGAAAAGGTTGGGTTTTTATTTTTATTTTTTACAGATTTGAACTGAGTTAATAGCTGAAGAGGGATGAGACATGGCTTTGGAAAAATCAACCGCTTAACAGAAATGGCAAACGGGTGTAGGTATTTAGATAAGGTATTTCCCACAAATCACACACATAACACGCCAGGAAATTGGACACAGCCAAAAATGTCTGAAAATCGCCGCCGAAAAAATTTAAAGTACTCAGTCATACTTCACTCTAATCTAATTGAGTTGGAAATTAAAGCCCCAGAATAAGGTTAGTGACAGAGCTTTTATAAATGAGGTTTAATAATAGCCGAAGAGAATTGGATGTGATGATATCACCAAGTCAGTTTTAGGATTACCTAGTCACATGGAGGGTAAAATACCCCAAGACACAGCAAAGTAAATGGTAAAGTGTTTGGTTTGTTTTACGGGATATGACAATCAAATGGATACAAGTTAGACAATGTCATGATGCATTGTTTGTGAGCAACATGCGCTTGTACACTCGTACTTTAAAGAATAGCTGCACATAAATGTCAGAACAGCAATCTTCTTCACCATTAATGCTGTGAGCCAATTACAGAACAAAGTCTTTTAAAGGTGCTCCATTGAAAACATTTCTCCCTTAATGTAAAAAGTAGCTAGCGAGCTAAATGCTGACTAAGACTGTGTCTGAAACCTGCACTGTCCTCAGCAAAGTGACAGATTGAAATAGTTTGACTTTTAAAGCCCATCAGGTTCAGAGCATGCATGTAGCTCTGAAGTCAAAATCAACTTTGTCCATGAAAATATCACCTAAATGTCATCACAACATCACAGCTGACATCTCGTTGTGTGCGTATGGCCATTGACCCGTGGCTGATTGGCCACAGTCTTCACAACCTGGGACATACTGTACCAGTTTCTTTGATTTTTTTTTATTTTTATGTCGTGTCTCTCCATCTCCCTCACACATACACACACATGCACACACACTTCTTCTCTTTTGAACCTCCAACATGCGAGATGTTCCTTTACGGTTGGTTTAGCGGCTATAACCAAACCCAAAACTTAACATCAGTCCACAGCCAACAATTATTTCTAATAATCGTCAATAATGTTATGATTAATCGATTGTTTGGTCTTTGAAATGTCCAAAAATAGTCCATCCAAAGTTTTTACAGTTTTGTCTTAGCCGATAGTACAAAACTTAATAATAAAACATTTAAGAGGACGTAAAACCACAGAGAAAATCAGCACTTCATCGCACGAGAAAAACTGTTTTAGCCGCAGCAATTTGGCACTGGGGATAGCAACGTCGTCTGTGGACCAGTTGGTTCGCCACTTTGGTCCAGACTCAACTGTTCAATAAACTGCCATGAAATTAGGTACTGATATTCATGGAGCCCAGGGGATGCATCCTCATTACTTCCGTGATCCCCAGACTTTTTTTTATCGGGCGGCACAATGAGGTTGATCTTGATCTGTTTGTTTGAGTGAAATGTTCCAAACTACTAGATAGCCATGAAATTTGGTGCACACATTCATGTTTCCCACAGGATCGATGGCAATCACTCTGGTGAGCCACTGACTTTTCATCTAGTGCCAACATTATTTTATTTCTTTTTTTGAATATGTGTGTGTGTGTGTGTGTGTGTGTGTGTGTGTGTGTGTGTGTACTAGCCTCTCAACCAACTGTTAGAATGCATCGTAGCTGCCGCTGACGCCTCGAGCACTCTGCCCTGGGGTCGCAAACCGCTGGAAGGGCGTCTTTGAAATGACAAGTCGCAGCAAGAGCGACCGGGGCTCACACCGCTGAGACCGGGCCCTACTGGGAATGAGGTTTTGATGTCGTCCGAACCTGTGGATCTGGTGGGAGGGGCTTAGCAGAGCGGATACAATGCAGCAGAGAGAGGTGGAAGGTTTGCAAAGGTTTTGCAGCTTTAATCAACTTCCTTGTTGTTTCAGCACGACATCATTCATTAAAAATATTATTATGGATTTACTCAAACTTGTTTAGCCCGCCTCTCTCCCAGGGCAGTCGAATGGCTGTCTTGCGTCTCCTGCTTTGATGTCTCTGAAAAACTGGTTGCAGTAAATGATGCAAACCATTATACACAAACTAGGTCAAGACAGGGAGACCCAGTTGGGCTTTTATGTCCTCCTGCTGTCACATTTACACCCATCTGCACAGCATTGTGTGCATGTGTGTGCTGCTGTCGCTCATCAGTAAGAGCATACATGCAACTGTAAATAATGCAAAAATAGAAAACACTTATGGCTCCCATATGACATCCAATTCAAGCTGATGCAGGATGACATCTGTCTCATTTGAGCCCATCGAGGCTGATGGTTTTGTCAGCCAAGACTTCTATAATTGAAAATATTCATTACTGTATGTAATTTATTATTTTGTCATAAATCAGCCTTGGAGTCCTTGGACCATTCACTGCACTCATTAGAGTTTTAATTAAAACACTGAACTATGATAACGTTGCTATTTTCTGAAGGTCAGTGACATATAATGAGTGATACAAGTTATCTCTTTTCCTTTAGACACATTTTGCTTCTTCCTTGACTTCTACTCCACCGTGTTGGCACGACTCCAATGTTTGCATCTCCACACATTTACGTCTTCATTTTCAAACAGGCAGTGCGTGCTGTAGTTTTGGAGAAGAACTTCAAACTTTTAAACGTTACTCCGTACTTCAAGTGATTTAATCATTCAGATCCCTGTGTGGTATCCCAGCTCAATTACATGCATTCATATTCAGTGAAGGAACAAAATAATATTGTATATTTTCTGTGTGTGTACTTTAAAGGCGTATATTAATCTAAAAGCACAAAGAACTGTGCCGGCGAATGAGAGCAGAGGAACATAAACAAGCAACTTTCGGAGAGGATAATTTACATCCACATTAGATTGCACTGCTTTAATGTGTAATTGGTTAAATGCTCCATTACGCTAACACACCTGCACTTTCCGCTTCCATTTGCTGTTGACAAATGAGTTTAAAAACTCTGCTGTAAAGCTTCCTATTTATCACTTCAGTGAGACTCATGGCAGTGTGTGTGTGTATATATGCTAATTCCTCCGTCAACCCCCACCTGATTTGAATGTGTTTTTGCGCGTGCTGTTGGCTGTTATGAATTTCACATAGGATTTTATGTGCTGTTTATTTGCTCCGCTGCTCAAAGCTTAAGGGTTCCCAGAGTCGAAATAATTTCTCTCTAAGTGGTGGGCTTCTGTGAGCAGCTGCTTAACACAACAACCAGCCTGATGATGTTGGTCAACGCTGCAGTCAATCCATATTTTGTCTTTCTGTATTTTCTCTGCATCTCCAGCCGGTTTGGATCAATAGGATTCACGCATGTTGCACTGCAGTGTGATTTGTGTTTTGGATAATGAAGCCCTGGCTTGGATCTTTTTGCAAGTGAGACATAAGATGACTGCTCGAAGACAATCAATGCCACTGCTTTCATCTGAACTCATTTATCCACACCCACACCGTCTCTTTGGGTCTAGACTACATCAGGCTGATGGTCTTGCCTGCTTTTCCCTTTTTAAGATACACACTTGTGATTTTTCATACTCACATTGATTCAGACAGCACTGTCCTTCTATTTGTTCTTTCCTTTGTTATTTTCTCACAGCCTCGCAGGCCCACTGCTTCTGCAGCTGTTCGTGCTCTATAATTGTTCAGAGGACACCTGTGGCCCATGTCCACCTCATTGCCTTTACTTCGTGACCGCCACATCCCTCTCTATTTCTCTGCCTTTTAATCTGTTACAATGGGATGCATCGCATTTATGATTTCAAAAAATGCTGACATCCACCTGAATAAATCTGTACTATATCTATCATGAATTTGTGTGTTTTACTTATGAATTGGTGATGCTTGTAGGCTGTTTCTTATCAGAAAAAGACGGATATCAAACCCACTATATTTACATCGCTCCTGCTCATGATAAATATTCAACAGATGGGGCCTGGAAAAAAAGATTACGGGATACCAAACCATCTGCAATCACCATGGGTCACATGGTGAGAGCTGTTTTTATGTATAAGTTATGCAGTGTGAGATGATGGAGAGTAAAACATGAGACTATAGGCTGTTTTTGGCTTTCATCTTGGCATGAAAAGAGATTTTAAATAATGTGAGAGGGATTAGTGTGGTGGAGGAAAATAGGGGTTTGCTGTAGGGTTAAAATCAGCTTCACAACATTTAGGAGAGAAGATCCAAGGCTGAAAAAAAAGGAAGGTATCGTCTTTTTTGTTCAAAGGTACAAGGTTCAGTTATCGTTTTACAACACATGGTGATATAACGAAATACTAATTATAGTCCCTTTTCACTGCTTACAAAACAAAGATGATACAATTTGATGAATAATAAATCATAAAAAATCATTCAATTCATTTTTCAAAACCTGGTGCTCCCATTACCCATTTCACAGGCTACATCATTATTTATTAGAGTGAATAAATGATTTGGTGAGTTATTTGTAAAAGGCTGAAAATAAAACAACATAGACTTGCTTTGAGTCCCAGTGTTTCTGAACAACTGATGTCCTGAAGTCCAATATTCACTCTCCTCTTAGCTCTGTTTTGGTCTTTACCAACTCCTGCTGGGGGAAAAATCTGCCTCTTTAACTGCTAAAAACTCCAATATGTTCACTAGCTTTTCACTATCTTTGTCTCACCGCTTAGAACTTTTGTCAAAAAACAGATGCCTGCTGTTCCCGCTGTCGTAAGCGCTGACTAGATGGAAACGGCGAGAGTAAACCAAACCATTTAAATATGCCTGGTTTAAAATGAGAGGAAGATTTTCTGGCGTATCAAAATGGCCTTCCCTCAATGCCTTGGCTGGGTTGCCAGGTACCACGACACATGTTCCACGCAGACACTTAAAAACACCCATTTTATTTATATCAGTATGAAATTGTGAGATTAACTGCAGAAATTACCAATCAGGAGCACAGCGGGAAAAAGGGTTAAAAATAGGGAGTCGTGTGTGTTGGCAGGTGAGACATATGCACATACGCTTCATACAGCTGAGGGAAACTGCAGAGTCAAATGAAAATTCTCTGTTGCTTCATTAAAATCAATATAAGTTACGCCAACATCCTAAAAAATCCTAAAACATTTCAAGGACTTTGCCCCAAAATAAAGTCTACAACGCTTTTTGTAAACCACAGACCAACTTCTACGATGCACGTTCAAGCATTCTGACTCCAGCTTCCTTTACGGCTCAGTCCAGAGCGCCGTGACGTGCCACCGTCAGCTCATTCAACCAGAGCGCTTGAACAAGTGTCTTTTAATGTGCCCACTTGTGATATCATCCTCCTCCATGATGATTCAAAGTCCTGCACCCTCAACTTCCTGCCACCAAATCAGTTGAAAGTGAGTGAATCTCGACTGTGACCTGGCACCAGTGCAACCTGATTGGCTAGAAATGTGTTGTCTTTCAGTTGTTATAAAGCAGACATTGACTTGACCCTAACCCTAGCTGCCGTCTCTAATGTTTATTGGCCTGAAAGTGGTTTGTCTCGTGTGTTATTACTTCTCTGGTGCCTTTCACATCACACAAAGCAGTGAAGTCATGTAAAAACATCTATTCTCTGGAAACTATGCAACACTTGAGTCTAAACTTTAATCAGTCATATAGTTATTATGATGTGACTGTGTCAGCTGCTCATGAAAGAGTCCAATTTACAAATGCATGGTGCTAGTGAATGCAGTATATAAGAGGCTTCATTGTCAACTCGCTTTAAGGTCATTCTGACTTTGAAGGTAAAGTGATGGTAATAGTCGGTAAAAGTTGAGAGCGCAATTATTTTAATTTCAAGGTACTTTCTAATTCTATCGTATCTCTTCATTTAAACAGCCATGAAAGCCACAAAGGATGAATAGGAGGCTCAACAGAGAAATAACCCTGAATAGCAGTTTCTGACATACTGTAATGATGATCAAACATCTTAACCAAAAGTCTCGTCTTGTAGAGATCTAATCTAATTCCTGTGCCTCGGTCAAAATGAGAAACGGCTCACATAAATGGCAGCAGACGAAGCCTGCATCGGAACCTGTATGGAGTTGGTAACTGTTTAGGTTTAGGGGGCTATAATTCATTTAATGTGACTTCATCCAATCAGCAAGCAGTGGCTGCAGGTGCATGACAGCCAGATGAAAAATACCTTAAAATCTCAGCCATTGCTTTATTGCTGATCAACAGGAATTGGAAGATGAATTATTACAGAAATTATACCAATTTCTGTGTAAGGCTTAAATACATTATAAACACTGATTGATTATACCTGCATTTCTGAATGCCACTTGTAAATTATTGTGTTTGTCTTCTGACCTGTAGAAACTGGAGCTTTACAACCCTCAACAGTATGATTTACTGAAAAGCTTTTCACACAGGAATATGTTGCAAATGAGCACAATGTCTTCTTTTAACTCACACTTGAGGACATATAGTTTAAAGGCGACATTTTATGCTCACTTTCAGGCTCTCAATTTTATTTTGGGTTACTACTATAATAGGTTTACTGCTTTAGTGCTAAAAAAACCCACCAGTCTTCTCATACTGTACAGGGCTGCAGCACTGTATTCCCCCTCTGTCTGAAACACTCTGTTTTAGCTCCTGTCTCTTCAAGGCCACCCATCCTGAATAGTCTCCTCTGATCAGTCAGCTCACAGATGCCTGACCTAGCACCGCTAACAACAGAGCAGCTGTGCCGAGGCATAAATTATGGGAATGTGTGAGTCAGTGACGTAGTGTGATGTCACAAAGTCACAGAATTAAAGGCGGGACTGCTGACAAGGCGCTTCAGGAGCAGTGTTTTCTGTGGGAAAGAGGAGCTTCTGTCTGTGCGGACTCTGACTGTTTAAACATTCAAGATCTTTTACATGTTTTATATTTAAAACACTGAAGGAAAGGGAAAAAAAAACAATAAAGCATGAAAACGTCTCCTCTAAAGCAACAAACCTGTTGGATTAGCATGGATTTAGCAGAGAATACGCTGCACTAAACAAAGCTGAATTACATCAAAAGACACTGCGTTTGAAAAATAGCTGACATGATTATTTGGTTGCAAAGTTATTAGCATATCAGTTTCCTTCTCGGAAAGCATTTTATTCTGTCTCTTTACTTCTTTTTTTTTTTTGTATTTATACTCTTAAGATATCCTTCTTCTTTGAATATTTTAAAGCCTCGACTGTCACCATCTCATGCAAAGCACAGTGAAAAATTGCACATTAGTGTTCTTCTGTAAAGTTCATCTGCCACCCCAGAGGTTTGTAAGTGTCACAAAAGACAGTGGGAATGGTGAAAATGATCCACAGCACAGACAGCGTTATAGCTGCGTTTGGCAGATTTAGGTGACGTGTTAAAAAGAACATCAGAAGTGAAAGAATGAATCTGCTGGAGACTGTGATGGCAAAGTCAAAAATTCAGACTTCATTGATTTATCTATTTCTTCTTTTAACTGTATGAGCTAATATTTCTTTTAAATGTGTGTATGCAGGGAAGACAGTGATGTGTGTGTCTGATTTCTTCTTTAACAAAGTGTCGGGGTGAATCTGCGTATCAAGTGTGTTCAGTGCCGACTGAAAAAGAAGAGGTTACGGTATAAAGAAAGTACATAGCTTTAAAGGAAAAGAGAACATAAAACACCTGCAAATATTTTTTCATTCTTGGACCCCACAGCGACTTAAGATCACAGATCAGACAAAAGCAAGCCGCTTTGTGCGAGAAACCCTGCAACTTAAAAAATGTTCAGACTTAATTCATGAATATTTCACACGATGTGCCAGAACTTCATCTGAAGGTCTGAATGTACTGGAGTCCATCAATAGCCTATCTGTCTTACCACTCGGGCCACACACACTCTCTCTTTCCTTTCTTTCCTTCACTTTGCCTCCCTCGCTCCTCCAACGGCCACACACAAGGCCGTCCATTCAAAGGCCCTCCTCATCCGGCCGCAGCGGTCCCCCGAGGTGCCTGTATGTACAGACCGTGCTGCCTGGGATTGAAGTGGGAGTCGGGAGGGAGAGCCACTGGGGTTCGTTGCTTCTTCCTCTCTGATGACGAAGCTCTATAGGGCTTCCTTTGACACCCACTCTCTGCATGCTCGGAGTTTGATGATGAAGGCTTGTTTGAGAAAAATGATGGCAGAGGGAATTTTTAGTACTGGTACAATACTTGTATAAGAGCCGTTGTGGTTAGTTGTTCATGCAAAAAAAAGTTTTGAAAGCATCTCTGACTAATAGTAATGCTACATCGTAGCTGGACCTGTTTGTTTGTCCAGCTGTAGGGCTGTGCAATATGATGATATATATCATCATTTATTTCATGTGTTGCAAATCACACTCTATGGGGCACTGTTTTTCATAATTTAATGATGCTTCGCGTTCTTTCACACAGCGCTGACAGCAGGACATTTGCATGAAGGCAACACAAACAAACATGGAGGAGAGTGGATGTGACAAAGAGCCGGGTGATTCTGAACAGGAGGAGAACCCTGACCAGCCAAGACAAAACACTTGCTGCTGTGGTTTAAACTTGAAATAACTTATATTTGCTTGTTGCTACAGCTCAATCAGTTGTATTGTTAAAGAGATGTATACGTTTGGTTTTTATATTTTTTGACCACATGCTCATGCAGCCCAGTCGCCAAGAGAAAATGCTGACAGTTAACATCCTGCAAACCACTGACACGTTCATATTTGTATGTGTCATTGGCAACGTACAATATTAACATTTAAATTTGACATATTATGTTCACATCACATGTTTATTGAGTGTGAAAACATGATTTATTTTTCTTAACCAAGTGTTTTTTATGCATAAACCTGCATAGACCATGAGAACAGTGTTGTCACAACGTAAGAATTGACATTTTAGGCCTTTATATATTTAATTTGCAACTATAGTTGAAAAGTGTTTTCCATTCGAAAAATAATTAAATATATAGCGAGTATATAACTTTAAATGTAATGGCAAATAGGCTTTTCCCTGTAGTCATTTTATATGACCTATTTACTCTTTGAATGTATGTATAGCATGTTGTATGGGTATGTAATTCATAAATTTCAAGAAAATACATATAAACTGATCAATCAAAACAATGTCAACCTGAGATTTATTCATGACTTCCATGATGAGTGGTGTCATGCTGTTTTCAAAAACATACTCAGCTTTTACTGATCTTTCATCAAGGCCTACTGATAATTCAATATGCTGAGCCCAAAAAGAGTCTTATAGTCTTAACTTTGTCTTTATGAAACCCTTGTTGTTTTCACATGGATTACTGATAGCCTTGCACCGACACGGTGTGTATAACCAGCCTTCTCCTCTTCAATCTGGTTTTAAGACCATAATTATTTTGGTTGTATTCTTGTCGCTTATCCCTGAATCAATGCGCTAAATCAAATTACTGCATATCAATCCTTGGGCCAGACAGTAATAAAATGGCCTGAATGTAAGAGCATATTTTCCTCTGGATATTCTATTTTAAAAGTGAGGGTTGTATTCAATAATGAAGACATTTGGGTTTCCACAGTAGTGGACGTTGTTTTTGAATGGAACGAGTATCGACCCCCGCATTGCAGAGCGAGCCTGTTACATTAAGCAAGTGTTGTGCTGGACTGAATCCAAACTCCATCCACAGCAAATCAGTTGAACAGGTCGACAGCTTCAAGTACCTTATCAGCTCTGACCCACACACCATTGCTGTCCATTAACAGATCCGGCGAGGACTCGTGTTGTGAAGAAAGGCTTGACACTGATTTTTCCTGTTGTTTCTCTACAAAAGCATGATCCTGTGGAACCGCTCACCCTGCGTCTTTGTCATGGTGACGGTCATTATCCACCCTACAGCTTCTCAGACCTCCACATCGGAGTCATCACATGCAGAGCACTAATGAAAGCAAATGACACTGATCACCCACTCAATCCACACTTTACATTACCCCCGACTGGCCCCAGGTACATGAGTCTAAACTGGAGTGCCCACTTTTCCCTTCCGCCATCGCAACCATAAAAAATGGCTCACGGTATTCTGCATTAACAGTAGTTCTGTGTGTATGTACAGTATGTGACATCTGTACTTTTGTATGAAAGCATATGTGGAGAATAAAACCGATTTAGTTCATTTTAGTGTATCAGTGCCCACATTCATCACATTTTAAAACAAAAACTCTAGTTTGACAAGGAGCCTTGTCAAGAATGCTGAAATTACAACTGGTTTGTATCATTAGTATGACATTATAACTCGTCTGTGGATGTCAGCTACAGTTGTCGGGGTCAGTCTGTAAATTATTAAGGACGTATCGTGTTTTCAGTACTTACTGTAGTGGGACAACTGACACTACAATTACAACTGCTCCATACTGCAGGAGCAGAATTGCAGAGCAGAGTAACAAGAGTCAAATTGTAAAGGCACCTTAAGACGGAGTAATCACGGCCTGACATGAGGTTTGCTTGACAACTGGACATGGTTGTACGGACTTAAATCTACTGTAAGGGCAATTATATGGAGCCCCAAACAGTTGTGGGTTTGCGGGCAGACATGAAAGTAAGTCATTTGTTGTTCAATTCTTGCTCAGGCAAGAAGTCTGGCAAGCCAGTGACTGCAGTTCGAGGCTATGTTTCTACAAACCACTGGATATTTTAAGGAGACAAGTTCCGGCCGTGGTTGCAGCAACAAAAACGATAAATTTTCGTCGGGAAGGTTTTGCCTTTTGGCGACAAAACCGGATGTTTTATCCAGACCTCGGGACATCTTCAGCTGTGTTTGGGGTGACCAAAACGGGTACTTGAAGCTAAAAAAAATGATCTTATTCAGCACAGCGTTATGACAACATTAGTTAGATAATTAAACATAAAGAAATGTAAAGTTTCAACATATCCATGGTTTGCAGAAACATAAATTGCCAACATTAACATTAACATTACATTTTTTTTTTTTAATTTTAGGTGAAAAGAGGAGGTTGTCTTTTAAGCAATGTCCTCTTTTATTCTGAACATTTCGATATGCTAGCCTAGGAGGAAAATGTACATGTTGCACAGAGTGGGAGGGATGGGGGGTTAATAGGGGCCCAGCAGCTCATTTTTGCCCCGGGCCCCTCAAGAAGCTTAATACGGTCATGCTAAAACCATATTATATTTTACTAGCATGCAAGTTAGGACAGTCATCCTGCAGCCTTTTGGTACTTAACTCATTATAATATCCAAGTGGTCACTGGAGTGGACTTCACTGTACTAGTAGTATTTGTCTCCCTACCATTATCACACAGTGGTGTTAAGCTTTTTGGCTTCAGTAAGCAGTACAGCAGCACAGTATTGACTGTAGCCACAGTGTCAGGGTGGGTCTGTCACATATGATGGTAAAGCGAGGCAGAGGGAAGGAGGGCTGATGACAGAGCTGGCACGGTGAGAGAGACACGCATTGTACTTTGTGCTGGAGAAAAGGAGGCGCGCTGCTCCTCTCCATCACATTTCACTTTCCAAACACTGACGAGGGGAAAGAAAAGAAAGGCAGGATGTAAAAAAAAAAAACAGTCAAGAGGACGTCCACAACAGACCAGCTTCTTCTTCTTCCTCTTCTTCTTCTTCTTGAGTCTCTGTGTGCTTCCACAGACGAGCTCCATTCCGCTCCACCAGCCGCGTGCTGTGCGCTCTGCTCGGTGCGGGAGTCAGTCGACCGACCACCGGGGAGGAGGAGGAGAGGTGCCGCGCGCTGCTTCCTCCCGCTGGATGGATCCGAGCCCTGCGTCTCTCACTTGTGTCTGAGGACTCCGTGTCTGCAGAAAGTCCTCTTCTGTTTGGAAGAGTTGGGATCTTGTCCCCTCCTCCACTTTTATCGGTGAGTGTTTTACTACATGATGTTTTTCGTCTGATAGGATGAGGAGCATGTGTTAGGTGAGCAAATGCATTTCGTGTTAGTCAGCCACATGCATGAAAAAAAAGGATTTTCAGTGTACATAATATGTGTTAAACCACCTTTAGGATAAAGTATGTGTAAAATAAAAAAATAAAAAAATGCAGATTACTTCTATAAATTAACTGGCCAGGTGATAAAGTCAATTTCTCAAACAATTTCAGCTCGTTAATGTTTTTCAATTTCAAATTTAACCAGCGATACATTGTGTAGTAATGCATGTAATGTAGTGAATGTGGAGCAGCTGCCTCTTTATTCCGATTCAACAGGTTTGTTTCAGTGCTGACAGTCAGCGCTTAATGAAGCTGCTCTGCACAGATTGCTTTGTAGTTCTCGTTGTGTCCTGACTGATGTTGCTGTTGTTAGTTCAACCAGCTAACTGCCTTGTGTTCACTGTGCATTTGATCCGCAGTAAATGTGGGTTCATGTCCAGAAACTGATGTGATCTGGTTCACAAATGCAGCTGAACGTCAGCCAGTGTGTGCAGTGTTACAGGCTTTAGATGTCAGTAGAAATCAGGGCTGATACCATAAACTTTACTTTGAGGTTTGTCTGATATTAAAATGTGTGTTGGTTTCCCGGCAGTTGTGTGTAAGTTTTATATAAGTCAGCTTTTTCCTCAGAACTGGATGGTATTTTGGGCAGACCCTGCTGGGCAGCGTGACTGGAAATTAAATTAGAGAAGAAAACTAATTTGAGCCTCAAAATGTCACAAGCTTCACGCTGTTTTCATACCAAACACTGATATTTCGGTTGATCATCTATTTCGCTGTCGTTTTCAGCTGTGTTCCCTCTGTTTTATCCCTCAGATGTCATTTGCTTTAAGTCGACTCTGAAGGTGAGGAGGACTGATTTAAAGACTGCATCTTCACAATGGCTTCAGGAGTAGCAGCGTGGCTCCCTTTTGCCCGGGCGGCAGCCATTGGCTGGATGCCTGTTGCCAACTGCCCCATGCCCATTGCACCAAGAGACAACAGCAAGAGACAGGACGAGCTGATCATCCTCAACGTCAGCGGCCGTCGTTTTCAGACCTGGAGGACCACTCTGGACCGCTACCCTGACACCCTGCTGGGCAGCTCTGAAAAAGACTTCTTTTACAACGAGGAAAGCAAGGAGTACTTCTTCGACCGGGACCCTGACGCCTTCAGGAGCATCCTCAACTTCTACCGGACAGGGAAGCTCCACTACCCCCGCCACGAGTGCATCTCGGCCTACGATGAGGAGTTGACCTTCTTCGGCATCATCCCTGAGATCATCGGTGACTGCTGCTACGAAGAGTACAAGGACAGAAAGAGGGAGAATTTAGAGCGGCTGCAGGATGATCAGGAGGAGAACAAGGACCAGAAGATGCCCAACATGAACTTCAGGGAGACCATGTGGCGGGCCTTCGAGAACCCCCACACCTCCACCATGGCCCTGGTCTTCTACTATGTCACAGGTTTCTTCATTGCCATCTCAGTCATCACTAATGTGGTGGAGACGGTGCCCTGCGGATCCACCGCCAACCAGAAAGACATGCCATGCGGTGAGCGCTACACGGTGGCGTTCTTCTGCATGGACACCGCCTGCGTCATGATATTCACAGTGGAGTACCTGTTGCGCCTGTTCGCCGCGCCTAGCCGGTACCGTTTCATGCGCTCAGTGATGAGCATCATCGACGTGGTGGCCATCTTGCCGTACTACATCGGCCTGGTGATGACCAACAACGAGGACGTGAGCGGCGCCTTCGTGACGCTGCGCGTGTTTCGAGTGTTTCGCATCTTCAAGTTCTCCCGCCACTCGCAGGGCCTGAGGATCCTGGGTTATACACTCAAGAGCTGTGCCTCAGAGCTGGGCTTCCTCCTCTTCTCGCTCACCATGGCCATCATCATCTTCGCCACGGTCATGTTCTACGCCGAGAAGGGCTCCAGCTCCAGCAAGTTCACCAGCATCCCAGCTTCCTTCTGGTACACTATTGTCACCATGACAACGCTGGGGTAAGTAATAGACATATGCACACCCACGTACACAGACACACAGGTGAATACACTCATACACATGTGTAAGCATCCTTTACTTTGTTTCCTGCTGTACTGTATTTAAAGTAAAATAGTTGTTGATGATGTTAATGAATGCGCGGGATGTTTTTTAGCGGATCTTTTTAATAAATTGAATAATTTATGAAAACCACTTTGCATTTCAAATGAGCATTAAAACAGCCTGCCCCCATTCTTCAGTATGCTGAAGCGTATTTGAAGCTGCCAGTGTGAGTAAGGGCGGGCAGCGTAGCATTTATCTACCGGCACAAACACTCGTGGCATTTTGTTTGCCTCACTTAGGGCTCTGCAGATAAAGAGACAGGGGTTGGAAACATACATCTATTGTATTGATAAGATGCCCTGGTGCTACACAGGTCGGACTCGACTGATGCTCTCGCTTCAGAAATAAACAATTCCCTTTTCAATTTAAGCCTTTTCAGAAAATGATGCACAACCTGCAGCCTGACCCAGCATGTAGTGCAGGACTGATTAAAATGATACTGATGTTGGAAACAGTTTTTGATTAATCAGCCTAGTCATAACTGTCCAATAAAATAATACATCTTGATCATTTTTCCACCTCTGCAACCTTGTGATATTTCGATGTCATGACTCCCCACTACCTTTTTTAAGGAGTTTGATTTCGTTGGCTGAGAATAAAGATGCCCTGCACACACTTTCTGCATTTCTTTTCTCCCAAATTGAACCACACCAGAGGCAGCGTATTGATGGCCAAAGCGTTCAGTATAAAAATGCCTTGTGAGGAATTAATTTGCCAGCATTACAAAGTCAGATCTCTCTGCTGTGTGCCTGGAGGCGAGGTGTCCCATGAGAGATCCTCTGTCACCTTTATTATGATTCCACTCTGCTCTTAATCTTCCACACGAGCTCGCTGAGATTCAGGTCCGTGAATGGCAGGGTGAACTTGAAAGTGTTCCCGGAGTTTGGCTGAGTGAAGTACTCTATTATGAAGGAACAGTGGAAGAATAGTTATGAGTTCCTAAAAATCTGTTTTTCTGCCCTGCTCTCTTTGTAGATGATGCTGCATATGCAAATGAAAAAAACTGCCAAAATCTTTTTTAGTGTTTTCATTAATTCAAATGAGTAACAGAGATCCATTTCTGAGGATAAATGACTGTCAGTGTGATCAAACGGGAGGCGCATTAAAGGATAGGTTCGCGTTTCTAGTCTAACTCAAATGCTCATATGCACATTAAAGGCATTACTGGTCATGATAATTACACGATTTCCATATAAGTAAAGTAAAATCCACAGTTCAGCTGAAGTTAGAGGCTTCAGCAATCTAAGTTAGATTCATTAAGTTGATATCTTCTCAAGTTACAGTATAGAGCTGTAACTAACGGTGGTTTACTTCTTCGAGGGACTCTGTTAACCCGTTTCATGATTAAATACAAGGTACAAACTAATTTATTTGTCATTACGCAACACAGGCTTGCATAACAAAATGAAAGTTTGTAAACTCCTTCATGCTACACAAGTTATAGAACATATAAACAGTTGTCGATATAAAAAAAAAACTTTTTTTAAATCTGCGTCAGGGTGCATGCAGCAACAAGATGGGGATGATAATGTGGTCAGAATATAGATCACGGTCCGCCTGACGAGTGCAACAGCTCGATGCGAGATGCTGTGGTGGACGCAGGTCTCTGATTTCACGTTCTTTTGCCATCCCAGCAGCCTTAAACCGAGCTGGATTAGCATGGCTCTTATTACGACTCCCTTCTTCCCTGGGGCGGTCCAGCCGGTCAGGTTGGATGGACAACACGCTCTACCTCCTGAGCCACAGCGGCCTCTGTAGAAACAGTTCTCCTAATCATGCACATGAAGTCATGCTAGTATTGTTTTGAAGTCATAACCCTGAAGATTTTCATGAAATCGAGACCTGTTTTGATGCTATTTTTGGTTGTCATTGAGTTCAATGCAATTAGTTATCCCTCTATAAAGTACTTCACCATCCGTGGAGTCCACCATTCCAACAGTGGGTTTGAATTGCTGACTTTAAGACAGACTTGAAAATGGGAAGCTACACTTTAACGATTTAT
>NC_140187.1:12490257-12538903 GCF_965226575.1 Pagrus pagrus
ACTCAAGCATATTCTTACAAGAATATATGTAAATTTAAAGATTTTATTTTTGATATATATTAATGAACAAGACTATTTTTTATTCATCCCAAGAGTCTTGTAAGACTCAGGATGTAAAAGAGTTAGCTGTAGAGAAAATGTTGAGTACCTAGAACAAGCTGAGTCAATCCAAATAAGACCACACACTGAGTCTGAACATAGACACATTCTGTCATCCATATGTCAGAGGCACAAATTAAAGAGAGGCTAGAAACAACCAGAACATATGGCCGACTCAACACACATAATAATAGTGTGACGCTAATGCAAAACATTTACAGCGGTGACGAGCAGATCAGGCCAGGGCTGATTTAGGTGCTCACACCAAACACAAAGAGATTATTAATATATAAAGCCTTCACAAGTTTTTTTTTTTTTTTTCAGTTTGTCATATGTAGTTTATTTATTTTGTCTTTCACAATCGCTGCTGGGGTTCAGTTCAAAGTAAAATGTTTTATGGTTCTCAGGAAATTGGGAGCAGAACTGACAGAACTTCGTGCTCGTTGAAACCATTATCTGCAGAATGTTTCAAGTAATAGTCACAGTGTCCACATAAATACTTTTGTACTACTTTCCTTTAAATACTGTTTTACAACTTTATATATATATATATACTGTATTTTCATGGCTTATGCCTTTTTTTAGCCTCATTAAAAGCTGCCATTTTAAAGCAAGGCTTTTAAAACAATGAAAGAGAACCTTGATTTAAAGTGTGCCTTCTTATTAACTCTAAGTGCAACTTGGGACATTGAGTGTCAAGTTATCTTGTTCTATACACCAAAGAGAATCAATCAATTATAGCTGATGGAGTCTTTTTATGTGGACCTGTGACACAATGTTCATATGGGCTATGAGAAGCAGTTTTCGTTATCTTGCAAGAAAACACTGAGCTGAGACTGTTTGAACAAGTAAAAGCTGCCCTGAGTTCTGTCTGAGTACAGCCGATGCTGTATATATGTTTCATCAGCATCTCCACTGTATTATTTACACAAGTCGCCTAATCAGTTGGGTAACTGTGGCACTGACAGTGTTTGAACCCAAGGTCATTTCTCAGCAGCGTGAGCAAACATTTAGCAATTGCTTCAGTGTCAGGTAATGTGAAGGTCTGTGAGGCAGGTGGGTCAGTGAGCATGTACTATTGCACGTTGGCATTTATATCTCCCAAAGTCTAAAGTTTTCTTTGGGTGACGTTAAAATTAGAAAGCTTTCCAGCTGGGGCAATGTGGTAAGCACTTTGGAGATTTTGAATAAATCTTCCTCATTACCCATCTGCGTAATTTGCTAACTTTGTTTCGAATATCCACTATATCCATATCGTGCTAAAATAACTAACACTTCACAGATATTGTGGATGTAGTCACAGCTTGCAAAACTAAATAAGCGTAAATCAAAGCTAATAATAAATCTTTGAAAATCGCTTTAAGCCACTTTTTATGAGGTTTCCAATTTTGAAATTGGCAGTAGTGTTACGAAGTAAAATATGGTGTCTGTCAGCACATGCCTTGTGTCTATTCATGTTAGACAGAATTATATCATATCTTGCATACCAACACTGCCAATACCAGAGAAGTCTATAGCACAGATTTGAGACCAAGGTCTACTTTCGCCTATTTTCACACTCAGCAGTATAAAAGTCAAAGATCTTTTATACATTCTGGATGATGTTTAATGGGTTTGTCCTTGCCATGTTTTTAAACTGTACGACTTAAAAGGTAACTTTGTTTACAGGTCTGCTGGTGCACTGCTGCATACGTGAACATAGTAGTATAATGACTTGTGTGGCAAGTGGAGGCAATTTATCAGATTACATGCCGCTTCCCCTGGAGCCACAGAGCTCTTTAAACTACGTTTTTACATTTGCAGCAATACTTTAATTTGTAAAATCGGTGGAGTTACCTTTTAACGACTTGCATTAAAACTGCCATGATAAACAGGAGACTTTTCTGTCAGTGAGTTGGTGCATTTTGATAATAACAAGAAGTTTTAATATAGTTTTGTCCAAATATACCACAAACTTGTTTCTCCTCTCTCTGTTGCCTCTTTACACTGCACTTGTATTATTTCTTCAAACCTGTTTGAAACCATTTTAACTCTTTAGTTTATTGTTTATTATTTTACCTTGTAAGCACCCCCTGTCCCAGGACTTAATGTGACACTGAGGTGCCATCGTAACATAACTTACTTAAAGCACTTTATCACCCTACTGTATTTTTAGAGCACATTTTGCTTGAAGTGTCTACTACTTTTATCTCAGGGGAGCGCAGCCTAGAAAATGTAAATAGGCCTGCAGAAAGCAAATGTCAATCAGCTTGTTTTCTTGAGCTCTTAGTTGTGCTTAAATGTGTGTATTGCAGAGCACACAGATGATGCAACAATTTCTGTATACTGTAACTGGTGGTGGAAATGGAGCCGGGATTTGAATTTTGTGTCAATTTAAAGTTGCAATTATTGTCTTTATTTTTTATATGCTATTTTCTGTGAATACTGAATGAATTGTAATGGCAAATTAAATGTAAAACATTTGTCATAATGTGCTGAGAAAGCAAAATCACAGTATATTTTGAATAAATAAATAAATATTTTGAATCAATCTAGTTGATGAATCTCTCCTCTTTCGCCACAATGACAAAACTCTGTGCCTTAGAACAGAAGGAATAATGGCTTTTATAAAATATATACCACTGAAATTGACCACGACTGAAAAAAAAGGAACAAATACTTCTTACTCTCCTTCTTTCTCAACAGTTGTGGCTGTTAGATGTATTTGCTAGTGCTACAGTATGTTTTGGTTGAAGCGGTGTAAAAGTGTTCTTATTCAGAAAATGTTAAAACACTCTGGCTCTATCCTTGTCACAATTTCTCTCACAAGCAGCATGAATATACATTTTACTGCCGCGTGCATAAAGAAAGAAGCGTTTCAGAAAGTCACTCGTCTTCTCAAAGCAGCATGTCATTAAAACACATCATTATAAGTAATAAGAATTCTTTGCATGTTAAAACACGTGCCATGTCATCAAATTTCCAGATTTTCATCTGCATGGGAAACAAGTTACCTGCCATGTAATCACACTGGCACTGTCTGTAAGGCAAAGGGCATGTTTGCTCATACAAATAGATGAAGTGGCTTTATGGACTGTCTGTGTTTGGTGTGTAAACAGCTGGCACATTCCCTTGGCATGTTGTCATTATCGCATCGTGCATTTGCATCTGGAACTGATCGCAATCTAAAGCTGACGCGATAATATAGAAGTCGATAATTAACTTCATAAAGAGACATTAAAGGAACTACTTTAGGTTTCATTTCAGCACGCGTATAAGCTGAAAGAAAATCACTAAACTAGAGAGAATGTGTGTCCTGCTGTCAATATCATCGTGGCACATCACACACCACACATCATTATATGGTGAACCATGATTGTACGGTGAACCATCAGGATTACTGTTAGTAAGGATATGAATAAGATATACAAACTCAAGCATGTACTTTTACATAAACCACTGTTCAGTGCTCTAACATCATATCAACAGTGAACGCCCCAAACATCAAATACCAAAATCCCTGACTTGCACTTTCAAAGTCTGCTCAACTTTGCCAACTCCCCTTGTACAGCCAATGTTAACCATCCAAAATGGACTATAATCTGTGGCTGGGGGTGGTCTGGCACCTAAAATGTTTTTCAGATTATACAGGCTGTTTTTTCATAAATTGCTGGTGTTCAGCTCTGGCAGTAATGCACTACAAAACTAATACATTACAGTAATATATTAGGCTACTTTAAGCAGTAATATAACACGTTTCTAATAGGATTACAGTCATATTATTACAGTTATGTCCAGTAACACATTAACACCCCAAATCAATTGTCATATTAAGAATTTATCAACATCAAGTCACTTCCACCAGTGCTCCACCAGCAAAAATACCTTCCTTAAGACGAATTGTGTTGACAAAATGCTCAAATGGCTGCGAAGTCAGACTATACTTTTTCAAAATTGTTATACTCCCACTACTTTCAAAGGGAAAAAACTGGAATAGTCAAGTGCAATCTATGTAATAGAGGGAACTCTCAACATTGAGAAATAGCACAGGTAACCTGAAGAAACACCTGGAGGGAGGTCACACTAATGCTAAGCTAATTGCGAAAATAAAAGAGACGACATAACAAGATGAGACAGGCTGAGAGGGAGTGTTTGAGCTAGCTGAAGCAACAGAAGTTGGATTTCTCTGGATCTGCCGTGAAGATTGAACCTCGAGAGGTGAGGTGGATCCTGGCCGAGTATGTTGTCGCTGTGTTGTTGTAATGAAAGTAGCGCAAAAGCATTGTAATTAGTGTTGCATTACTCTACACAGACAGTGAGGCGACATTACTGTCAAATGAAAGTATCTAGTCATTTGTAATACTTTACATTTTGGAATGAACTTGCCCGACATGGCTGGTGTTTTATTATGTCAAAGTCATGTGGTGATAACTCAGCAGTTAAACAGTAAAATATTTGTAGCCCAATGTGGTTATTCCTTAAAATGGATACTGTCATCGAGAGCAATACTGAGAACAAGGAGAAAGCCAAGTAGACTGAGGCTTGGTTCTATTATTGTGAGTCACATGAGGCAAAGCACTGTCAGAGGTGCCTACTTACTCACCCTTTCACTTACGTCATGACCTTCTCTCATAACCTGGTTTATGAAAAGAGCAGTGCAAAGCACCTCTACTACAAAGACTGAGGTAGGATAAGGCAGGTGCTTTATGACCAAGCACCTCTTTTTCTTACATAACAGTTGTGCCCCATCTATATGACAGTTTCTCTAAATCAAAATGTCATATTATCTTCTCTCATTTGATGTAAAGGAGCACTGTGTAGTTTTGGAGAAGAAATTCAAACATAGAATTTTAATGTTTACAATATTATAATAATAATAATTATAATAATATAATAATAATATAATACAAACACAGAAATATTATTTTTTTCCATAACTGAATAAACAAGCTGTTCTCAGAGGAAAATAAGGTCCCCAGAACACTGTTTGAAGCTAGAAAGGTGGCAGGGTCCGCCAAATATAAACAAAGTACAATGAAATTGTGTTGTCCTTTAAGGTCCATTTGTTTATTCAGTCATGAAAACAAAGAGAGTTTAATTATTTAGTTTGTTTTGGCATAAAAATCAGTCAATGAAGATTTTTCTCTTCTGATTAAAATTTCTTCCCCAAAACTACATAGAGCACCTTTAAGGATGAACATTTTAATAGTTCAAGAGATTAAAAGCAAAAGTGAAATGACAGCGTGTTGTGATAATATGGTTGAAACCTTAACAACACATATCAGAATATACAGTATAATTTGTGAATACCTGGAAGTAACGGTCATTCTTCTGAATAGATTATTTTCAGCAGATTTGTTTTTGACCCCACACCGATGCACGTCAACATCCTGCAGAAAAAGAAAAGGAAATAATTATGTAAAGTACCTCAAAACTGTCTCAAATCACCCTTTGTGATTCACAGCACCTGAACTGTAAGTGAGGATCTGTGACATGCCAGCGCAACCCAATCGCCAGAATAAATGTTGGCACTGCACAGATATGCAAACTTTGTTTTCTTGCGTTTCAACTAGATGTTTCTTTATGCTCCAATTTTAAAGTTTATGCTGTGACAGTGCTGTGCTTAAAGTTGTTAGTTCTAGGCACAAAGAACTAACAACTTAAGGCACAAAGACCACCAGATTTGAGTTTGGAAAAGATCATGTTTTGGCTTACAATACTGGAAAATGTTCCAAGGTCTGGTTCAAATCATCCAGTTATGTTACCACAAAGACGTTTGCTGGAATTCAAGATGAAACAGGACGCTAACTGTTTCTTGTCTCGAACTGTGGTATCTGTCTATGCAGCCATGTCACACACATTTACTGTACCAGTGGTTTGCAGAAACGAAAATCGTGTTTTAATCTTGCGACGGGGCTGTACCAGCAACATGTGAATAATTGAAGAATTAAGTAAATAATGGTGTGACTGAAAATGCACTTTGCCAGTTGAGAGCCCTGCAACCCACCGAGGCCCGTGAAGAAAAGAGGCCTCTTGTTTATGTTATGAGAAAAACATGGGTACAGGTTGCGAGCATGCGGCCACGCGTCTGATGGTTTTAGATCATGAGCGCAGGTCAGTGTCAGCATGTGATCAGGTGAGTACCTTTTGACACAAGGAGGAAATTGCTCTGGCCCCTCTTGTGGAAAGCAGATAACTGACCTACTCTGGGAAAAATAAAAACCCTACTGACTCACTGATACACTGACACACTGACCCACAGACCCACTGTTTGTTGTGTGCCACTAAAACCCTAATCCTTCACTCCATTCACAATCCCACAAATCCTCTAGAAGGGTTTAAGGTGTCAGTCAGACTCATCCCCCCCGCTGTGTCATGACAGGACAACCTGGGAAGAAACTGCTCTCACACTCTCTCCTCTTACCCAAACAGTCCTTAGGTAAATCGTAAATCGGTAAAATAAGTGTTATGTTGGATATTTAATTTAATCATGAACATGCAATAACGCAAAATTTGCCATACAGTAACCATGTTATGTTAAGGCATTTGTGCTATTATGTACATTAAAAAAAGGGAAAATTCCTGAAAAGTGAACCTGGTTTTCTAAAAGTGCCATCGGACTCGCTGTTGCCTCGGTCAAATCTAATCCCTCAGATGAGGACAGATCAATTATTTAATTAGGAATCCAACGTCTAAGCTAGCCAACTACGTGTACTGTCACAATGTATTGTGCACAAATAAGAGTGAAGTACAGCTGACTGTAGAGGTGACATATGAGATAAGACACAGTCAATGCTGTTATGTATATGCTTCATGTCCAGATTTACATTCATACTTATGGTCATATTAAAGTTATCCATCCTATAGATAGGTATCATTTAATGTATGTATCAAACATGTTAATGGGTAGAATTCACCGCTTTTCATGTCTTAAGAAGCATCTCAAAAGCCCTAGATCTGTAATGTTGTCTTCATTCTTGCTCCAATGTACAAAGCACTCCAAATAACTTAAATCCACAGGATGATCCCATTACGACAGACCTAGTTACCTGTTATGTCTCTGTGTCTTACATCAGAAGTGCCCTGTTACAGAACAACATCCTGAATGTGAACTCAGGTACAGCTTTACTTTTTACCTGGTATCCAGTGTGAAAGAGGTCATTTGATCTCAATAGTTGGCTAGAAAAAGTTGTAAAAAAGAAGAAAATGTTCAAATGGTATTAATAATCAATCAATCAATGTATTAGAACATGTCACATAAACACATCACATTGTCGAATAAAGATTGTAGCTACCCTTAAAAAACCTGTGTTCGTCAAAAACAAGAATAGTTTCAAATAACTCTTCATAATATACAAAATACTTTGAATAAACATAAATATATTGAACGAATTTATAGAAATAACACATTCATGATTTCACTTTTTGCAGTATCTTAAAATCTAATTTGTCCCAGACTTTGACAACAGACAAAAGAAAACTAAACATTCAACATTGCAGTGAATGTGGTATCTAAGAAATATCAAGTAATTTCTAACCGCCAGATTAATATTTTTCTACTTTTATAAAAAGCATTAGATAGCCTGTCTACCAAGGCCTAACAATCACGTTTGCTTGTACAGGACACTGCCAGCATCAGACTCAAACCTCTACGTTTTTGCCACTTGGTGGCGCTGCTGAAGTCATACACTTGAGGGCTACTTATTCAGATTTACTACAGGGAAAAATCCAATTAAATTGAATCCAGCTTTACTGTGATCGTGCCATTTACTCCGTCACGTTTCCCTCCAAGCACTCCAAGATTGTCAAAACAAAAGATACTTGAGTTGAAAGGTTGAAGGTCTCCACAGTAAAGGTAAGTTATAATGTATGAATACCTTGTACAAGAATTACATATAAAGTAAGCAGAGCTTGCCCATCTCGGCAGTCCAAAAGTAGTTAACACATGCCGCATCCGGACAAACATTTGTCAGCTTCTGCTTATCACAGTTCTAAGATGGTTCAGCAAAGGGGGAGAGAGGTGGTAAATATGTGGTAACAGTGACTGCAGTTATGGCTGTCTACAGTTTGGTCAACAGAGGACACTAGACTTACTGTCTGTACTGATACAGTATATGCATCAATGAAAACTGCAGGCAAAAAAGCTGAAGTTGAGGAGAGTTTACGGACATTAAGTTACGCATGTGTGGCGCTCCCGGGAGCCCTTGTACAGCGGCTGTGTCCTGGCTGCAGTGGCCTTGGTTCAATTCCAACCTGTGGTTCCTTGCTGCATGCCGTCCCCTCTATCTCTATCTCCCCATTTCCTGTTGCTTTTTGCCTATCCTTTCAAGCGAAGCCATGAAATGTCCCCAAAAAATGTTTTATCTGCTTATAATATTGAACATCTCTCACATACTGTGTATGATAAGTAGTGTGATGACTGAACTCTTCACTGATTGGACAACCTGTAATCACATGTAACAGTAACAGTACTCTTCACAGTGTCCATATCTACGGGTATTATAGCCTGTTGCTGAGCAGAAATGCTACTGATGTCTGGGGATGTAGATCAGTACAACTACTGACACTGATTATCAACACTGGCTCAGGTGCACATTTTAAAATGAGAAAGGACAGAGACCTGCAGTTTGTGCAGTAGCAAAAATGTCCTTGGATAAACAACACAGATCAACTTTGCTCTCTGTTCATGTTTGTCTTGCTAGCTTGTCAAGTTGGTTAAACTGTGAAACACAGAGAAATGTTTTTTCAAAATGATCCTCGTGTACATACAACCAGTCGGCGATTTGTTAATTTTTAACAGGGGGGATGAGCAGCTAGTGAACGTGCTCGTTTGGTTCTTTTTGCTTCAGAGCCATGGTTGGGCCAGTAGATTTTAACTTTCACAAACCTTAGACAGATACAGGATCAAAGAGTCGGGCAGACATATTCAACCAAACAACTCTCTGCCCCAGCACTCTCTCTGGCACCATGGAATGGAGAGGAGGGGTGGCAGGTTAACAAGGGTGATGGCATCCCTCCTCATCCCCCCTCAAAACCCTACTGGATAAAACTCATTGAGTTGTTTCTAAAGGTGTTACAAGCATGTCATGAGTAGTCCTGTTGGGCCTGTATGACTTGTATATTCTGTTTGGAAATGTTGACTGATTTTTGCCAGTTGCTTGGCAGCCTAAAAATTTAATTTGATGATTGGACTGTTTTGCTGTCAGGGCTCTGTCTAATAAAAATGTCTTACAATCATAAAGAAGTGAAAGCAACAGAGGCCTCAACACAGTTCTGCCCTGCAAAGTGGCATTGCAAATATCTGTACTTTGAAGTTCACAGAATCCTGTAGAAATAGCCATTGTCCAGCGTTGACTGGTGAAGCAGAGGGCTTTTTAAATGTTTGAAGCAGGTTAGGTGTCAAAGATGACGTCGTGTTGTAGGACCTGCTTACAAGTCAGCTATTTTGTGAGACTGGAAACCTGCACTTAAGACTAAAGGTGCAGTAGCTCTCGAAAACACAACGTATGTTTTACAAGAAAGGTCCAAACTATCCAACTTGCAATGAGAGCAGTTTTTAGCAACGATTGAATTTCTATAAGTGAGCAGATTTTGGAATACTTGCCTACTCTCAAAAGAAGGAGGGCCCGACTTCCACTATCTCAGCCTGAAAAAATGCAAGAATCCTCGGTAAGGCCCAAGCCTCAGGCAAGTCAGAGTTGGTGCCTGAGTGTGTTGTATAAACATATAAAATCATGCACATTTTAAAAGCCTCACAGTGATATCAATGTCTAATATGTTGTACCTTACACCTTAAGACAGGTTTATGCAAGTTCGAGCTAGCAGTACTTACTCCACACTTCAAAAGGACCCAGTTTCAAGAGACAGCCCCACACGGAGAGGGTCCTCACCACCGTATGAGTCTAAAAGATAGGACATGACAAGAGATATATTGCTGATAACAAGCTTGCAAGAGATTTACAGCTCAGTTCCCCCAGAAGCAAATTGCTTCCAATGGGAGACACACAAGTTTCATAAGGTGTCAAAAGAATAGGGTATACCTCATGACTTGATCTGCTATACAAATGGGAAGAGTGTTGTGCTATGATCACACGTCTTAATTGTAAATGTGTCAAGTCACAGCTGAGGTTACAAACAAAGAAAGCTAAAACAAGCATGTGAAGTAAATGTACAACGTCCTTGCTTGTTTCTTCTTGTGATTCTTGGACATGGTGACCGAGGAATTCTTTTTGTTTGCTCGCTAGAAGGGAATTTTTGTAAAATCTTGACCACCTGTTGCAAATGTGATCAATTTTCATACCTGTTTGATTGTCTCTCCAAGAGAAGCGCCGACCAGTCGTGGTTCTCTGAGTGGTTGTGCACATTGATGAAACCTTGGACCAGTGCTCCAAAAACATCCACCAAGATCTTCCTGACTTAGTTTGAGGCACTGAAACAGTCAAGAACAAGGAGAACATGAACATGTATTTTCAAATACATATCGGACAACCCAGACAGCCAGAATGGTTAGGTCCAACAATGAGGGAAGAATGACAAGCCTGAATCATCAAAAGTGCAATGGTGTGCAACACAGACAACACTGGCCCAAACATAGTCCTAATGCTGCTGAGGAGAGTTTATTCAAAGTCCGATTCATCCAGCGCCTGTATCCCTAAATTCCTGCCATATCCAGCACCAGTATTCACTGTGTGTCAGAGTTTGCTGGTTTGAGTTTGGGCACTGCATAACTCAGTCAAGTGTACCAGCAAACAGCCCGCCTCAACTACTTACATGGTAAGACATGCTGTTCGTCAATGAATCTTGTTTAATTATCCTACTGAAGGTCAACAACCATCTTCTGTACTTCCACCAATGGGTAGATGTCAAGTTGTAAGTTACTACCAACTTGATGTAAGGTAGGGTTTGTAGCAGATGTAGACCACAGTCACCTCCTCCAGTGTTGCCTGCCATTTACCTTTACCGGACAGCAAAGCAGCTGCCCAACACAGAGATTCAACTTTATGGACATCCTAACCAAACATTTGGAGCTTGTTTCGGACATAAATCTTTGCAAGCTTGCCACCCAGTTGTGTTTGGCCAAGCACTTGGTCAGGCTCAAGGAACTGCCACTTCAACCCATTCTTATTCCCTGATCATCAAATAATGAGACTTTCTAGCACATGTTTTAAAGAGGTCATATTATGCTTTTTGGGTTTTTGCCTTTCCTTTATTGTGTTATGTAGCATTCTTCTGCATGTAAAAGGTCTGCAAAGGGTCTCTGCCTCTGATTGGCGACATCCCAAGTAATGCACATGTGCAACTCTCAGCAAAGATTGAACAGAGGCATGGTATCTCACTCTGTAGCTAAAACTAAGCGTTCAAGACACAGTGTGAAAAGGGATGCTGCAGTAATGCAGCATATGAGGATAATAATGTGTTTTTTGAAAATAAAAGTATGTAAACCTATTCTACTAGGACCCCCAAATAAGAGTATGAACCTGAAAATTAGCATAATATGACCTCTTTAACTGGAGTTTAAAGTTGTGAAACAGTCGTAGCTCGGTTAGGTTCAGGCACCAAAACTCCTTGGTTAGGTGTCTGAAAGCAGATGTCGAGTTAATATTGGAGTAAATGGATAGCTTGAGCAATTGCGTGTTAGGGCCCAGACGCACCACACATAGGGTCGACGAAGGCTGACTATTGTGCCTTACATCACTCCCTAAAGACCACAGCTGCAGCCAACTTGCTTGTTCGTTCTGCACCTGTGTGAGAGGAAATACCTCAGGAATGCGGACCTACAAACTGTTTTGCTTTTTAGATGCCACTCTCGCAAATATAGCCACTTCTTGTCTGAGAATATGTCTGAAAAAAGTTCCAAAAGGCACTGGCAAAGAGGCAGATGTGATAAATAAGGAGACGTTGCACTAAACAGGTGAAATCATGGGTACACCAGCAACTGGCTCAAGGGGATTTCCCTTTCTTTTTATGTTTCTCTTCTTGTGCACTGATTTGCTTAACTGAATAGGGAGTGACTTCTCTTACCGACAGGCACCACCATCGATGCTACATGCGTAATCATCCAAAAAGCTGCCAACAAGGGCTGACTAGTGCCTAAGGTGCGGTCAGGCTCCTACTGAGCACTTGGGGGCAGCAGAAACAAGTAGCGTTAAGTTGATAAGGTGAAATTATTGGCAGTTGCTGGTGGTTACAGAGCAACATTAAAATTTATTTGAAATTATTTTTCTGGGCACCTGGCAAGGGTAGGTCGAATCTTTTCCCCCTATAGCTCTGTTTTAGGACAGGTAAATATCTGTGTCTTTAACTGCTATATGCTCGGCTATGTTCACCTGCTAATTGCGTGTCATATGGTGCTGAGCAGGTTGTGTGCAGTGAGTGTTCTGAGATTGTTTTGCACCTGACATCAGCTCTGATGATACCATATGTGTGATTACAAGTAAAGTTGCACGCCAGAAAACCAAAACAATTCGCTGAAAGATGCTGTAAGCATGACAGAGCTGAGGGGAGCTGCAGATTAATGTGATATTTCCCTGTAGGTTTGTCACAAAGAGCAACCTCTTTCACATACAAACAGTCATGTGATCCATCATTATTATAAAAATATTGGTTATAGCCAGTGCTTATTCTGTGTACAGGAAAAAGCACTGTGTAGCAAAGGGTATGAATAAAAACTGTCAGGAGTCAGGACATAGCAACCTAAATATATGTGACTGTTTTTGTTGTTGTAAAACACATGCTTTAGTCACTTATCAGACAGTTTTTCCAATTGGCTGGTAAATTACCAAATTTACCAACTAACCTAATTGACAGAATATCGAAATAAGACAAAACACTCCCTTAAAGCCATTATACAGAGTTTTTAATGTAAGTATGGGCAGTATTTGAAGAAGAAAAATGGTGCAAACTTTGTGTTTTTTCAGCCCATTTATCTCAATGATGGGATCTGTAGGTTGGAGAGGGTCGCCACAATGCACTTTTTGGGTACTGCCATCAGAGGGAGCCAAAGTCAGATTATTTTTCAACATCTACACAAAGTGGTTTTAAGAAGCCTGGGAAACTCTCAGACAAACAAACAAAAATTACAAAAAATACAAAAGATAAATGAATAAATTGAAATGAAATTGTTCAAACAGTGCCTGACCTTGACCTATTCAGGTAGAATTAGAAGTCCTTCCTTTGGACTTTAAAGCCCACTATCGTTCAAAACAGGTGGGTTGTTAGGTGTGTGTCAGTAAGGACAGGGGCTGCTGGATTTAAATAGTTCATGATCCAACAGGAGCTTGCATCAGCACAGCTCAGGGAATTAATGTCACAGTCTTTACTGTTCCACCTTAACTCTCCCTCTCTCTCTCAGGTCTTACCTCACACAATTTCCTGTGGGGACCTAATTCTGTCAAGGAAGACTAAACAGAATCCATCCAATCAGGTATGACCTGCTGCAGAGTTTCAAGGGTTTGGTGGATTCGATTAAATACGTTTATTACTCAGTTTAATATTTACTTTATCTACTTACATACAGTGGGGGTGTTGATCTCGCCTGCATTACCTAATTATTACAATCAATTATCATAATATAATAAATAACTTGAGTTATTCTTTATTATTTATATTTTTTTTAAAAATCTAAACTATTACTTGATCTATATGCATTAGTTATCTTTAGTTTGGTCAAAAGAGGCATATTTTAAATTGAGGGATTTTAAATACCATTTAGAGTAGATACAATTTGTAATTTTCAATTGTAATAAAGAAGACACAACAATAAACAGGATAAAGAAAAGGTCTCTCATTCATTTTCTCTTATTCATTATAAGAAGTTCATAAAGCAGCCACTTATATTCTGGGTTCTGATCATACCTAGATGGTGTACATGGGAGCATAAACAATACACTTTATTTAGTTTAACATTTGACAGGGTTGGTAAAAAAAAATATATATATATATAGTAAGTTTGCACTTTATATTTTATTGCATACATACCCAGGACATAAAGAGTCATTAAATATGCCTCTAATGTCACATAAAACAGTTTGCTGGGATGATGTGAATCTTTCCAACTGATGAAGGCGGCAGGTTCTGCAAAGGACGCGTGGATGTGGGAGATGTCTGTAAGCAGATGCAAATATATGTACAAATGAGTCAACAAAACATTTGGATATTTGACTCTACAATGATGATGTATATATGCAGTAAATGTTTTATATTAAATCACAACATTTTGAATAAAAGCACTCACATTTATGGTTTTGTTTGTCGTCAAACTTCACCAAGCTGCCAGGAGGGAAAAAAAAGAGACATCAATACAGTATATCTATGAAAGCGTACATTGTGTTTCTATATGCATATTGTTAATATTATGAATATATAGATGATGTTTACACCCTGTATATGTTGTTTGTACACACCTCTCTAATGGTGAAGACTGTATATAGGACTGTACTGCTTTCATGATGTTTTCGGTTGCTGTATTCTCAGACTTGTATTATGCTGCCCTCTGGTGACAGTGACTCAAATACAAAACTATTGCACCTGAATACATATGCTCTATTTTCCCTCATTTTTAATGTGGCTACATGGTTAAAAATGCAAATTGAAACATTTCTATGATTATTCGCCCTGCACTCAGATCATAGTGTTATTAGAATTATTAACTGCATGCTTAAAAATATCTATTATTATCTATCTACATGTACCTGTAACTGTCTGAAGCTGTAATCATGTCACATTTTCTCAGCAGAATATTGTGAAATATTTAGGGAAGCCAAAAATATCTACTCTTACATCTACATGCATTCTGGTCATATTGACAAAAGCCATTTGTGTTATTAAATTGAAATTGTTGATTTTAATTTTACACAGGCACAACATGACAGAAATGGCTGTCCATTATACAGGGAAGTTATTATATATTCATATCATGATACAATAGAGATATATGATATGTTATGTTGATTTTATTTTAGTGATATTGTTCAAAATTGCAGTGAAAATGTGTCATTAAAAACCTACATGAAGTGATCTAACAACACACTATAGCTGTTTAAAATTGAATTTTTGTCTTTAATTCAACCTTCAACTAATAAATAAACCATAAAAGAAAATAACAGACGGTTAAATGCCCTTACTCATCCTTTCTCTTTTTTAAATTGCCTTACAGTCTAAAGTACGTAATCCATTCAAAATGGACACAGGATTACGATCACTCCTGTAGTACTACAATCAGGTAATGCCTGAAACATTTATACCTTGTACATTTATAACCTACGCTTGACTGCCTTGGTTGCTCAATTATCACTGCAATGTCTTTTTGTTTGAAGTCAAACTTCCTTTGTAATAAAAAAGAACAGATTACACCAGTTCAGGTAATACAATAAGTGTTTTAGAGTAACTTCATGTAAGAAGAAGGTGGTGCCTTAGATAATAGGAGCAAGCATTCATTATTTATAGAGGAAATCTTCAAATTCCACTGCTGAAGTGTAATAAAATAAAGATACTGTATATCAAATTGGATTAGAGGCAAAGAGATATCAGGAATAACAAAGCTGTGATTTGTAACTTTAACAACTCATTAGAGTCACGGGAGAACTGTATCCACCTTTAAAAACACGTCTTTATCAGTTTTAAACATTCACCACTTGACAAACAAATATATAGTATGTTAAGTGCAGATTTAGATTCATTAAAATGTTTCCATTTTCAGTTAGACACAGGTTATTTCTAATCAAATAAAAAAACATCCCCTATACTTCCATATGTTTTTTCAATTTCAGGGAAATGAGATTAGGACATGGTCTGAGATTTGATCAAAAAGTTAAACTTAAGGATTTAGTTTGTGTGTCAAGGTACAATCTGATTCCAAAAAAAGTTGAGACACTATAAAATGTAAATAAAACAGGAGAGAAATACAAAATATATCATGTTTAAACTGATTATGAATTCATTCAGCATCCAAACCTAAGTGGAATCAAGGTTGTAGAAGTTTTATTATTATAATAATTATAATTATTATTATTATTATCATCATTATTTTTATTATTGATTTGCTAAACGTTTAGAACGCAATCTCAGCATGAAACTGAAGACATGCATGGCAGAAATGCTATTAAACTGAACTTGGCAGCATTCTGAAGTTGCCACGTGCAGCTCTACCATCTTAGCTATGCATCACAAACACTGCACAAGCTGCAACCATCAAACAGCCATGCTAACTAAAAAGAAAATGTGTGCATGCATTACAAAAACATTTGCATTAAATGCACACTGCATTAGATTCCTCGACAAACTACAATAAGATCTCTGTGCAGCTCTTACCTGTCCACTCTGCAGCGACTGAAGGTGTGCAGCACTCGTGCAGCCATCCTCCTGTGTTGTTGATCCCCTGCGGGCTCTCCTCTTCAGTGTGCATGCCCTGAGGTGAAACCTAGTGCACGCTTAAAGCATCCTTATATGTAGTACCTGCAGCGCTGTCAGCCTGCGACCCCGGGCCAATGAGAAGAAAACATGTGCAAAGGACCATCTGCAACGGAAAAACAAATCCTGTAAAAGATTTTGTGGATTTTGCTGCACGGGGGAATGGTGTCCAGCTGCCCTGAGTCTTAGTGACAGATGCTTTCTCTCCCTCTCACTTGGCTGAGGTGCAAGTTCCTCTGTATCCTCCAGTGGCCTTAAATACTGTAAACCTGGACGTTCTTCCACCCTCAGCCCATACAACACTTTAACTTTGTACTTTTTCTGCTGTTTTGTGTTACTTTAGCCATCTATTTCACTGTTGTGTGCTTCATGTTACATGGAAATTCTGGCAAGAGTTGTGGTAATATTTCAGCATGTCATATCAATTTACATGTAACTCGCAGCATATTAAGTAAAAAAAAATCAGATGAGCAAGAAATACCCATCTAATGGCTTCTACTGTTTAAAGATGTTTTATGATAACACGCTGAGGCCAGGTTTCAAAATAAAACTAATAAGAAGTGGAAGAAGTTCTGTCTGTGGCTGGACGGCTTGCAAACAAGTTCATCCCGAGGTGAGGCAGTTCTTTATGATAATCTTATATATTTCTTATTGAGTTATAAAAGGCAATGGCTCATACTCAGTTTTACACTCATGTAACTTATGTTCCAGACTGGTTTAATGTGGTTAAAGACATTAATAAGCTCCAATGTTATTACCTCTGTCTGTGTTATTCATCATTTATTGTCTGTATTTGTGTTGTTGGCACTTTAAATGAAGATCATGCTGTTGTTTTGTTTATCTACAGTGTTTATTTGGCATGTTCAGGTGACCATGACTTATCTATTCCTTGGGCAAATAAAATCTGTTAAGCATACAAAATAACATTTACCTCTTGTGTTTAGCTGTGCAGGTTGTTTTGCTTTTTTTAAGTGTCAAGATATCTTCAGATATTCACCTCTGAAACATCTGCAATCAGCTGGAATTACATACAACATGTTTTTACACACTCATTACACCCACGATAGTTATCATAGGGACAGTTTTCTTTTCATGATTTAGAAAGTACAGACTGATATCTCAAAATCTTGGCACATTAACTTAAAGGTAACTACTTTGTATACCTAGATACTAAATAGAAAAATATCTGCGGAGCTTCTTTCATATTTAATAATTAACGTTGTTTTTATCTCACAGTGCTAATTATAGAATAAAAATGCAGGTTAAAACGTCAAATAAACAGTAAAAGAAGGGCTAGACAAGGTCAACAGTGCTCAAAGGGTTTGATTTTGTGACTGATAACATTTGTTTCTGTACCAGTAAAATAACAAATCCACAAGCACGAGGCAGTTGTATTTTAAAGCAACAGTGAAAGCTGAGTCAAAGTCTGAACAGTTGGTGACCTGAACCGAGGCCGGAGACCATTGAGAACATACGGCCAATGGCTAAATCAGATTTTGTCAATGAAAGTCTTGGGCTTTGGTCCTAATATAGCCGCCACTGTAGCAGCCAAGCAGGGAAATCTTGGATGTAAATTAGTCCACAGATGCTGACACCATATGCTTCATCTGACTGCAGAGGGAATCCAACACAGGCTTTCGCTGGAGATTATCAATGGGAGGAGATTAAAGGTGAAGCAGCAAACCCAGAGAGCCGGAGTATTTATGGCCTCAAAGGATCATGTAAGACATTTACGTTTGGTATTTAAATATATTTATGTAAATGATCCTTTTGCACCATGCACAAGTATTATCTTGATTACTCATGACCTTTGTGTAATGTGTTAAATGTTATATGTCAAATGACTGACAAGAAATAATGTGCAGAGCATTTTCAAGTAACATCAGACAGTATATGAGTATATACTGTAAAATACCTCAGTGCGAAAACAAAGTCATCAACAGTAATGAGTAGAGAGAGTTATTGTGACCAGAGGATTTACGTGAGAAGCTGCTCTCTGAGAGGAGAATGAGAAAGAAAGCCGCATCAGTTGATTACTTTGGCCACTTGGGGGCAGCAGAACAAGATGAAAACACACATTTGACAGACAGTATCATTAACTTTTGGCTCTTTTTTGGTCTCCAGCAACACTGGAAGGAAATACCTGGCTCATTCGCTCTGAAATGCTCCACTGTGTTCACCATTTAGCTGCCAACTTTACCATATGATGCTTGGAAAGTGATGTGCAGGTGGTTGATTTGACCTTATTCTGTTGAAAAATTAGATCCCAGACTCGTCAAACCGACATCATAGAACTAGAAGCTGAGGCATCACAGAAAGAAATCTGTGACCCTACTGAGGCACCATGTTTAGGTCATATGTATTCAAGGATCTATTTCAGATCTCAGTGGTTTCATCACAAGGGGCTACTCCTTTCATATTACACTGAATTTGATGCACTAAATGGTGAATGCTGCAGCTTTTAGGGGCACTATGTAGTTTTGGAGAAGAAATTCAAACTCAGAATTTTAATATTTACAATATTAATAAGGTGATAATAGAAACTCAGAAATATTAGTTTTTTCCATAACTGAATAAACAAACTGTTTTCGGAGTAAATGAGGTCCCAACACTGTTTGAAGCTAGAAAGGTGGCAGGGTACGCCAAACATAAACAAAGTAAAACAGTATCAAACTGTGTTGTCCTTTAAGATCAGTTTGTTTATTCAGTTTATTCAAACAAAGACTTTGTTTATTTAGCTTATTTGGGCATAAATAAAAATCTTTTTCTTGTGATTACAATTTCTTCTCCCAAACTACATCATAGTGCAACTTCAAAGTACCGAACGAGGATGTTTCTAAATGCAATCTAATGCAGAAGCTAAGATCAAACAAATGCATTTCTTAATGAATCTTGAAGAGGAAAGATGAATGGCACAGAAGGAAAGTTACAGGTGTCTACCTCCAAAGCTCGTAAAGAGCTTACGGCACGAGACGGATTAGAGACTAGGTAAGTAATGTTGAAGGTTAGTCATTATGACATTCAGTTCAAGTGAATGTGACTGAGCCGTAAATGACTTAATCAATTAGTGGGTACACTACACTTAAGATGAGAATAACTTTTTTTGTTATTATCCTTATTTCTTGGCCTGTTCATGGCTTTATCAGGAGAGTTTAGAGAGATGACAGGAAATAGGCTGCAGCAAAGGGCCACAGGTAAGACCTAGCTGCAGCTAGGACACCGCATCCGTGCATGGGGCGCACGCTCTACCAACTGAGCCACTGGGGTGCCCCTAAAATGAGAATAATTCATTGATCTACCTGTAGGGGAAAAAAAGTGTGCGGCACATGCCATCATGTAGGACGGATCTTCAGTATTAACCTGTTAGAGCGGCAAAAACATGGTGCTACACACCCCACCTGCCACCTTCTGTGAAGAATGTGCGTGTACGTTGTTGCCTGACGTCCCCATCGACTTCTGTTGTTTAGAAGAATGCTGCAACGCTGTTTTGCCGTGAAGCTCCAGATAATTTTTGTGCGGACTACAAAACGTCACTGGTCTTTCCATCGACGCGAGGATGAGAAATGACAGAAGTTTCATTTCTGGGTGAACTTAGTACAGTGCACACAGTAGACTACACATGGCAGCATCATTACATGCACAGACTCTGGAAAAACAATTAATACTCCAAAGCTTGAATACTACTAACTGGCCCAAGGTTCTCTGTCTGCCAGAGAGTTTGTCATACTTTGATGAAACACAGATTTATTAAAGAATATGCACCACACTGTATGAGAACTCTGAAGGGTTTTAAATCTAGACGCTGACACAGGGCCTGATGACAAGACACGGTTACAAGATGGATTATTGCAAACACAAGAGCTGCTTCAGTTGATGTTAGTGGTGCAAATTGTTTAACAAATTTGACATTAATCAAATAATTGACAGACAGAACGTTAAGACCTTGGAAGTGCGAGGCCCTGGGGTTTTAGCCCACAGCCTCTCTGAATCCAAGACTAACTTTACAAGTGATTAACGATAGCACCACAATTGTACCATATTTAATGGTTGAATATGATTAATGTTTTTTTTATTTATGTATCCCTCAAGCAGTTAAGCACATTAACTCAATTTTGTTTCCATTTTATTCAACTTTATACGTCTCCACTACATGCCAGAGACAAATATTATACTTTTTATTCCACAACATTTATCAGTTTTAGGTTTTTTCTTTCTCCTACATCTTAAACTACTTTAATACCACTTCCCTGGATAAGCTGGAACATACACTGTCACTGTTTTTCTGAGCTCATGAAAATGTGATTTTTGTCAGAGATATTTGGTCCTAACAGGACAGTAACACTACATATATTTACAGAACAATGGTTCCCAGGTCAGACGTACCCTGACAGTCCTGTCTGATCAGCTCAGGTATCCATTCATCAACACCGACACTTATGTTCCAAATATGTTCATTTGAATTAATGTCACACTGGATGTTATTTTGCTTATTAATCTTATAAAAGAGGACATCTGTTCAGCATCATTACAGGTTCATAAAGACAATTGTCAGTAAAAACACTAAATATTTTTTCGCTGTCACAATTAAGCATCATAATAAATAGACCACAGGATTTAAAATAAACTAATGAATTCAGACACAGAAATGTAATTTTATCTTTTATCATAAATCTGAAACCTAAAACCTGCTATCATTTGGAGACGGCACATATAAGGGGATTAGTGATCTCCTGTATGCTAAGTAAAACACTGACAAGGACAATTTTACTGCACGATGATGAGTACTTTTTATACTTTAAGTACTGTATTTTATTGATACTCACATACTTTTATGTAGTTTTGGAGAATAAATTCAAACCCAGAATTTTAACATTTACAATATTAATAAGGTTATAATACAAACTCAGAAATATTTATCTTTTCCCATAACTGAATAAACATGCCGTTCTCAGAGGAAAACAAGGTCCCCAGAACACTGTTTGAAGCCAGAAAGGTGGCAGGGTCCGCCACATATAAACAAAGTAAAACAGTATGAAATTGAGTTGTCCTTTAAGGTCAGCTTGTTTATTAAGTTTATTCAGTCACGAAAACAAAGAGAGTAAGTTTATTTAGTTTGTTTACACATGAAAACAATCAGATTAAAAATCTCTTCTCCCAAATTACATAGTGCACCTTTAAGTAAAGGCTCTGAATGCCACCGCTGACCCCGACACGGGTGCATGTTCTCTTTATGAAACCAGAACACACATGTTGTCGACCTGATGCTCTGGTCCCGGTCCCGGTCTGAACTCCGGTCCAGGTTTTGTTGCGGATTTCAGCGGCGAGGCGCAGCAATCTGCAGCATCCCCACACGTAGCCAGCCACACACGCTGCCCGAGAGGCTGCTATGAAGTTACACCATTAAAGTAAACAAAAACATTTAAAGATAGATTATCCCAATTACTAGAGAGGAACGCACTTTATATAGACTCGACCATGTCCATACAAGCATTTTATAAACACGTGCATGTTGTAATGTCTTTATATAACTTCACTTTGTCGCTGTGAACGTATTTGTGTTTATTTGGAGAGAAAAGGGGACGAGAAAATGAGAGTTTAAGCGCTGTGTGGTGCATGTTAACTTTGAGGGTAAAACTGAGGCAGCGTGGTCCCTTTTTTAAGAAAAACAAAAAGTGAACTTCCTGTTTCGGGGTGGTCCACAGACTGTGGAGAGAGGGAGGGAGGAGGGAGGAAGAGAAGGGGGTGCGCATTCCCACATTGGCTGTGTGTGCAACCAGCTCCAGGGCGCTTTGCGGGACTCCATAGCCGAACATGGGGTTCAGTTTTGTCACCGTTTGCGTAAAGTGACTCTGAAGAGGAGAACGATCTATGGAAAAGCGCGTCTGAAAGCGGGATAAAGTTTTGGTCTGCGCGTAAAATTCGGTCATCTCCATCCGAGCGCGTCTGCCAGAAAGTAGAGAAAGAGACAGAAGAGAGAGAGAGAGAAGGAGAGGGGAGAAGGGAGGCTTTACTGGAAACTGAGACTTTCACAGTCCTTGGACACTCAGAGCTCTTTCAAGGACTCTGGGAATCAAGTGAGAAAGTTTCATGCTGAATATTGCTGCGTTAACCTGAGGTAAGTGGAGCTGATGGCTCAAACTCGACTCTGAAATCACAGGCGATCATTGAAAAATCAGTCATTACACGTTTAATCGTGATTGTTGTTGTTTTTTTGTTCGTGAGCACTGTAATTGTGACTTTTTCTTGCTTATTGTGGTGGGAAAAACGTGCAATTGTGTAAGAAGTGATGGTCCTGTCGTGGCTTTATCCCCTCAGGTGACTGTGCGTGACTCTTAGGCTTTGCCCTAAATTAATTAGGCTGGCAAAGTTTAAGTAATTGAGTTACATAATATTTCTACTAACCCACTAAAGTGTGTAATGCTTCAGCCACTGTGGGATCTGTGGAGTCATTCAGCGCTGTCTTGTCTTTCTGACCATTTGTGGAGATGTGAAGAATGTGCTGGCACCAGCTGAGGTTTGGACACCAGAAACATTGATTTAAACGTTGATCATTTGGGTGAAATGCCTCTTTTAAGGGGTTCTTACTGACTGTTAGCACAGCTTCGAATCATCTGGCACAGCCCAGGGTCAGAGGGCCACCCGAGAACAGCTGTTTCTTGTAACCTGAAATACTTTAGGTGCCGATATCTTTTCCAAATGTGTGTTTCTGTCAGGACACCCACAAAACAACATCATCAGTGAGCGCTGTGTGGGGCTTCAGGGGGCAGGAAGCTCCTGTAAATGCCCCCATCAGCCCGTAGATATTGTCTTTTGGACTAGAAAAACATGCATTCATGTCTCCCATAATCTCCCCCTAATCTGAGATAGTTTATCGACTCGGATCTAATTATCTCCGTGAGAGGTGACTGTAGCTGTTAATGTGGGAAGATTAGGCCGCCTGGTCTTCATGTTAGTGGCCCTGGAGTGAAGAGCGTCAACACTGGACTCAATAGAAGAGCCAAACACTTATTTATTCCAAAGTGACAGTGAGAAGTGCTGAGCACACACAACTCACAACCTCCCTAAACAGTATTTGCACAGACACACACACACACACACACACACACACAGGGATCTCCAAAAACAAGCTGTTACCAATATGTTATTCATCGTTTTAATTGATTACACCGGACAAAAGGAAATCAGATGAAGTTGAACTGAAGTTTGTAAACACCTCAGACATTTTTTCAGAAAATATAACCAAGCAAACGTTCAAACGCAGCACGGCTTCGGCTTTTTTTAAACATGATCCATTGGAGAGAAGCGGTTCTCAAGGTTGAGACGGGGGGAGCGATCCGAGGGAGGAAAGTGCACTTGTCCTTTGGCCACGTGTGAAAAGCTCTACAGGGGAGCTTCCTCGCCCTCCCTGGTCTTTATCAAGTGTGTTAAGGCCAAAAGGCTCCTTAATGGGAATGCTCTTAAACAAATAGACCATACAGGAAGCAACTGTCCTCCTATGCAGCCACAGGAGAGGACTGATCTGGTTTATCAGCGCCATATCAGAGCGGTGATAAGTCTCTATCAGGCTGAATACAGTTGAATTTGGTGGATTGAATTCCTGAGAGTATACACAAAGGTAGGTGCAGGATTTTAAGGTGGATTTAACGAGTGATGACAGTTCACCAAGAGAGCAAAATGTGGAATATGAAACATCTCTAATGACGTGTTTGAGTCCTGTGTTGGCACCATTGGCCGGCGGTTACGTGAAGCAGGCAGCAACAAGTGGCGTGTTTTTGTCCAGATTCCATTTTGGTCCGCTCAGCAAGAAACATGTGTCACGTGATGCCGCCTGCAACCCCCTTCCCCAATCCTCCTCCTCCTCCTCCTCCCACCTTCCAGTGAGAGGGAGGTGAGGAGGGGGAGGGAGGGAGAAAGACCACCCTCACTGGGATCACAGCCCCTCAATCAGACCCTTTCACACCCTGTGAACCTGAAACAATCAGGGTTTAATAGCAGCTGTCTGTCTGTGCCGGCCCCGGCTAAAACCATGTAGGCTCACAGCGCCGAGCCGATCGGCAGACAGGCCTGGGGATGCTCCAAAGGACACATGAGCAAAGACACACACACACAAACACTCCTTTTCTGTCTTTATCCCCTGCTACTCTTTTCTCTCCTCATCTTCTAGTTTTCCTGCCGTACTTCAAGGCTCATGGAGAGACGGTCGGCTCCCTCAGATCGCCGGTGTCAGGGTCTGGTATTCGAAGGTTATTTTGGTTCATCGGATTGAGTTTGTGTTGTTTTCAGGCTGCTGCAGGGGCTTTATTCGCGTTGTGTGTCGTCATTCATGGACATCGTTCATTGAGAGCGGAGTGAATGGATTTTTGTCATGGTGGTTGTTTTGGTTAGCAGCACTGAGCCAAACTTTATCTCATCCGAGCCATCTGAAAAATCACGACAGGAGGCCACAATTATCATCTGTGCCACTAATGTGTAGAGAGAGCTGCAGCGGTTCGTGGAGTAAGCGATCAAAAGAAAATAAATGAATCATTTTAGTCATTTTTCAAGCAAAAGTGTCAAATATTCGCTAGTTCCAGCTTCTTAAATGTAAGGATTTGTTTTTTTCTTTGTAATTTATGACAGTAAATGAAGAGTCTTTGGGGTTTGGGGCTAAACAATTAATCGAGAATGAAATGAATCAGTTTCGTTAGGTCAGATAATGATAATAACCATAGATAATCCCTCTTCTCAGAAATATAACATTGAACATATCAAGTGATGCTGAAATGAGAATGAATGACACCAAAGGGCAAAGGCATTTCACTCTTTATTAAGCTTGAATTGCAGCAGCCAAAGGGCACACATAATAGAAAGGGGAAATGTTGCAGTCATGGGAAATACTCCGAAAAATCATTGTTCATGGTCACTTGGAGCTTTCCCACCCATTAGAAGGGATATCAGACAAATTGCAGCAGGGGAGATGAAAGAAAACGATCCACAGAGACAATTGGTTCAAAGCAACAGAGAGATGAGAGGTCGGCTGTATTAGATGTGATTATGTCAGTGGATGTAAGATGGGAAATGGAGACCACAGTGTCAACAGGACAATTGACATCAAACACGACATCTCATAAAAAAAAAACCCGCTGCCGGAGAGAACATTGAAGTCGGATGATTCTGCAAAAATCATGGATAAACTTCAATGAAAACTACGGTCGGGTTAAGGTTAGCAAAAGATTGTGGTTCTGGCAAATAAACTGTGGTTGCCGTTTGGGTAGGGTTAAGCAACCAAAACTCTTTGATGAAGTTTTGGAAATATGCTGGTTATGGTTTGGAAAAATAGTCTGACGGGGCACAACCTCCTGTCTCCCACATGGATTTCAGGTGGGAATCATCCAACACCCTGACCACATGTCTCCAGGAAAGTATGTTTATATATAGATAATTTGAAACAGAGAAATGCAAACAATACAAATGCATCCCTGCCAGATTATGTTCTATAGCAACATGATTAAGAGACAAATTGTTCACTGACAATGTTTTCTTTCTTTTGTCTCTGATATACAGTTAATTCTTTCAATACAATATCCACCCATAACAAGTAAAGCATGATTCAACTTTCAACTTTTAAAGCATGATGGGGTCATGGTTTAATACAGAAAAAGTGATTTGAAGCATGAGTCATGAGTCATGACCCTATCCCTAACCCACGCCACGTTCAGCTAAAACCATGGTCTTTCCAACACATGCAGGATTCAGATTGTGCTCCCGGGTGTTACAGAACTGCGCTTTAAATGGCCACTATTCACAAATCCTACAAACACAGTAGCATAAAAACGTAGCACTTCCCATCGAATAAACTTTGACACGGAACATATCCAAGCAGGAAATACTTTCGCAGTATACAATGTGTTATGTGCGAGACAAGCATCAAGGTTGCTAATGGAGGGAAATTAGTATCTAAGTGGAAGCCATGGTAAGAATTTGTCGAAATTCTCTAAATGCTAAGGAAAGGTGCTCTGATGCTTCCTTTCTTATCTCCTTTAGCATAGCATAAACTGGACCGTAACATTCAAAGCGACCACAACATGTTATGGATCCCACCACTTTTCTTGTAAAGACATGCGCCCTACGATGCCTCTGATTAGCTTACCCTGATATTCTTCTGCAAACCTGGTTTAAGTGAAACCACTGTGAATTTAACGTCACTGTTAATGTTAATTCTGAAGGACTATGAGTTAACAGTCTGTGCGTGTTTTTCTTCCAGTTAGTTTCTTAAATAAATAGACAGCGCTGGTGCCGATAGAGCAGATTTGGAACTGTAGTTTCCCCGGTAAAGAGACCGACTTCTTCGGCTTAACCCTTTCTTCAAGAAGTGTGGCACACGGCAGCTAAAGAGGTCTGTGTGTTTACCAGGAAAACTACAGATCAAAATCCGCTATATCAGCACTGCTGCTGGATGTTTATTGAACACCGACGGCAAGGGAAACACAGACGCAAACTTTTAACCCAAAGTTATGCCCAACCAACAAATGCAACTAATCAGGAGCAGAGTCAGGCAGGTTTTGCAAGAAAAGTGACTCTGGCAGACCAACCCCATACCACACCGTTGCAAAAATGCGTAGCCGAGTGCAAAGTGCAATCGGACTCTTTTGGCACTAGGGTTTCCTTCATGTCATCATGAATTCTCCTTCACACCTTTCCTTGACCTTGTGAGGTTTTCCATTGAGCTCGAGGAAAACTGTTCAGGAAAAGACACAGAATGTAATTTTTTTGACTTTTCACCTGCAGCCAATTGCTGACCTCTGCACATTAGGCATTAGCTTGCTACATAAAAGTTTCCATACTTCCTGCATTGGCACCGAACTTCACCGTTAAACGTAAGTGGTGATCTGCAGAATCGTCCGACATGAGCGTAATTCTGAGAATAGCTTGCTGCATATGACGTTGGAAGCAAACACACTAAGTCACAATAGAGTGCCAACCCAGCGAGACCCCGCTGACCCTAAAAAACCTTTGGACCATCCAGTCGATCTGTCTTTTAGGGCGGGCCTGGTCCCAAATGCGGGAACGTTCTAATGCCTTAATACCACACGTGAAAGGTCAAGTCACATGTGTAGCAGCAGGCAGCATTAAGAATGATGTTGGTTGTATTTTAAAGTACATGCAGTGTTTTGTCCCTGAGGGAATATGTGCATGTGTGTGATACAGATGCTGACAGTAAAAGGCGGAGTCCATCCCTTCCCCATCGTCCCTCCTCCTGCTTTGAATGAGGGTGGCAGTTTTTTGACACACTTGTGTGTGTGTGTATGTGTACGTGTGTGTGTTTGCGTGTTCAAAAAAGCAGTTGACTGCTAACTATCGTCTCATGTGGTTGATATTAGAAATCAAACTAGCGCTAATAGGATCCAGGTGAGGTTGTGAATAGCTTTCAGATGCACAAACAACCCACACCGATACTTACTCATTTCCTACTGTTACATTAGCTCGGTTTGTAACCTTTGGGCTTGTGGCTGGGTTTTCTTTGAGAGACGGTGGTCGGCTGTGGATGACAAAGGCCAAACATTAGCGCTGTTTGTGGAGGAGCCCGAAAAAATGGATCGTGTGACTTGAGATCCAAGCAGTTTGATCCGGTTGAGAGGAGTGAATCGAAGTCGGTGCGAGTGATGATTAGATGAATTTGTTGTTAACAGGTGTGTGTTTGATTAGATTCTTGCAAGATATTGTACCTGCATGTGTGTGTGTGTCCTTGGCCGTGTGTGTGTGTTCCAATGTGTGTGTTCTCTGCCGCTGATGACTCACGGCACGCTGTCCTGTCGACAGGCAGAAAGAGAGGAGGAGGCGGGTGTTTGTTATTTCAAAAGGTTGCCATAGCCACGGTGCGTTCGGGTGCTGCCATCATCAGTGTAATTAAAAATGATAAAATCATTTCTTCTTCTTTCTTCCCGCTCCAACAAAACTGCAATCTCTCATTTTAACTTTAAGCAGAGAGGTTAGATTACTCCTCCTTAACAGTTTGTATGTAAGTCACTAAATTTCCAGCGCCGTTTTATGTGATAGCCTATTACATTTTACTGCTGGAATAATTATTTCCGACTTTCCGAAAGAGAGAGAGAGACAGTGTGTGTGAGAGACGCTGAGTTGAGTAAGAGTGCAGAGGCGCATCCATGTTGCGTGTGTTTATGATGAGACTTCTGGACAACAACTCTGTTATCTGAGATGAGATAACAGCCGAAGCTCCTTGCCTTGGCCGATGTTCTTGGGCAACTCGCAGCTCCACATTCCCCGCTCGCTCCTAAACCTATACAGCAAGGACCAAGATATTAATCTATAGGGGGAAACAGACATTTTTGATCACTCATGCGGTGGTATGCTGCATTTATTACCTTAAGATGATATAGATATTATAAGATGCAGCTGCACACGAGGGATGGTAGCTACTTGATACCTTTTTCGGTCCATTCTGAGTGGATGCCGCACCAGTGAGTGCTTCTCACAGGATGTCTGGGGGTAAAAAGTCTTGATTTTGAATTTGTGAGGGCTTAAATGCCATAAACTTTTTTTATCTAAGTTAATTTATCTATTACTTAATTTATTTTTGTCAAAATGAGTCAAGGTCGTCTGCATGAAAGTCGACATTTCTCATGTTTCTCATGTCTTTTTCACTTTACACTTACACTTCGCGTACACGTTGGCAAAATGCAGATGAACTCAACTCACTTATTTTAAAAGATCTTAATAAGCAGTACATTTAAATGTTTTTATGCCCAGTAGACACTTTGTTTGAGGGCTAGGTAGCATTTGAATTGTTTTATATCAGTGCCAGTTAGGGCTGCAGCTAAATTGTTTTTACTGTCGATTAATTGGTGATTATTTTCTCGACTAATTGATTCTTTTATTTGGTCTTTAAAATGGTGGAAAAAGTCGACCAGTGTTCGTCAAAGCCCAAGATGACGTCTTTAAATGTCTTGTTTTGATGGCAGTCCAAAGATATTCAGTTAAATGTCACAGAGTAAAGAAACCAGACAATATTCACACGTAAGAAGAAATGAAAAAGAAAATAATACTTTTCCAATAACTTATGATTTACCTTGAATTTCATCAAACATATTCTGTATTTTTAGCATCTTATTTTTGTAGAAATTAGTTATTACACCATTTTATTTTATTTTTTTTACAGTGTAGATTGTTATTTCGCAAAATATGACATAAAGCTGCTCAATTATTCAGTTTTAGCAATGTGAAACCTTCTTTGATCAAAATGTAGTTCAGTTTAGTTTTCTCAGACCAGGAAGTCTCTGAGTTTATTAGCACATGTTTGATACTTCTCAGCCTAAGTGTAGAGGAGGGTTTTTTTATGATCATGTAAAGATCTTGCTGAGGACGAATCGAGCAATCCCAGCATTTCAAGTTAAAAAGAGCGTATTCTCAGCCATGTAGACTTTCGAAAAGTGAGTAAATTGAGATGAGGAGCAATTACCCCAACCGGCAGCTACTTTTGCATATTTCTGTGGAGAATGAAGAAGATCTCCATGTGTTCCAGGTTTACAGGGTTACAAAAACTACATTTCAAACAATAGATGACCCAAACCACATTGCCATTGTAGCTTCGTATTACATGTTTACGAGAAAGGAATACTTTGGTCAGTCCTCTAAAACCACAAAAAAGCTGAAGATTCCTTCTCTTTGTGTGTTTTCATCTCCTGGTTTTGATGCTTCTCTTCCAAACTTTTCCAGTTTTGTATAAATCCTCCTCGGCCTCCTCAGTCTTTTCTCACATTCTTTCTCCTCTCCTTCCGCCGCTCAGCCTCTTGCGTCTTTTTCTATTCCTGTTCTCCCTGCTCTGTAACTAAGTGACAGTTGTGAGAATCTACAGCGGCTTGCTGATGCCACGTTAACCAGATCAGATGCCATAACAGGAAGTCGGCCCACATGCATGGATGTAGGACAGTGACACACGCGCATGACTTACTACCGCTGCAAGCCAAATGCAGTGCGAGCCGTCACCGATACACCGACATGAATCTGCTGTGGGTCAAAGGTAACCGTGCCCTCAGTCAAACAGCCTCGTATTTACTACAACACATTTGACATGACATCCAGTCTGCGGAGCGCTTTGATCAGACTTCAGGCTCCGTGTGGAAACTCACAGACGGTCGCTGATGATTCAGACAAAACTCTGCACCTTCCTTTTCATTTATCTGTAACATCTGTTGATTGTTTTCGCAGCAGAGAGGATGATAAATCTTCTTTTGAAGAGAAGCGACCAAACCGAGCTCATTTAGGCTGAAGAGCTCCGCAGCACAAGACTTAGAAAAGTGATGTGGCGTGCTTGTTTTGTTGGTTTTGCGAACAGACTGGATGCTTTCTTCTGTAGCATTCAATTTTGTTTACAGTCTTGTGCCTTGTGGCCATAAATGGAAACTAGCCGTCTACTTTGTGTTGAGAAAATAATTCCCTTCAGGAAACGAGAAACTATCGGGAAGGTTGTGTTGACTTCGCCATTGTCTCCTTCAAAGAGGAGAAGAAGAAGAATCCCTTATGAGGATGGTACAGTAAGACAGAGACATATAGGTCCTGTGCATTTGCTGCATATTTGCAAACTTATTAGGCCTTTAGAAAAATAATATTATTGGCACGCGCTGAGAAAGAGCTCTCCATTTTCATTAACAGAGGAATTCGTTGGAAAGGAAAGAAGGGCAGAAGAGAGTAAAGGGTGAACGAGAGAAACATTTCAGTGAGTGTGGAGGAGTGAGAGAGGGAGAGAGAGAGAGCAAGGGAGAGAGAGAGAGAGAGATGCAGATTGTTTTAAATCCGCAGCGAGTCAGGCTCTCAAATTTATGCCCATGGGCTGCTTCTTGGGTGGGCTGCAGGGAGGGCGGTGCGCTAGCTGGAGCAGGGGAAAGTTGCAAACTCCAGACTGCTCGCCTCGCTCTGCAGCTTGGCTTTTCCTGCTGGAACACATTTACAACTCAACCGTCCTGACTGGCTGACTGACTGCCTGGCCCTGCCCTGCACTGACTTAACTACAGCGAATGATTTTTTTTCCCTGCTTCTCGTTGAGCAATATTTTAGATGGTATATTTCGTTTTAACGGCGCCTTATTTAGTTTTTTTTTAAGTCTGGAGCGTTGCTGGAAGCTAGGACAGACCTTCTGTGAGCACGCGGAAGTTTTCATAAAGGATGAATTATAATGGTATTTTGACGTTTCTGTTCTTTTTCGACAGTGACATTTTATATGAAGTTTTAAAGGAATTCAAGGGTTTAAACTGATTGCCTCTCCGAGAAGCAACACGAGAACTTGGATCAGATAAGGCGTAATATGGCTCGTCTGTATTTCATGCCAGCAGTGACTGTTTGTTTTGCTCAGCATGAGAAAGATCCGGGCCCACATCTTGCCTTCAAATAGATTCAATCACGTAGAGGACGAAGGAGAGTAGTTCACTCAACAGCCAGCTATCAGGCATTGTTTTTTAACTTTGGAGAATCAGGGTTGGATACAAGCTGCTCGCAGTGGTGACAGCTTCACATTATAATAAAAAGTCAAATGTAGACAGAATCTGTAAGTCAAGGATTTGAACACAATATGTATATTCTAGGGCATAGTTTTATTTTGGGTTACTATTAGAATAGGTTTACATGATTTAATGCTCAGAAAACATCAGATTTCACTCTCTTTAAGGCCCCCCTCCTGCACACCTAGTCTCCTCTGATTGGTCAGCCTGCACACGCCTGAGCCAGCACCGCTAACAACGACAGAGTAGCTGTGCTAAATCAATTGTTAGGAGCCAAACTAGCTGCTAGTCATTAATAGTGCAATTGTGTGACATGGTGATGTAGTGTGATGTCACAAAGTCACAGAATTTAAAGCGAGACGACTGACAAGAGCAGCGTTTTCTGTGGGAGAGAGGAGGTTCCTGTTGGATTCAGACTTTGACCTTTTTTCAACTTTCAAGATCTTTTACATGCACAAGAACCCAAACAACACACCGAGGGAAAGGAACAAGCTGAAAAAGCATAGTGCGTCTCCTTTAACAGATTGTCTAAAGTCGACTCTCTCTGCCTCTGACAATGTGCACCAGTTTGAGCTCTTCCTTCACGTTGTGCGAAACACTGAAAGGCCTGTTCAGTTCCTCTAACTTTCTCCAACAGGGAGGTTTTCTCTGCCTCGGTAACGGCGCAGGAACTGAACACACAGCGAGAAGATGACATCAGCAGCATGTAAATCAGCTCCCCTCACAGCAACAATCTAAACTTCAAATTCAGAGGCCGGTCGGTCGGTTGGCTCACCACGATAATGTGCTGACACACACAGACACACATGTCCACGCATGCATACACACTACAACAATAAGAGGCCAGAAGGAAGTAAACAAGTGGTTGCTTCAGTACGAGCAGCTCTCATTTATCTTCAGTTTTAAATTTTTGTCAAGGCTTTAATCACTAAGTTGTCTATCTTTTAAAAAAACAAAGTAAAACACACACTATCCTTGAAGTTAAAACAGAAGAATCTCCGCTTGTGAGTGTATTTTTTCTTCTACTTCTTCTTCTTCTTCTTCCCAGAGGTCTAGGTTCATTCCAGCCTGCGTGTCTGGCCTCTTTGTGAGCTAATTCGCTCTGAAGGTATTACGGTTATTGGAAGGCTTGTAAACCATTAAGTCTTTATTTACAAGAGAAAGAAAAGAGAGTCTGGGTGACTGCGCGGGGGCGAGCTGGGTCTTGGTACGGGCGCTGACCCCACTGTAAGCGATGAGAACAACTGAATTTGAGGAGCTGCTGGGACATCTGGTCGTAACTGCAGACCACTCCTCAATTACATAATTGTGCCCATTAATTACATGAGGAGGGCCTTCATTTCCTGGTAGGCAATAACTAACAAAAAGAGAGCCAGTAAAGAAGGAGCTCTGAAACACACATGATTATAGTGTGTTTGGTGAAACATGAAACATGGCCTCCCGTGTTTAAGAGCAGCTCAAGGTTAAAAAGCCACAGAGAGGAGTGTGTGTGCTCATCCACGGAGCTCATGTGAAACTTCATTTTAGAGTTTTAGAGTAAAACAGGAGTGACGTGACGCAGCTGTTAGTGAAACACTTTCTTGACGGTAAAGTCTCGAGACAGTTTGTTGTCATCGGTAGCCAGTGTTTTTGACCACACACAAAGCTCCCTGCAGGTCGTTTCTCCCGGAGAGGACCCGGAGAAATGGCTCACCTACATGTTGTGACTGAATGGATGCAGGTGTGATGGCTGTGGTGGGTTTCACACCGTGACAGGAGAGCTTCTGTTTGAGCAGAGTGTATTGTTACCTCAAATGTTTCAGCGTGTTTGGAAAGCAGATACTGGATAGTAGACTTTGCAGAATTTAGCTGGTGTCTCATTTTTTTTTTTTTTTATTGAATTAAGTTTCAGGGCTGCAACTGATTATTATTTTCAGTGTTATTCATAGTGGAAAAAATAACGAAAAGCTCCTACAGCTCAAAGCGACATCTTCAAATGTCTTGTTTTTAGAGTTGCAACGATTAGACGAATAATCGATTGTAAGAAAATGAATTGGCAACTGTTTTGATAATCTATGAATCACCTAAGTTCATTTCAATCGCTGGTTCCAGCTTCTTAAATTTAACGATTCGCTGCTTTTCTTTGTCATTTCTGCGGGCAAATGAAGAGTATTTTGGTTTTGGGCTGTTGGTTGGACAAAAGAAGCAATACTATGATGCGATTATCAAAATAGTTGCTGATGAATTTTCTCTCAATCACCTAATCAACTCTCAACAATATTTAACCTGTCCTTTGAGCTGAGGGATGCAAAATGGCGTTGGTCTGCGGTTCCCATGCCGTGAACTGACCTGCTGCTGCACTCAGCATGAAACAAATGTTGGAATGACAATGCGGCTGTCGCAGCTGTTGTTTTTTCAGGTCCAGAGCTGTTGTCCTCCTCCTCCTCCTCCTCCTCCTCCTGTACTTCTTTCTTCTGATGCTCCTCTTGTCGTCATCACTGTCTCATGCCAGAGCGGGATCAGCCCGTCGGACAGGAGCTCACACAGCAATGCACCTGCTAGCAGGAGTTTGAGAAGAGCGCGGGACAACGGAAGAGTGACTGGTGGGGGAGAGATACTGTCTTTCTGTGAGTGTCGGAGAGAGGCCAGGGCGCAGTGAAAGGAAGAGGCTGTGAGAGTGAGTTTCTTGGTCTTTGGATCGAGGTACCACGCTGGGCATTTATGCCGAGGCTTATGGGACCAGACTCAGCTGAATACACAGAGGGTCAACAGGGATCCACGCTCAATTTTCTTTTCACACAGTAGTACAGAGCTGTGTGTACGCACTGTGATAGACTGGCGACCTGTGCAGGGTGGATCCCTGCCTTTCGCCTTTCGTGCTTGCAGGGAAAGACTCCAGACCAACAGCAGAGAAAGTATGAATGGATGAAAAACGCTGTCAGAGTTGTTCTGATTGTATCACATTGTCTATATATCACACAAACTGGGGCATACAACTTTTATATTGTCTGTAATGGCCCTAAAATATATTTTAAAAAAAGTATGTAGAACACCCATGATTAGAAAGTTTACCAAGTTTCAGAAGTTTTGAAATGGAAATGGTAGCTATGAATTACAGTGTCATTATGTTGAGGCGTCGTTGTACCAGCCTGTCTGCATCTGTGTCTAAAATGCGTCTCAAACATCCCAACAGTCGTTTAAAAACACTTCTTTAACTGATTTCACCATTTACGCTAAATTTATTAAAGAAGACAACATTTTAATGATGGTTAACATGCCAAATTTTACGAATATTTTAAACAGTAGCGAATAAATTATACTTATTTGTCGTCTGTGAAGAAAGTCCCCAGACTCCCTTAAAAAAAGGCTCAATTTTGAGACTTGTTCCATTAGATGACACTTAATATACTTTGTCCAACGCTGTCTACAACACTTTCTTAACTATTTGTGCCTACTTGTTAATTCGGCAAATGCTATACATTAAGATATTTATTTCTTTATGTAAAAAATGTCCTATCTGTTTGTTCCGGTGATGTAGGTGTATATTTGCATTGAGAGCAGTCACGTGAAGTTCTGCAAAAGCACTCTGGATGTTATTCAAGGCCATAACTCAGGAAGAGAGAAGGAGATTGTGACCCAATTTCATACTCCAAACAAATAGCGGGCAGCATATCACCAGAGTAGATGCTAACTAGCGCTAACTGTAGCTGCCCTGAGCTGGTTAGCTCAGTTAGCCATGCAGCTAGTGGTTACTAACAGTGAGTTTGGGAACAAGGGAGTGTTAGTGTTTACACCCCACACGAGCTTCGGACCCGGACAGGGCTAGCTGGTTAGCATGCTAACTTCAGTAGATATCTCTGCAACACAATACACAGATGTCATAATGTCAAAGCTGGTATTTATTGGCTTTCTGTGAATAATTTACTTTGTTGATTTTTGAATGTTTTCAACTAAAATTCTTACATATTGCCCCTTTAAATTCCTTTAAATTTTAATCTGGATGGACATGGATGTAAACTGCGACTCGAGTGGTTTGCAGAGGCAGACAGCCACGAGGTGGTAATACTGGTTTGACTTTTCTGTAATCTTTTTTTTGGTTGAGTGCTTTTTTATAAGGCGTCAAAAGCTTGTTGGAAAAGTTGGAAACCACTCCTTTAGTACAGCAGTACATGTTATCTGTCCTCTGTCACCAATCTGCTGACGGTTTTACGGTGATGTCAGTTGTTGTTTGAGGTTTTGCAATGCCCTTTGTTGAAGTAAGGAAACTTGTAGTAACATACTGACTGTGGAGTACACAGTTACACACTTTAATAGAGATGAATCAGGACACTCAACTGTGCTCAAGTAATGTATGTGGAGTTGATAACATACATTACTTACGTTACATTTTTTTTGGTTAAGGTCAGGGTAAACTGTCATTATGTGTAAGGTGTTCGTCATGTTTACATTTGTGTTAAAAAAGAAAATAACGTCTGTTGTTGTGCCATGCACCATTTTGTGTTTGTATTATAACTAACGCTAGTTTACTGTACAGTTCGTTTCAGTGGTTGATCCTCACACAAATACAGTCTCGCTTCACTTTCTCCTAATGTGATGACTCTGCAGCAGGTTGTGACTTTGTTGGACTTTCCCGACTGCTGATGATTTCCCCAGCAGTTAAACCCCCGTATCCATCTCTCTGTTCCCGTTATTTCTATTCAGGACGGGACAGGCAGTTGTTCTGCTGAGGCACATTTATTGGCCCTTATTAGCTTGCACCTGTAGTCTATTAAAAACCCTGGTTTGCTGCCTGACTGGCAGATTTGCACTGTCTTTGAGTTCTCAGTGTGGTGAGAGGAACACTTCATTTGGGATATGAGCAGAAATTTGTTGTCCTGCGGAGAACAAACGCCGGATGTTAAAAGTTTCAAACATTGTAACCCACAGGATCCCGTTCAAAGGGGTTATTTATCGACGCTTGTCTCCTCGGGCAGCTGTGGAGCAGAAATGTGGTGAGCACTTGTGCGTGTCAATGTGTCTGTGTGAATGTTAAGTGTCTTGTGCGTGTGCATGGGCGTACAGTGGGCGAAGGGACCCAGATGTGGACGTCGTGTGAGAAGGGAAGTTGTTGCTGCTGCTCGACCGGCAAAAAAACTTTAAATTCACTGTGTAAAAGGAATCGGAATTGGCTGAGGCTGCGCTTTATTGCTGAAGGGTTAAAAGCAAGAATGTGTTTTGTCTTCTTTCAGAAGTCACGTATTCTCATTTAGGTGACTCATGTCTTAAAGTCAGTTGTTCCATTAACCACCAGCGTCAGCAAGTTGTTCAGGCAGCTAAATCCACCAGAAATGCATCATAAATATTTAGTTAGGAGGTGTTACAGTATTATGTGACAGAGCACGAGGATAATGATGTGTGTAGCTGCTAATACAATGGTCTTTTACATCGAGCATTGACTGTGTAAAATATAAAAATACCATTATCATTATATCAGCCGTTATTCTAATGCATACAGAATATATGCATGCTGTGAACACACACTTTCTTGCAATAATATCTCAAATGTGGTTATCAAACACACAAAGATGTGTTTGTAACAGAGGCAGAATATTTTATACTTTAACAATAAACTTTACTGTCCAAAATGACATCAGTGCACTGAAACAGTAAACTTACTGGGAATTTATCATTTATTGGCTGATTATTTATAAATTACCGAGCGTCTTTTTCGTCGATGTCTCAGCTGATAGCGGAATCTAGTTTGTCCAATATATATGGTAATTTGAAAACTTTTTTGTGACTTTTTTTTGGTGACTTTTTTGTGATTATAATGCACCAAAGTCGTTTCTAGACAACAGCATCCGCCAATTCTGCTGACAATAATGTAATAAATATATAATATTGGTCAGGCTCTACTAGAGAGTAGTGTTAGGCATCATCTGCAAATGCATTGCCTAAAAAAACATTTAAAATTTTACAAAATATAGAAAATTAATGTTATGTAACGGACTATTTATTGGCTGGAAACAGTAACTTCCTGGAGTTTTCATTGGCTGCCTGGCAACTGGTCCATGGCAAGAAATAGTTTGGCAAATAAACTATTAATTGTAATTTTTACATTTTGGTTCATGCAATTTTAGCTGTTACCTTACCTTACCTTTACCTTGTTTCCTGTCTTTGTGCTAAGCTGAGTTATCCCACATTTTGTACTGTCGTAATTTCCTTAAATGTCTAAACTGTTCCTTTAAGACTCTGCACTCGTGGCATGGACTGGAAATCATCTTTGCATCGCATTATCCTCAAGGAGTCCAATCGTTTTTAGATGTCACACTGTGTTGATGTGTTTTTGTGCATCTTTTTCCCTACAATCATCATTTAAGTAACTTGAGTAGCACTAAAAATAAATCGACGAATAATCACAAATAAACTGTTCGGCAACTGATCAGATCCCTTCACATGTAGTTCCAGTCGGTGGTGAGTTGAGTCGTAGTCTTTGCGGCTGCTCCCCCATCTTCTTCTCTCGTCTTGTGTGTCCCAGCTCACACTCCAGCTTCCTGTGGGATAGAGCCGAGCCTCGGGGCAGGGGGATGTCTGTTTCCAACCAGCCAGCTCTGTCACACATGCTGCAGCTTGTCAGACCGAGTGTGTGTGAGGGTGTCAGAGTCAGTGTATGCATGTAAGTGCCTATACAGTATGTCTGTGTGTCTCTGGCCTTGTGCAAGAGTGTTTCTTTGTGTGTGTGTGTGTGTGTGTGTGTGTCTGTGTGTGTTTAGATGTTCAGAGATATGGGTGTTTTCTCTCTGTGGGTGGAGGTGACTGTCTAGGACGTGATGAAAAATTCAATTAGGAGGAGTTCACTGCGGTCCAGGTTCATCTCAGGTTGCCTAAACACAAATTTGTCTTTGTGAGTTTTATCTCTGGGACAGCAGCGGTGAATCTCCTCTGCAGGCTGGATGTAAAACATTAGCTGACTCTTGTTGCAATGGAAAATAAATATGTATACATCGTACTTGCACACATTAACCAGTGCTGTTTAACACAACACAAATTTTAATTTAGCTGAGATAAACACAAGAAAAGTTTGTGTGTGCTCACACAGTCTATACATGGCAAGGAATTATATACCCGACAAATAAAAGGAACTCACCCATGTTTGATTATATTTATCCTTTTATTTAGAGCCTTTGTCCAAATATTACATACAAATCAGTAGTTAATGTAGAGGTTTTTATATACTAATGTGTTGTCTTGGCTGGTTGTAGTCCTTCCCCTGTTTGGAAATGTTGCATTCTGTGTCCCGGTCACTCTTTTTTTTTTAAGTCTTGTTGAATGCAGAATTCTTGCTTGCATCTGTGTCGTGCAGTAGAAGGCGAAGCGTCTAGAAAAACAGTTTGATTTGCGACACAACAAATATGAGCATGATATGTAACAATAGACGTTAATCTTTCCTCACATGGTATACTGTATATCGTCATCACACAGCCTCCGTTGGCGCTAACTTGCCAAATGTAATGTCTCTGGTTGCCTGGCAACTGGTCCTAGCCAAGAAATTGTTTGGCAAATAAGCTATGTTTATTAAAAGCCAAAGTTGATGTCTTCACATAGCCAAACTAACACTCTGATTTGGAAACACAACAAATTTGCACAATCGAGTTTAATATCTAAATCACAGTACAAAGTCAACATGACAAATAATTAGTATGGCACTTACAGTAGTAAAGTGCATATCTGCCACCTAAATACAGCAGATTGTGTTCATCGGAATCCGAACATTAACAACCGACCAGCATACGGACACAGGTGAAAACAGCCTCCTTGGCGAAGGTAAAAAATAACTAAAAGTAGCTGTTTCGGCTCTAATATTAACAAAAAAACTGAACATATGTCTGTTTGTTTTTCATCCTCGGTAAGAGTGAACCTGAAGGTAATGACACATCTCTCTCTCGTTAACTTGGCGTTCTACTCAAAGACAAAATGTCACATTAACAAATGTCCTCAATCATAGGAAACTAATTCTGTGGTCTTTCAGTATTGTAATTTCACACAGTCAGGGTTTTGGCATGTTTATGTGGTTCCACGTCATGCCTGATCTCTCACAGGCACTACGTTAGGAGACAGTCTGCGGCGTACAAACATCAGCAGGATCTGTGTATTTCTGTGTAAGCAAAGCTGTGTGTCTTTAAGTCGAAACCTTTACTCACACACACACACACACACACAAACACGGTGGCTTTCTTTACCTCAGTGCTTCTTCCCCTGCTGGTTGGCCATCAGAGCAGCCTGGTGGTGTGTCTGAGGTGTGTGGCTTACCACCATGTCATTGCCTGGAGGGCTCCTGCTGTCTGTTGTCACCTACGCAGACACACACACACACACACACACACACACACACACACACACACACACACACACACACAGATGTTGTGTTTCCCTTTTCTGATCGATCCAGAGCGAATGAATGAATCTGAAATCAACCTGAACATATATAAATACAGGTCCACTGTTTCAAAAGGTTCATGCTTATTTTTGTTTAAAATGAAATGTCATGTTTAGCATCAGATTATGAAGCCATGTGCAAGATGTCGACTGAATGACAGCAGACAAAACAAAACGTTGTTTCAACCTTTCAACTATTCAACTGAACACTAAAAGAAAAAACTGAGCAGAAACTTATTTAAATATTGAATTTGTAACACAAACAGAGGCTTCTGCTCCTTATTTAACACACTGTAAAGATTGTCAAGATCTTAATTTTAATGTTTTTTTTATTTTCTACTTTATTTAACTCTTCACTGCTCACATGCTGTACGGAGGGAGCCCTGCTCTGGTCGTATTATTTTTCATTAGGTATTTATAGTTTTGTTTCTCATGTTGTTTTTGTACACGTGGCTTTAGAAGAATCGTCTCAACGACTTAAAGTCGGTTCATTCTCTGTTTTCTGGTCTATTAGACTGATTTTATGTTCTTGGTCACTTGAACCGCGATGGAAATCTCTGATGTCGTAAGATTGCCGTCGTGACTTGTTGCGTGGCTACTTATTCAAACATGAGATGTGAGACATGTTGAGCTGTTGTCACATTTACATAAAGACATGAATGTCTGAAACGAGCTTAGGTGTGCAAGAAATGTTTTTGGTCTTTGATATGCACATTTGAAGATAAGTTGGTCATGGTGAATTTCCATCATCGGGATGATAGTGAATAGAGCGCAGTCCGATGTGATTCCAGTGTGTTTTAGTGCCATTTTAAACATGTTTGGATAATTATAGGGATAATATCTTGAATTGTCAGGATAATCGTCACATGAAACTTTCATCTCATCCGATGGCGAGTAACCAACGCCTTAAAATTCAGGTCCGTCACTGCAGGGATATGATTGTGAAAACGCTGTGTTTGTGTATTCTGGGGGTTGACAGATATTACTTTTTCAGGGCCAATACTGAATATTTGAAGTCGTGGAGCCTGAAAACCAAAGTTTGGGACTGATATTCATTTGCAGTAAAAATAAAACTCTCAAAATTTCAAACAACCAGAGATGAAATGAACCTACGTACAACTTACGCAAGGACTGTTAAGTACAATTTTCAGGTACTTGAGTATTTCCATTTTCTGCTACTTTATACCTCCTCTCCTCTCCTCTCCTCTCCTCTCCTCTCAGTAAACACATTGAAGAGCAAACGTTTTTAACTTGGAGTGTTAGCGCCAGAGCTCTTCTGCTAACTGACCCGGGGCTCTGAAGAGCTGCACATAACAGGCGCCCACATTGGCTTTTGTGTGCAGGAGGGTCTTTACATAACCCACGTAACCAAGCACATTGTCTAGCAACCAGCCGGCTACTGAAGGGCCTTGTAAATGGAGGAGGGGGTCTGCTTGAGTGGAGGCCAGTAGCCCGGTTGAGAGGCTAGGGGAGCTAAGCTAGGCCATGACTAAAGGCTAGTTTGTTAGCCTGATAGTGCCCTCAGGGTACTGATGCTATGAGCTCGGTCGGCAGCAAAGGGGCCGATGAAAAGAAATATCCTGTTGCAGTATTAGTTTGGAAATCTAAACATACATTGTGCCTGCGTGTACACATACATTCTTGAGAGCTTCATGTATGTTCAAGTAATTTTTTTTTAACAAAAAGTCACATTTGTGCCAACGAAAACCTTTTTTCCTGGTTACCTAACCCCCCCTCACTATGCTCCCTACCCGGTTACTCCACAAAGCCCGGCCTTCTTCACCCTGTTTCCAGTGTTTGGGTCTGAGCCAGAATTCCCTTGGACCTGCCCAGGATGCTGAGGTATATTTTTCCTCCCGGCTCCCAACGATTAGTTTTTTCAAGATGTTTTCTTTTGGCAGAAGAGAAATGTCTGCATGTCTCTCTCACTGCGCCGTCCAGATCACACCCAAAAGACTTTGAGCTCATTAATACATACCGTCCGGAGTCATTTTTAAATATTTTTGGACAGGAAGGAAGGAGGGTTACTACATTGTGATTATTATTATGAAGTATTTAGGTCTTAAAGAGGTATAAGTGGATATAGAAGTAAACTGTTGTAACTTTGTGACATTTTCTACTATGATTCAGCAGAATAACTTCCATTATCCAGCTATTACAGTGTCAAAAACGCATTAATCTCTAAAGAAACTTTGGCTAATCGTCCTCAAGCTGTTGCGAGAGTCATTTGAGTGGCAGCACAACAGGCTCTCTCTGGTAACTGTGATTTTGACGCAGCGCCTCATTATCAGCTCCACACTTCACCTCAGATCAGATGATAATGACCCATTTATCACCGACACTTGATGCCCCTGTCATTCTTAACAGCTCCCTGCCAGCACAGAGGAAGCTTTTACTGCTGCTCCTGAGATGTCGCTATTGTCTTCCAATACACAAAGACAAGGTGTCCTGATGGCCCCTGATGGCCCCTGCGTGAGTCCCCCGACGGCCCCTAGTCGCACCACTGAGGGTTTTTCTCGCTATTGTCACCCCGGCTGCAATCACGTGGGCACGGCCAGAGCGTGGAGGCGCAGGGGGGAGGTGGATGAGGCTTGTATGGGTGCTTTGAAAAGATGTGTGAAATAGGAGTATGGGTATTAAGGGTCTTGGCTCAGTTGGGGGTCTATTGTGCTGAAGGCTGAGCCCCCTACTGGCATCCATGATCTCCTCCATTGACACAGAAGCTCTGCTCCGCTCCCTGTGTGTTTTTTGTCAACTTCTTTCTCACTACTCCATCTCCCTCTCTCGCTTTTTTCTCTCCCTCCCTCGCGCCCGGTGTCTCTTAACCTCCCTTCTTCAGCTCCCTCTCGCTCTGAGTCAGAGCCAAAGAATCTGGAGAGTCCTCCGCTCGCTCTCCTGTTTCAGTTAACTGGATTCAGACCGCTGCGTTTGATGGCTGTGAGTGGTGATGACGAGAGGTCATTGATGCAGTGTTTCCCCGACTGCTACTGTATGGATGTAATTTAGAAGCTTTGTAAGACCATATGGCCAAAAGTATGCGGACAACCTTGTCTGTAGTCTTAGTTTTTTTGGAAACTGTAAAATGATTATGACATTTTACAAGCAGATTTTTAACACATACAAGCCTTGTATTTGAATTGTTTTGGTTGAAAACAGTTTTAGGATATTTATCTCAGAACATATCAGAATCAGAAACTACTTGCCATGAACATTCATAATAAGTGTGTAATCACAGAATAGTTACTCCTCCTCCTGTCTATTTTATCTATTTATTTTTTTTAATCTATTTTTTAGTTAATTTCTACTCTTGCACTGCTACTTTTTCCTTCGTTCTGCTGTGACACATCTTATCTTGTCCTATCTTATCTTATCTTATCTTAACCTACCTTTAAACCTCTTTTTAGTGAGAGTCTTTTTAATGAAACGTTGGGATATTTTCCAGCCGTGTTTTCTGATCCTAACCAAGTGGTTTTTGTGCATAGACCTCATCAGACCGTAAGCACAGCATTGTCACAGCATAAAATTGAAAATTGCAACATAAAGACACGATTACAACACATCCATTGTTACAATGTCAACATTAATCTGCTGATTGCCTTGTCCTTAATTCCAGTTTTGGAAACTCTTGATGTTACAGCCTACAATCATATTTTGACAGTGTGCTTCTAACTTAGTGAAAGTCATCTCTGGTTTCAACAACTGTGTGAACCTTATCGCTCAACATTAGGGGGCCGACCTCAAGGATGCTCTTGTGGTTACGCGAGAGCAAATCCCAGCAGCTACGCTCCATCTTGTCATAAATCTCAAGACATCTGTGACACAGTTTGATATTGTGAGAATACTTTCACCTGACTTACGTCTGTGTAACTCATCCTTTCTCTCCGTCACCCCACAACATGCTCCGGGTGATTCGGTTGCGAGCATGTTTCGGACAGATTGTGTGTGTACATACACCTGTTTGCACAGCGTTATCCAGCTTGTGTGAGGCCAACAGGAGTCGCGCGATTGTCAATAGTAGAAGTCAATAAAAACCCGTCACTGACAAAGAGAGAACAAACAGCTGCGGTTTGTTCAGGATTTCCTAACAAACACTCCACAAGTAGGGCCACGGATAGAGATAGACAGACAGCGAGGGAGAGAGACAGACGGGCAGTTAGGATTAGACTCTCTGTATAACACCAGATGAAACAGGAAGTCGTCTCACTCATTAGCTTATGCTCCAGAAAGGAATTTTTGAAGTGACTGGAAGAGGATCCAACCATACATATATGAAAACACAAAAGTACAGCCAAGTGTACATAAATGGAAAAAATAAAAGCACATATTGTGCAAATGTGTACAAAATGCTACTTTTTTGAATCCTCACTTCATAAAATGAAACGACTTATTTCAAACAAGGACAGACAGAAAGCATTTTTCAACACTTTCCTGGAAAAGAAATTCTATAAACCAAATTTACAAACACAGCACAAACTTCAATGATTAAATGATGGTTAAAAAAATTATAGTTTTACTGTTTCTATTTGGCTGTTACGTAATAAGCCACAGTTTTCGCCGTGATATTGGGTGAGGCTTTGCTCTTTCAAATGACGTGTACTGTAATTTCTCAAGGTTGAGTTAGCCTTATCTAAACAATGGGTGACAAACCCCTGACAAGATGTCCTCTCCAGTGGCTCTGTGTCAAAGGGCCAGCTCACAAAAACATATTTTTATCTTACCTGTAGTGCTACTCATCCATTGATTGTTTTGGTGTGAGTTGCTGAGTTTTGGAGAGTTTTCATGACCAAGTTACTCAAGATAATCCACAGACCATGTTGTGAGCGGTTTCATGAAGGAACTATTTTCTTTCTACCGAACTACACCCGCCAGAGGGAAGTGCATATCTACTCATGGATGAGAGGTATGTGTTTGTGACAGCGCACGATGTAAACAATAATGGCGTCCTCCTTGGCTGAGCTGTTACGTTGGCTAGTTAGGCCATGAGTAAATGAAGCTTCCTTCTGCGTGGTGATACGAGGAGAAAATAGTGCCTGCTTGAAACGTTGAGCTGATTTCTCCAAAACTGTGTAACTCACACCGAAACAATGATGAATAAATAGCACTACACGTAAGTGGGAAAAAATGTATTTTAATTTTGGGGTAATACAACATAAAAGCATCTAAAAATATTCACATGAAAAACCCCCAAATACAACTTGAAAGAAATTGTTGGCTCAAGTCAAATTTGATTAACGCGGTCACATTACTGCATAAGTAAGAACAGACTCAACCTCCTAAAAGTTCATCTCAGCGGTGATCACGTGTTTTGTCTGTAAAATCTCAGCTTTCATGAAGATATAGTGGCTCCAAAGTGACCACATTTCCCTCTTAAATGAAGTGAAGAAGACGTATAAAGGAGCATAAAATGGAAATACTCCAGTAAAGTACCTCCAAATTATAAATCCATCCACTGCTGCAAACATGTTTTACAAGAGCCCACAGTGTCTTTTGGTCAGTGAACTTGTCCCTGAAGTTATTGCACTTGTACTGACATTCTGGCATCACCATAAAAGATCAAGAAGTTGTGCTGCTCTCCCACGTCTCTCACTGGCGCAGACCGGTCAGACTGGGACAAATGTGCCAGCTGACCACTTGTGGCTTGCGGAGAGAAAATGAGGCAGGGCTGCGGGACGCTGTAAAGCAAAATCTATCGTTAAGTGTCGCCGTTTGGCTTTTCAGGAAGCCTCGTTGTCTGTTGTGGCCTTCAGCTTTTGGCACTTGCTCTGTGATTACTTCCTGCAGTTTCTTTCACTTACTTACTTCTTGCTCCTCTTACCATAACATGCTGGTGCTCTCACTTTGTACTCCACTAGAGTTCTGGTAAACACACTCTGGCAAACTCCTCTTGTCAAGAGCACCTGCTAATCAGTAAACGTGTGAAATGTGAATGACAACAGTGTCCCCGGCTTGCACTGTCCCTCGGGATAAGCCGCCACAATAGGAGCGCAACACTAGAGCCCTTATGCAAACAAAGTGTTCTCGAATGAAGGAGGCATTTAAAAATGATCGCTCTCCACAAACAGAATGCGACCCTCCTCTCTCTGTCCTGCTGTCACCCCCTCCTCCTCCTCCTCCTCCTCCTCCTCCCTAAACTCCCTCTTTTTATCATTCTCCCCCTCTCTCCCTCTTCCTCTCCCTCTCCATCCCCGTGCCTGTTTAAAGACATTTGGCCTGTGCTAAACCTGGAGTGACAAATACTCCCTTCCTCCCGTCATCAAAGGGCTATATCTGTGTCCTTGTTTTCTCGGGGCTTCTCGAGGGGCTGATCAGCGCAGGAGTGGTAAGGGGAGAAGGCGCTGGATACAAGTTGGAAAAAGTAGGGAACGAGTGGCCCGACTTGGGAAAGAGAGGGAAAAAAAACGAGGGGGGACCGAGATCGGAGGTGGAGAGCGGAGTGATTAAAATTCATCCCACGGTGCAAACAAAAGGAGGAATGAAAAAGGGGGAGAATGCAGGAGAGAGTGAGAGTTGGGGGGGTAAGAAAGATTCGGGGTGAAAAGAAGATTGTAAGCCTCAGCAGATCCCTGAACACCCCCCCTCCTCGCTCTCTCTCTAAATGACTGCCTTTGACTCACAGCACAATCATCCTCTGAGACAACGGAAAACAAGGGAAGGAGAGGCGGGTGAGCGAAGAGGAGAGGGAGATGGATAGATGAGGAGCAGGAGGGAAAGAAGAAGAGAGGACATTAATTATTCGGCAGGCTTTTCCTCCCGAGATTTGCAGAGGCAGCCTGAACAGGGGGTCAACAATTGACTCAATTACAAGACAAACTCTCCAAGGGCCCTACACCACCACTCACCGCGGACCCTGCAGCTCTCGGGCAGCCTGTTGATTTTTTTTTTCTCCCCCCTCTTTTCTTTGCCGGTAAATGTTTGCCCCTCTTCAGGTGCCCCTGGCAGACGTAGGAACTCCAGCCCTCGGCTAGACTTTAACCTTTTCAGCCACTGAATGATTCCCCTCTCTGTTCTCCGTGAAGAGCCGGAGGGAGAGAGGGAGCGAGGGAGTGAAGAGGCAGAAGAAGGGCGAGGAGCTTTCTCTTTGTCAGGCTTTATAGCCGGTAATGAATAAGAAACGTCTGGTGACCCGAGAGAGGAGAGTTTTTTTTCCCATCGCACAGGTGGAATTTTCTCTTTCATTACAGTCGGCCTCGAGTAACGGGGACAAAAACTCATACAGATGCTGAAAAACAAATCAACTTATCAGTTCAAAATTCAAAAGGGATTTTAGATGTAACATATTATTACATTAGCTGTGATTACTGTGTTGTTACTTGAGCTGCTTTACAGTATTATCAGGTCATACACTCAGTTTGTATTGTTTATACAATGTTTTAAAATGACATCAGTGTCCTGAATCAGTATATTTACTGGGGGGTTAGTCGTTATAAATTATCCTGAGCATTCAAAGAATCAGGAGATTTTGGCCAAAAATATACGTAGATACAGGTGTAGGTCGATATCGGCTGATAATATCAGCCAACCAATATATCAATCAGGCTCTAGTGATGAAATATATCTAAAATTCGCAGTACTTTTCTATCACTAATATACAGATAAATACATTAGAAGTATTATTATCATTGTTGAAAATCAATGGAATGAATAAATTCAGGACCTGCCACTAGTCCCCTGATGGGATGGGGCAGTGGCCAAACCCATGTGACACAGATACAGGGAACGACTATTTCGCTGAGGCGTCTTGTTTCCGAACCATCTCTGGTGAAGCAACTTTGGAACTTTGGAAAGCCACTGAAGACGTTATTTAACTCTACACAAGCTGAGTAGTTAAACTAGTAAACTAAACTTTATGTGTAAAACTGGTGGAGTGATTAATTATACAAATATAGAAAACTTTATTTTTTTAGATAAGATGTTTACTAAATCTGGAACTGAGTCATGCCTGTCATTGTTATTATTATCATTAATATGTAAGTGCCGAACGATATATATATTTATATATTAAAATATACTGGAGTCTGCAAAACACCTGCGCTTTCTGTTTGCCGATGACACTGTGAACAAACGAGATCTTATGTGAGCGTTCACTATTGTTCCTGGTGACCCCGCATTGATAAGGTCGGACAATACAGTGAGGAATGGGATTTCAACAATAGGTCTCCAGTCCCTCTCTTCTCAGTCAATAGGACTGCTCAAGCATAGTACCGCTCAAAACTTCTCGCTCTCTTTCTCTCTCTCTCTCTCTCTCTCTCCCTGTTTTTCCCTGTTTCTCTTCTTCC